>NC_046298.1:25960505-26327336 GCF_004115265.2 Rhinolophus ferrumequinum
TCAATGCTAAGTTTGATAATGAACCAGCACCAAAATATACATCCTGTGACTCGCTGTTCATGAAGTTCAAATCCGACAAAACTAATCTATGATGATAGAAGTCAGCACAGTGGTTACTTAGAAGAGGTATCAACTGGAAAGGGACGTGAGGGACCCTTTTTGGGTGCTGAGAATATTCTGTATTTTAATCAGGGTGGTGGACACATGGGTGTATGTGTAGGTAAAAGAATTATACATTCACTGCATTGTACACCTCAATAAAAAAAATAAATGAAAAAGAACTGAAATGACTGAAAGAAGGCCTTTTCCCTGATTGGGGCAACTCTGAAGTTATTTTAAAACGAAGAAAAAGAACCAGAAGCCCTTTTGTCTATTCCAATCTACTCCAAACATACAATAATTCTCAATGCAGCTTTGGGGGGAAAAATTCTTTTTTCTTACCCAAGTTGCAGAAGGTTAATGTGAAGGGGACCCAAAAAAGAAAGAAAGAAAGAAAAAAGAAAAGAAAAGAAAGAAAGAAAAAGAAAAAATCGCTCACTGTCTACATTGATCTAAAGTTTCTTAGATTCAGAAGATTTAATCATTGAGAGAACTCTAGGAGACTTTAGAGCACCCCCAAGTCACTGGGAATTACTATTGGCTCCAAGAGCCTCACTTTCTTGTTCCTCATAGTAAATAGCTCTGCTTTTGTCTTTGCATATGGATGAAACTCATCAGTCTGCATTTTAAATGAGAACCTTCCAGTGCAGAGGATAAGGTCCTGTGCTCAGCACGCTTGGATTGAGAAGACACAAGGAAATTAGACAGCCTGTCAATCCATTTATTTGAGAGGAATGTGGTGGCAAATCAGTAGGAGAAGCATTTGCATTGAGAATCGAAAAGTAGAAGTTTCAGGACTTAAAAACTCTGTCCCTGGAGACCCGGAGTGGCATGCTGGTACACCTGGCACTGCTACCATGGATCACTCATCCTGCCCGTTCTCATTTGGAAAAGCAGGCAGAGAAAGAGCTGGGCTCTGACTTGACTCTGACACTTTCTAACTACCGGGGGACCCCTGCTTCTTTTCCAGTTAGTGTCAAAAATAAAATCTGCTGTGAGGACTTTGGGAGACCAGCCTGGGGAAAAACACCTTGCACTGGCTTCCAGAAATACTAGATCCTCCTCCCTCACCCTCTTCCCCTTTGGGTGCTGCTGACAGAGAAGGCTCTGGGGTCAGACTGCCTGGGATTGGAGCCTGATCCTGCCACTTAGTTCCTAGGTGACCCTGGGCCACTTCCAGGGCCCCCAGAAGCCTTCCGATCAATGGGAGACGGTATGTCACATTATACTAATTCTTAGGATGACACTGACAATGCTGGAAACAGGTTCGTCAGTGTCATCTGGAACAAAGATCCTTACAGTGTACACTCCTATTATTATTTTCTTAATAGTATCACCCGTATTAGAGAGACTGAAGGAGCCGCCCTTCAAGGAGGAAATTCACCTGGGCCATTTCTTAGTTAACGTGTCCTTTGTTTTCGGCTGAGGTGTCTTTGCACTGTGCACTGCTCCTACCAGACCCCCACCTTTCATTTATCAACCTTCCTGCAGCCTTGGAGAGGACCAATCTCCCCTCAGACATTGCAGCAGAGGCTGCCTCAGGCAAGGGTGCCTCAAGCAAGGTGAAGACAGGATCACCTGTCCTTCCAGACTTGATTACTGCCCTGTGGACGTTCCAGGACTAGAGGACATTGTGCCGTGAACCAAAGGGAGGGTTGAGTTACCGCAAACTGTCCAGCTTCATTCCACTGATGCTTGAAACCAGAGTATTCCTGGCAGCTCTTCAGACTCTCCCATCCATCCATCCATCTATCCATCCATCCATCCATCCATCCATCCCTCCATCCCTCCATCCCTCCATCCATCCCTCCATCCCTCCATCCATACATCCATACATCCATCCATCTGTGCCATGCACACTATGTGTTATGCATCAGTTCCTGTATTAAGAGCAAGGGATACAAATATGAGTCAGGCAGAGCCTTCCCCTCGGAGAACCCAAAGAAAGAGTGCCTATGGATGATTTCACTGCATGAGGTAAGGTCAATAGTCAAGTGAGGGGCTGTCCTGTTGGAGAACAGAACAGAAATACGTAATCCAATCTAGGTGATCAGGGGAGGCTCCTTAGAGGAAGAAATAGCTTCTTAGACTTAAAGAGAATGATCCAGAGAAGAGTCATAGCCAAAGGAACGGCAGTGAGAAGTCAAGTGTTATTAGGTTGGTGCAAAAGTAATTGCGGTTTAAAAGGTTGCAAATAATTGCAAAAGCCACAATTTCTTTTGCACCCACCCAATAAATACCTGTGCAGAGCAGAAGACGAGGGTAGAAAGGAAGGCAGAGGGTCAGAGTATGGAAGGTGTTCTGTGCTGGTGCTTTACTCTGTAGGAGGTGGAGAGCCAGGTGGGAGGGGTCTGTGTGGATGTCGTCAGATGAGCTTTTCCTGACAGTGACCCTGAGTGGGCTGGAGAGAGACAAGAGTGGTCGAGGTCTCTGCAGCGGACGGAATCAGAGAAGTGACGATAGGCCTGGAGAGAAGATAGGCCATTCTAGAAATGTTTGGGAGGTAGGGTATGAGGTAGATGGAAAAAGTCAACAAGAATGAAAGCCAGTATCCTCTGAGGGGCCACCTAGGTAGGAATGCCAGAGGAGGAAGAGGGGCTTGAAGGAAAGATGAAATCAGTTTTGAAGATGGTGAGTCCATGTGTCTACACCAGCGTGTGGCAAGGTGGAGAAGCAGTTATATTTCAAGTCTGAAGCAGATATGAAAGTCAAGGAAGTGGATGAGGTTATGTAGAGTGAAAAGATGAAAGGGCCAAGGATGAACCATTGGGGAACCCTAATGTCTACATGGCAGTGATTCTACAGACTTATCTACCGGAACTGCTGCATATCTTTAAAATATCTCAGACACAAGCATAGCTGGAAATCTCCCTTAGTCTTGATGTAATAGCCAGTCATCAAATGAGGAAGTAATAAAGACACCACCCCAGAGACTTGGATCCATCAAAACTTTCTGTACCCGAGGAAACTCAAGACCTGTGTGGGCTGGGCTAGCAGCCCGCAGAGATTCTGTAGAGGGAATTCCTCTGCTTGAAAGCACTAGCTGCGTTTTAAGATTCTCCCGTTTTAATTGGATAAATAAATTATGGTACACTGCTACAATACAACTCACTGCGGCCATTAAAAAGAATGAGACAGATCTCTATGTCCTGACACGAAAAGCTATCTCATCTGTATAGTTAAGTGAATATAGAAATATATGCACACATACATATATATGACATAGATTTGGAGGAACACATGTCAAACTATTGGAGGGGTTGGGAAGGATTACAAGGTACTTTCATTTTCTAAGTTACGTGCATTAAGGGACAGGTATGTATTTCTTTGGTAATGAGAATAAAATGGTGACTATAAAGATGTGAAGGTAGCATGATTCTGATATTTCTACCTGTCCCGGCCCCACTCCTGGGCTCTCATGTTCCCCCGCAGTGGTCAGCACTCAGGGCTCTCTGGCAAGGGGAAGGAGGGAGAGGGAGCAGGCACTGGGGTTTACTGAGGATGTTTCATCACCTTACTGGTAGATGAAGAGTCCAAACTGTGAGAATGAGGGGAGCCACAGGTGCAAGTTGGAGAAATCCTGTGAAGAACCAGAGAGAATGGTCATGAGGATCTATAAATGGGAACGTGCCACACATAGTCCAAATCCAGGGAGGACAGGAATGGAATGTGAGGCGGAGATGGGGAGAGCAAGTAGTGAGACAATCTGGGAGCTCACCGCCTGCTATTATGTGAAGCTGACTACGGGCTTAGAGGGCAGTCCTGGCAGCTTAAAGCAGCCCTGAGGACCAGACACGCAGGCAGAGCCTGTATCACAAATGAGGAAAACACCAAACGGACCAGACAATTGGGGGAGCCTAGTGATTGGAAAGCAGTCACTGCCTCATGAAGTTAACCAGGACGTAGACATAAGGACAGACTCCTTGGTCAGACAAAGGAACAAGCAGACGAAGAGCTTTCCCTACCGGTGACTTCATTCCTAGGGCAGATTCCTCATTAGGGGACACAGCACAGGCCCAGCTTTACGGCTCTGGGTCTCAGTCAATTCCGAAGTCATTATTCTACTGCCCAGCTCCCCCCCTAGTGAAACCAATCACCATCGTTCCACTTAGGACCTCAGTTTCCAACCCCAGCTCTCCCCTGCCTTCCAGCTGTAAATGAGCCTGGATTTGCGTGCAGGGTTGCTCTACCCAGAAAACCCGAACACGAGCACGTAACAACATAAAAAAATGTTCTGCTCGGGATGAGTAAATTAGGCCGACTGATGAACAATTTTTCTTAAGAGGATTTGCTTACCGAAACCCAATAAACCAAGCCCTGGAAAGTGTCATCCTATCAGGCTGATACCTGCTCGTATAAGCCCTGGGATAGAGCCGGCTAAGGAGATAGGAAACGGGTGATTGAGAATGTCTTCATGTTAAAGAAATGGAGGAAAGGGGAATTTCAGGAGAATTTGGACTTAATTTGGCTGTGACTGCAGCCCCTCACGCAGCCAAATCTTTATAAACAACATCCTCCACCCCACCCCCACCCCCTTTTTTTTTAACTATTATTTTTTAACATAGTCTGGAACAAAGAATGGGACCCTGAGAAGCCAGCCTGGTCACCCCAACACAATTCGTTAACTAATTAATTAATTGTCAAACTTGAAGTATTTTCCCCCAGGCCAACAAATTTCAGACCACATTGCAAAGCTCTTTGTGAATAAAAAGAACCTATTTGCAAAAAAAAAAGAAAATGCCCCCATGAGATAGTGTGGGCACTCGCATAAGCGCTGAGGACGCTTTTCAATCTGGTAGAGGCTTAATGGACCTTTTGGGACCAAACAGGAAGAGGGTACACAGGTGGCATCTATTATGTTTCTTAGACCCGCTCAGACTGGAACTGGGGTGAGTGAGGGAGGCCTCCGTGCTGGGTGTAAAATTTAAGGGAGCACCAAAAATCAAAATTATCGTTCATACAAAACATCGAAATTAATGCCTGACACTCCACGATGAGCAAATATCAGAATGTGAAACAAAGATAGGATCCGATCCTGTCTTGGCACAACTCACATCTCTCATATCACCTAGCCCTAGGCCTGCGTTCCCTGTAATTAGCAGAACCCCAAATGGTGCTTCTGACCCCGGGATTGCCCCATCCCAGGTATATCTATCCCACAGAAATGTGTTGGTGTATGAGAATTTCATAGCAGCACCATTCACAAGAGCCCCCAAAGCAGAAGGAACTGAAATGTCCATCAATAGTAAAAAGGTTAAGCAAACTGTAGTCTGTCCACTTATTGCCATTCAGCAATGAGAATAAACTGACTATTGCTACAAGGAACACGCAATGAATCCCACACGGGTGTTTCCACTTCTGTGAAAATCCACTGGTTTGTATTTTTTTTCTGCATGCTGGCTACACTTCCATGAGATTACTTAAAGAGATAAAGTGGGAAGTTAAGGGCAACCTATTCTTCTCGTGCTAACTAATCTGTATTTCTCATGGCAATGTTCGCTTTATGTTAACCTGGAAGGAGGCTATCAGAACTTCCTGAGACAACATATTCCAAGGAAAGACGTTCTCCTCCCCAAAGCCTTATTGGGAGCAAAGAGCTCATCTCAAATCTCTAATCCTTTGTGGACGAGTATTAATAAACACGGATTGTTCTTTCCTGAGGTCCACAATCCCTGGTTCTAGCAGGATTTCCCGGAAAATCAGGGTCTTTCAAAAGGCTTAGGCTTTACAGTCCTTGGGTCATTTCAATGGTGACAGCAAATGCTAAACCTCTCCACTGCTACCGTGTTTCCCGAAAAATAAGACCTAGCCGGACCATCAGCTCTAATGCGTCTTTTGGGGCAAAAATTTATATATGACCCTGTATTATATTATATTATATTATATTATATTATATTATATTATAGTAGATCCGGTCTTATAGTAAAATAAAACCCGGTGTCATATTATATAAGACCAGGTATAATGTTATATTATATCATATAAGACTTGGTCTTACATTATATTAAAATAAGACCGGGTCCTATATTAATTTTTGCTCCAAAAGACCCAGTAGAGCTGACGGTCTGGCTAGGTCTTATTTTCGGGGAAACACCGTATTCCCAAAGCTTCTGTCATGCTTCACCTAGCCAGGTCTCAGAGCTGTTAGCACAGTTGTCCTTGTTTCCTATGGCTGCCAGAACAAATGACCACAAGTCTAGTGGATGAAAACAGCACAGATTTATTATAATGCAGTTCTGGAGGTCAGAAGTCCAGTATGGATCTCAGCGAACTAAAACTGAGTGTTAGCAAGCTGTGTTCTCTATGAGGGCTCTTCTAGGGGAGAGGCAGTGTTGCCCTTCAGTGTGTGGCAGAATTAAGTTCAAGTTCTATGTGGGTACAGTACTGAGGCCTCTGTTTCCTTTCTGGCCGTTAGCAGGGGAGGCCCTGAGCAATTAGAGGACTTTCTCCAGTCCTTGCACATATCCCCCTACACCTCTTAAGTACTGGTAGGCATGGATTTAAATCCTTCTCAAGCTTCTATCTTGGGACATTCTGCTGTCATCAGATCTCTCTCTGAGCCCACCTAGAAAAGCTTCTCCCTTTTTAAGAACTCAGGTGATGAGATTAGACCCGCCCATATAATCCAAAATAGTCTCTTTATCTCAAGGTCTCTAACTTCAATCACAGCTGCAAACTCCCTATTTACCATCCCAGATAACATATTCACAGGTTCCAGCGATTAGGGCACGGACATCTTTGGAGAGGATTATTCTGCCTACCACAACTGTTAAAATAACTCTTTTCTCTAAATATCTTTTATACAGTCTCAAACTTTTGACACTCAAAAATCTCCAGATTCATTTACCCTGAAGAAAGAAAACAAATAACACACACACAAGACTTCTCTGGGGAGTTAAAGCAGTCTCTACATTGGTTCATTCATTCAACAAACATTTGAGTTCATTCAACAAATATCTAGCACCATGGATGTAGTGAGGAACAAACAAGAAAAATCTTTGCTCTTACATGCTTTCTATTTTAGTGGGCTAGGGATGATATACAAATAAATAATTACGTGGTTTAACATACAACTTCGAAATGGCTCCCAATGATACCTGCTGGATCCTTTCCCATTTGAGTCTTGATATGACGACAGAATCGGCCAACGCCTTGATTGCAGACTGGTAAGACACCATGAGCTAGAGGATCTAGCTAAGCCATACCCAGGTTTCTGATCCACAAACATTATGTAATAATGATGTCATTTTAAAGTCACTAAGTGTTGGGCTATTTGTTACACAGCCTTCGCTAACTAATATGTGTGTCATGTCAGAGGGTGATAAAGTCTTAGGGAATAGAGCAAGGAAGGAGAATAAGGAATTCCAGATGAGCATTTGGCTGCACATGGAAAAGGGGTTATCTGGGAAAATTACATATGATATCATAACAAATAAGGAGACTCAGGAAAGTCTTCCAGGTTTCTATAATTTCTGGGGAGGTGGGGTGTTTTGGCACTGACCAGTGCTGTGACCAGACTTGGAACTGTCATACAGGGTGAGTTTCAAAGATACAACCTGAATTATTTTACTGTACTTTATTACTCTCCCTGCATGATACTCCGTGGGTTCTGTTATCACAGCTGCTACTAGGAATTCCCTGAGTTTTATTAACAGAGCAGTCTCTTACACTGGTATTCTATAACGTACCTTGTATGTCTGCCTTCATCTATATAGATTGAAAGTTCCATATGGATTTAGTTTTCAGAGGAGCAGGTTCACATAAGGAGGGTCTTCTCTTTAAAATACACATGACAGGGTCTAGAGATGCCTTAAGTGCAAGCATATTGGATAAATGATGGGGTTATGAAAATAAGCACCCCATGGAAAGAGAAGCACATCTTGCCTATGACATCCAGTGTTGTTTTAATATGTAAGCTGCCACACATGCAAATGCATCCCCATAGCAAAGTGTGTTTTGATTTTCCAGGATCTGATTTTCCAATCGTGACAAATTCCTCTGATGATTTCTTTTTCTTGCACGTTGCAATGGAAGGTTCTATACTGTAGCAGAGGGCCTGAGAATACTGGTAGATATCATTCTTGGTCTTGGTGGAGGCAGAAACTTAAGTGAGTGTAACAATTTATATGACCAAATAAAAGCTTCTGAACAATAATAAAAACATCTTTCTTCAGTCTCCCAACTCGCTTAAGTCATTTAGTGCCATTGCCAACATGCAGGCCAGTGACTGTATTGAAAAGGACTAAATGGTAGCATGTAAATTATCTTTCTTTCTTTTACAATGGATGTTTCAGAAACAGGCAAAGAATGATTGAACTCTCTCTGCCTCCGAATTCCCATATTTAAAAGAAACAATATCAGGGGGAAGGAATGCTTCCTTATTGTATGGCTGTTTCCACTGCTCTCTGGCCTCCTGTGTACGTCACGCCCTCTGAGACACCTCTTTGGGCTCAACCAGGGCTGGGTCAGATGTTGCCTTGTATACCCTTCCATCTGTACCTCACCCACCCCCTACGTCTCCCCTGTCCCTGTCAGCTCATACCTCCCAGGAAACTCAGAGCCACGTACAGTTGTGTCGGTTGTACACTTCGCAAAGTCACTGGCTCAGAGAGTGACTTGGGTTGACATCCGGTCCTTGTCCCACGCGCTTAGCCAGGCACTCTGCCCAAAGGAATGGAGTGCCTTTATCTAATTCACCTCAGTGCTGCGTACGGGCCTGCACTGGCCCTGACACGAGGAGTTTGGTGAGGTCTAGGCCAGAGTGTTCATTCTGTTCACTGTCTGAGCTCCAGTTAGTGGCACAATCCTTGGCCTATGAGTACTCAATAAATACATGTTCATGAATTACTGAATGGATTAATTAATTAATCAGAATAGATGATGAAGCGGAAAAGAGGAAGCTTCTGCATTTTCACAGTAAATCAGAGAAAGCTCAGACTGCCGTGAATAAATAACCGCTGAATCCTGTTTTTTCTCATCTATTTATTTGTTATGTTTGTTTCCTATTTGCTCATTTATTACCTAAGGGACATCATTCTGAGAGTAATGAAGGGTGCACGCAGATGACAAAAATAAAGGGAGAAGAGACGAAGAAGACGTGAATTTCCATTTCCTGCTGTCCCTGCTTCTGGATGAAAATCAACAATACTGCTCATCTGGGGTGATTTTTGCAGAAATCATCCTTAGACTGGTCAACTCAGGTGTGGTCAAGCAGAGAGGGAGTGCTGGCTGGCCTCGGAACGCCACGACTTGGGCACATTTGCTACAACTGTAAGTTGTAAGAGCTTAGATCAAGAGCCAGAAAGCTTTATCAGTAAGGGACCAGATGGTAAATATTTTGGGGTCTGTGGGCCATGCGATCTCTGTTACAACTACTTAGCTCTGCCATTGTGGCAGAAAGACATCCATAGACAGTATGTCAACAAGTGGACGTGGCTGTGTTCTAATCAAATTTTATTTACGAACTCTGAAATTTGAATTTCACATAATTTTCATGTGTCGTGAAATATTCCCCTTTTAAGGAATTTGTTTTCAACAATTTAAAAGTGCAAAAGCCAATCTTAGCTGGCAGGCCATATTTTCACAACAGGCTGGGGGTCAGACTTGGCCTATGGCCTATAGTTTGCTGAGCCCTGGCTGAGACAATGCTTACCTGGTACCAGCCACTGTTCCAATTGCTTATTCATTTTCAACTCACACCAGTCCTGCGAGTTGGGGGCTATGAGTGTTCCAGTTTTACACATGGGGAAAAAACCAGAGAGGTTAAAGAACTAGGTCGAGTTCCATTTCTATTTAGTGCAAGGTCTGGATTCAAACCCAGGCAGTTCGGCTCCAGGGTCCTTGCATGTAACCATTACACACCCTAGCCCAGTACAAAACTGCTTGTGATTCTTACAGCCCTTAGAAGTTGTGGAGGCTCCAGTCATTCACTCATTTGCATTTTTATGCATTCACTCAGGTATATAGAGACACTGTCCCTGTCATTGACACGCAGTGGGCTAGACAGATATGTGAAAGTAAAGCATTATGGGAATATACTTCCAAGACCCTCCATCTGGATTTTGTTAAGTCCTGATAGAGGAAGAAAAGTAGGAAGCACTCCCCAGAAGGATAAGGTGTGAGACATATCAGGGAAACCATCATGCGCAACGTCCCAGAAGAATCACAGAGCCTACCTGTAACCAATATGCAATCTCCATTATATCAGTCAGCTTTTGCTGCAGTAACAAACAGCCCCCAGATCTCTGTGGTATACAATAACAAGCATTTATCACTGCCTCCCTAGTTTGTGGCTTGGCTTCACTGGCTCTGCTCTAAACTGTGGGTCAGGTCAAGTCTGTTCATCCTGGGTCTCATTCTGGTCCTAGAATGGCAGAGAAGTACTGTCTAGCATGCACTCATCTCGTGGCAAAGTGGCAGGAGTGTAAGAGGAGAGAGCAGACATGCAGGAGCTCTCAAAGACAAGTCCACGTCTAGTGAGAGACAGTGGAAAACCACATGGCGTGGAGGCTATCGTCAGCTAAACAGTGGTTCCTCAAAAACACATGTCCATGACTCAATTCCCAGAATATGTGAATATTACCTCCTATGGAGAAAGATGTGATTAAACCAATGGCTTGAGAAGAGGAATTTAACCTGGATTATCTATGTTGGCCCTAAATGCAATTGCACGTATCCTTGTAAGACAGAGGCAGAGGGAGTTTAAAGACAGGCACAGAGGAGAAAGCAATGTGAAGACAGGGCAGAAAGACATGCAGCCACAAGCCAAGGAACGCGGACACAGCCAGAAGTTGGAAGAGGCAAGGCACACGTTCTCCCTTAGAGCCTCCAGAGGGAGTGTAGCCTTGCCGACACCTAAATTTCAGATTTCTGGCCTCCAGAACTGTCAGAGAATAGACTAAATGGCTGTTGCTTTAAGCTACTTGATTTCTGGTACTTTGTTGCAGCAACCACAGGAAACTAATACAGGAGCTTAATTCTATGAAAGCAGAGTAGAGTGGCTGAAGACCTGTGAACAATAATCCCATTCGCCACCACAATTAATCTTCACGAAACGGTGTTATCTGCCCCTGGGGATTAGACCAAGTTCTGTCTGCACAACAGACTTCCAGGCTATGGTAACCCAGAGGTAAGTCTCAACAAGACCTGTCTCTGCAGAAAGGCAGACTCTATGTGTCATACCCCAGTGGTTGCTTGTTATGTGAGCTTCCCTGTCCCCAACATCCCCCTTCCACTTCACTCTAAGCCACTGTCTCTTCCCACCATATTGGAGATTATGAACCCTACTGGTCTCCTGGAGAGGCTGGGTGGTTCCGGACCCGAAAAAAAAAAAAAAAAAGGCCCAAGGTGCTGTTCATTCCAGCTGTCCTGCGCTCAGAGCATGCTCTCTGGGAAGCCATTTGGGGCTTGTCTTCTGGTAGAGGTGTACTGTGTTAGCATCACTATGGTTTTTCACCATAAAAGTAGAACAAGCATCAGCAGGAAGGCAGATTGGTTTCCTGCTGGAAGCTTTAGGATTCACTGAGGCTGCTGCTTCTCATTCACGGGAGGGGAGGAGTCGCTAGAACTTCTCAGAGGGTTTCTGGAAGAAGCTCAAATGCTGACTCAAAATACCATGAACCCAGTTTCTCTGTTGGGAAAGGCCACCTCCCAGATCCCTTGTATTTCTGCATCATGATCGTGACTGGTTCTTGTTTCTGGAAGCAGGAGGGTTCTGACACAACACCAGGACATTGCTCTCCTACTCCTAGGGCCGCCATAAAGGGTGGCCTTAGTGGGTGGCTTAAAACAATAGAAATGTATTGTATCACAGTGCTGGAGGCCAGGAGTCCTACATCAAGGTGTCACACGGCCTCACTCCCTCTGAAAGCTTTAGGGAAAGCTTCTTCCTAAAGCCTCTTCAGGCTTCTGGTGGCTGCTGCAAGCCTTAGTACGTATCTGCATCACTTCAATCCCTGCCTCCCTCCCTCCGTCTCGTGTGTGTGTGTGTGTGTGTGTGTGTGTGTGTACATGTGTGTGCCTGTGTGTCCTCTCCTCTTCTTAGAAAGACACCAATCATTGGTTTTAGGGCCCACCTGAATCCAGTGTGGCCTCCTTTTAACTAATTGCATCCACAAAGACCTATTTCCTAATAGTGTTCCATTCTGAGGTCCTGAATGGGCATGGATTTGGGGGGGACGCTAGTTAACCCACTACAAACGGAAACAGGTGTGTTCTGCCTTTCTATTGGCAGCGAATCCAGTAGAAGGCTTTATATTCCCCCAAACAGCATAAGGCCACAGTGCATTCAAAGTCTAACTTAGAGTTTCCTGATTGGTGAATTCTTACTACATAAATCGCACGGAGACACCCCAGCCCCCTAACTTCAATGCCGATGCTCAAATTATGCTGAATGTCAAAATTACATCAAACAATCGCACTCATTTCCACCAGAAAAATTGGATTATTTCACTTTGATTTACACGGCATTTTTCCCCCTCTCCTATAAATGCTGACTTTGAAATCCCCTTCAGCACTGGACAATGAGAAGCAGGCTGTGTTTTCGATGGAAAAGAAGGCTTTCATTATATTTGATACTTTATTTTTCTCTCCTTGATTTGAATGTTATAATTGGATTGGTGAGGTATTTATTAGGAACTCTGTGTTGTTGTTTCTTTCCCCCAAGTGCTTGAAGGGCATCTCTTAATTTGCTTCTCTCTTTGGACTTCTGAGAGGTGGCTGTAAGGTATTATTCCCAACAAACTCATTTCTTTCAAACATTTATTTAAGAGTGTCATTTTCTTAATAATTCTGAGGATAATTCAGAATAATTTTCTCCGCCACTGCAATTTTTAACTTCAGTGAAATATATGTCATCTACTTTCCCTGCTGGCTCCTCTCCCAAGAGACCCTCTCAGCTGTAAATGCAGAATTATTCAGGTAGGGCATACGGTAGAAAGATGGCTCCATCAGCTTCACCGCTGACTAATCTAGGACAAGACCTCTGGCCTCAGTTTCCCCATGGGAAAACAAGAGGGTTACACTTAAGGAGTAGCGTCAAAACTTTTAAACCTTTGCTCCATCTAAACCTTAACCTTAAGAACATGAAAAACAGATTAAAACCCCGTCAACTCAGTAACTGGTTGCCTGAGAAGAGGGGTGGGGAGCTTAATTGTAGAGACCCAAGGTAACTCTCTTGGGTGTTTGAAACGGCCTGTATCTTCTTTGAGTGGTGGTTACATGGAGGTAATCCACTCGGCAAACTTCAAGCCATTCACTTAAACTGTGCACATCTTATTGTATATAATTATACCTCAACAATGTGAACTAAAAGTTATCTGCTTTTATCAGAGGAATTCAGTTAAAATATGTGGAAACCAGTAATGTTTTCTAGTTCTAGCATTGCAGAAATGTCTGAGCTTTCAAATTCAAGGCATAAAGTTGCTGGGAAGGGTGGCTTTGTTTAATGACAAGACCCAAACAAGTTCAGAAATCACTTATTCCTCAATTTGAAGAATTTCCACTATTTTTGTTAAATTCATCCTGTTTCTCTCTGCTCAATAGCCACCTTGTTTGTATTCTATTCCTTCACTCGAAAAATTTTTTATTGAATGTCTACCATGTGCCAGAAACTATACTAAGCAGCTAAAATTCCTCCTTAAATCCCTCGATATATCAGCACAAACCACAAAGCTACCAGAATTTAGACAAGTTACAAATGTTATTAAAAACAGTGTACATTTTCCAAGTGCTGTTTTAAAAATTTGGCAATAAAAATTAAATGTTTACTGATAAATTAAATCAAATTCTGAAAGACTGAGAACCTAAACCTATCCACTAGAGTGTGAACTTTTCTTCATCTTTTTTTTTTTTTTTTTTTTTTTTTTTTTTTTTTTTTAGAGAGAAACTGCTTTATTTTCTCTTCTTGGACAAGGAAAATCACATGACTGATTCTGTTTCCCTTTTCACTTTGTTCACCAGGAAGCTCACAGCCAATGGTGTGGGCCAATCAGAGCCACTGTGTTGAACTGTTTGCTCTGTACTTCTGACTTATGGTTACTCTCTAGTCTTGACTTCCTTTTAAAATGTGTTTTTTCCATCATTCTCTTGTTTTTATTATTATTATTATTATTTTTGGTTATTTCCTAAGCATGATTTTGCTTATATATCCCATAAGCTATTTAGGGAATTAGGCCAAGTATTAATAAATAAATGAAATCATTAAATCTACAGGTTCTATCTCTAACATACAGAGCATATTATAGATACATGCTGTGTATGCAACACAGTCAATATCTCAGTCAATATCTCCCCCAATTTTCCAGTCCTCAAAGTTTCATGAAAGAATAAGTTCTTCTAGTGATATTAATTTAGGTACTATCTATCAGAATGTTTCCTAGGATGAGATATCCAGTTGTGACTTTTTACCTTCCTTTTGGGCCATCTCACCTTGACTGTCTTGCTCTAACCTGAATTTAAATATACTTAAGCCAATACATTTGAGACCCTTTTCAGAAGGAGGCAGGGCTGAACCAATATGTCTACTGTAAGCCATCCCGTGCCTTCCCCTCTTAACCCTGCCACTGATGGCATCCACTTGACACCCTCTGTTATTCCCCACTCTCTTGTGAAAGCATGATACACCCGAAGGAGCTCAGGCTGTGGAGTTAGACAATGAGGGACTGACTCCCAGTTCAGCCTCTACCAGCTGTATGTCTTGGACAAGTTACCAACTTCTTTGAGCCTCTGCCTTCTTACCTAGGGAAAATAACAAGTGCCTTTCCTTGTGGGGCTATTGTGAGGATTAAGTGAGAATCTACATAACTCACCGAGCATAACGTCTGACACAGAACAACTACCCAATAATTCTTAGTTGAGCGGAGGTGGGGGGAAAGGAGGGATTCATGGATGGAAGGATGGACAGATGGCTGATGGATGTATATAGTACAGACTACGCCCTTAGACAGGACAATAGCATACATTAGGGTGAGGAGTCTATTCTCTTTGTTTTCTTGCCAGAGTTTGGAAGGGGTAACTCTCTTCTACACCTCCCTCCTCCGGGCTCAAGGCTATGACTACATATGTGCACACAATCACATACACACACACACACACACACACACACACACAGTGTGGGGTTACTGCTCTGTCTCCCGGGGGTGACGACTTCTGTTTCAGGGTTGCCATATTTGCCCTCCTGGGGTAATATCACTTGCAAGTGCATAAAGCATTATGTACACCTCA
Source organism: Rhinolophus ferrumequinum (assembly GCF_004115265.2). Classification (NCBI taxonomy): domain Eukaryota; kingdom Metazoa; phylum Chordata; class Mammalia; order Chiroptera; family Rhinolophidae; genus Rhinolophus; species Rhinolophus ferrumequinum. The sequence continues at coordinate 25,975,827 of NC_046298.1, forward strand.
GAAAAAACAGAACCCAAAGGGTATATGAAAATGGGATTGTCTACATATACACTCTCAAAGATACATCTTGCCAAAAAGTTAAATTATTTCATCAACTAGTTTTTAAACTAAAAATTGCACATAGGAGGAAAACAGGTGGAAGATCTTGACGCTTAGCAAAATTTCATTTTATAGCATTATTTTTGTTTTCTGAACACCACCACCAAAAAACACAATTCCAAAGGTAATCTGGAAATTCAGATTATGGATTTTTTTTTTTTTCTGTCCCCATATTTCTCTACAGAGGGAGGCAGTGATGAGATACGTAGGGCTTTTCCACAGGGCAGGTGACAATTTGGAGGGTTGGATCTATTTTGTGGGGCTGGTTTGTCCTTGTCCCTTAGTCATGGGAGAGGGGGGAAGTTTGTCAAAGGAGGAAGATTAAAATTTATAAAAGGCCACAGAAAAAGGGACCCGTTGTTCCTAGGGGAAGAGTCTTCTGATCACCAGTTGGTCCGGAAACTCTTGCTTCCTGTCCAAAAACCATGGTGCTAGGACAAACAGCCACTCCCAGGGCTCTGGGACTTGAAATGAAGGAGACAGACAGTCCTGAAGAGCTGCACCATTTGAAGGAACCAGCACTGGCTGCGGGGCCCAAACCATCCACCAGGTTCTGTTATGTGTTGCCAAGGTAGTCAGCAAGACCCATACAGTGAGACCACTGGGGAATGTGCCTTGCATCCCAGGGCCAAGCTCTCCCTGGCGGGCTCAAAAGCCTCAGGTTTGCCCTTGGGGACAGGGAACTAGAGTACAAATGCAAACAAGAGCTATTCATGCAGCCAGGGGACAAAGGCAGTTACTGGGACACGGGAAAACTTGGGCCAGGGCAGACAAAATCTGCACACCCAACACAAGCGATAACTGATAGAAGGAAAAGAAGAAAGAAGAGAAAGGGAAAGAAGAAAAAAGAGAAGAGAGGCGAAATAGAAATGAGAGAAGAGGGAAAAGAAGGAAGTAGGAAGAGCCACCATGTTTTCCTAGGCTACAAGGAAGGACCCTACTTAGCAGTGGAATGCGTTCCCCCAAATGAAAAATGCAAAGAGAAAAAGAGAGCTTGGAGTTGAACTCCTGACAGTAAAGGAGGTAAAACTGAGTGAATATTTACTCTGTAACGAGGCACCGGCCTAAGTCCTTTCTTCGTATTTCATTTTCAGGCATCCCCTGAAACGGAAACCTTCTTTAGCCTTGTTTTAATGCTAAGGAAGACATCTACTCTCAGGGAAACCCAGGGCTTGGGATGCTGCGCCCGTGGCTTTTCATTTCCTGGGGAAGGATTTAGGGTTCAAACTAAGAGTGGCCCAACCTCCGAGCCTGCACACATGACGAACATTGCATAGTGCCTTTGACAAGAAAAGCAACAGTTAAAGACCCCCCTGCCTAACACCCGTAAGAGGTGAGGGTCTTCCATGATGGTACAGCAGAGGGAACGTGGGGAAAGCCTGAAGCCGGCAAGAGCCTGGAGAAGAAGAGGAAGATGGTACAGCATGGAACCAAGAAGAGGGGCTGCAGAAGAAGACCCGGATGAGGACCCAAAGGAAGCTTATAGGTGCAGTTCACCAGATCCCTTCAGATAAGAGCTGGGGGGAGCTTACACAAGGCAACACTCGTGTCTTATGTACAGGATGCACCCAGAGGAGTACAGGCCTGATGTCGCCATTGGGGGGTTTGTTGGGTCAGGAAGAGCAAGGTGGCCAACCAGGCTGCAGCTGCGGGGATGAATGAGAGAAGGGGATGAGATCCAGGATGTAGGCCTGTCAGCCATAAGGCATTTAGATTTTATTCTTAGTGAGATAGGAAGCAACTGGAGGGTTGAGAGCCAAAGGAGTGCCAAAATTGGACTCAGAGGGGTATATGGGAACAGCTTGAACGTGGTACTCAATCTTTCTATAATCCTAAAACTGCTCTAATGAAGAAAGTGCATAAAATTATCTATCTATCTATCTGTCTATCTATTCATCCATGCTGTTGGTACATATCATTACTGATTTATTTAAAAATAAACTGCATATTTTATTACCTTCTTTGCATTTTGCCTTTCGACTTAACAATATACCGGGAGTGCCAAAAAAATGTATACATATGAGTGTATTCATCTTTTGGTATCAGTATATAATGAATATTACAATTTTAACCCAGTTCTTTTCTTTCTTAAAATGTGTACACATTTGTTTGGCACCCTGTGTATTTTGCAAATTTAAAAATCAACGGATAAACATCTGTCAGTGCACTAAGAACTGCTAACTCCCTCATTTGATTTATTATTCATTACCATTTTCTCTTTACAAGATTTGTATGTTTTCATTTTTAAGTCTATATACAGTACCTTATTATCATGTTCTAAAAAATACTGGAGTTGGGTTTTATCAAATCTCACTTTTTTCTTTTTAAATGCGGGAAAGGGTCTGTCCCTAAGCTAAACAAAAATTCATGATCGCTGCTGCCTTAACCTTCAGATTTATGTTTTTCTGTGTTCCCTTCAGGGCTTTCACTCCGGATGCACACGTGGGTCACATCACTGAAGTTATCTGGCTGTTTGCTGCCTTGGTGACACTGTCTCTGAGGCTCAGCCGTAGGAGAGCAAACCCTGGGTGTTCTAAGCAGAAGCAGAATAAAAATAGGACACGACTTTGCGAAGGGGAAATGGAGCCGTGAACCGCACGGGTCTCTAAGAAAGCCCTCCAGGCCTGCGGTTTGAGGGACGATGAGGGAACAGAAGCCCTGAGGAAGGAAGTCCACACGAAGCAGGGCATATTCGGCCACATCCAGGGCTGAGAGGACTTTGTCTCTGCCGTCTCTGTCACCAGCTCTGCCAGAAGAGCTCGAATGTTTACACAGCTTGGCTGGCAAGCGTGTTGGCAGCGGAGGTCCTCGCTGGGTGGAACACAAGGCCCTGCTGGGGCTCTGGGACCAGCTCTGATGAGGGCTTCTCCTGTCTTCCCACCGGTCTTCCCAGTCCTGGCTGGATGCAGCCGGGTCTAGGCCAGCGCAGGGCAGGAAAGACCTGGGGATATTGGCCAAAGCCTCTGTTACCTTGGCCCAGGCATGTAATTCATTCGCAGTGGGGGCCTGGGGCCTGGCACGGCAGTTGCCCGGCCCTTGATTTCCCTGGGGCTGAGTGCTTTTTTAGGCCCTGGTTTTGAGATCACTGCAGTCTCTTCCACGAAGGGACCAAACCTATTTTGTTTCTTAGGTTCTGACGAGTCTCTCTCTCTCTCTCTTTTTTTTTTTTTTTTTCAATGCCTCTTCTGTATCTACCAGTGAGAATTCACGTGGCGGAGAGATCCATCTCCAGCTTTCACAGAGTGGCATGATGGACAAGGGATATCAGACGACCCCAAGCAAGAGATGGACAGCTAAAGGGAAAGGGAGTGTACACTGAGCTGGGAGTAGGGACTAGGGGCCCTGCCCCTCAATTGCTTTGGATGTGGCAGAGCACTTACAAAAGAGGTTTCCAGAATCAGGTTCCTAAGGCAGCTCTGCTACTTGCCAGCTGTGTGATCTTTGGAAAACTACTGAACCTTAATGCACCTCAGTTTCTTTTTCTGTAAAATGGGTATAACAGCTGTGTTTATCTCCTGCGTTGGTTGTGAGTTAAATACTCATAAAGTGCTCAGGGGTAAAATGAAGATTAACTATTACTAGAAGTATCTTTCCATTCTCTCCAGGCCTCCGGGTCCACATTTGGAAAATGAGGCTGTTAGATGATTTTAGGGGACCCTCCAATTGTTAAGTTGTATAATTCTGGGATTTTAATAAGATTTTCTAATTGATCCTTGGAGGTGGGCATCTCCCAATAGTTTGTTGACTGTCACTGGCCACCTTTTCAGAACAGCCTTCTGTTTCTGCCCCCACTTACGGGACCTGGCCATACATTGCTCATCTGACTTACTGGGCTCCAGAATGGAAGGTTCTGTCGCATGTTCACCCACAGTTGAGGTAGCTGCTGATCAAAGGGATCATTCTGTATGAAGCTACCAGCATCTATTTACTGTCACACCCTCAAGGCTTGTGACTTAAAAAGGCAAGGGGTGGGGACAACTTCTTGAGTGTTCTGCCACATCCAAAGCAATTGAGGGGCAGGGCCCGTATACAGTCCTACAGGACCCCATACTTCTAAGTTCTCTGTGCTCTGCTGCTGCTGTCTTGGATTGTATTTTTTGAACAAGGAGCCCCACATTTTTAGCTTGTACTGGGCCCTGCAAGTTGTGAGTCAGTCACTCTTGCATGTATGTATGTACGCACATACATGCCCCAAGGTCACCACGTGCACGTATGTGCGTGTGCATGTATGTGTGTTCTGGGGGGTGGTTGGCAGGGAGGGATGCTTCTGAATTTTAAGTCGCTACACATAAAGAAACACCTCTATTAGCACCTATGGCAGAAAAGAAGCACAGCTAATTATGAGAGGTCTCCAAACCAGGCCCAGGCCCATCAGAGGATAAAGCCAAGCCCACAGCAGCAGCAGCTGGGAGCCCAGAAAGCAGCAAACAAGCTGACTCATGAAAATCTCCCCGTTCACAACGCGGAATGGTGATTTTTCTCTGCCTTACTCCTGTGTCTCTCCCAGATGATGTATGAATTGCCTTATTTACCTTTTCCCTCCAAACCTTCTCCTTTATTATTTTTATTAATGTCATGCCAACCTGAAAAGGTGTTTCCTTTGCAAAAAGAAAGGCAAATACCCCCCAATACCTCACCTCATTCACATAGCAGAGGGAACATATTTTTAAAAATAGTAGTGTTTTGTGTGTGTGTGTGTGTAACAGAGAGAGAGAGAGAGAGAGAGCGAGAGAGAGAGAGAGAGAGAATTAAAATGGGTTAGTTATATGAGAGTATAAAATCTGAATATAAATAGTCATAAATTCAGGTCTTTATTTCACATAGGCCAAACTACCCAGGAAAGTTCTACCATCTTTATTGATAATAAAAACATTGCTGCATTTAATTTCAAAACTAAAGGGAGGCACAGAACGCATTTAGAGCTAGGAGAGCCACGCAAGTGCAGAAGTATAAAATAAGTGTGTTATCGGTTTCACAGCAGCTTGGGCCTGGCACTTATTGCTATATAAATGTGTATACCTGCCATCACCACTTACTGAGTGCTAAGCACTTGGCATTTCGTGGGCCACTGAGTCTGCAAAACTCCCTATACGATAGGAGTGTTCCAATTTATAGAGGATAAAGCTGAGGCTTAGAGACGTTCCATAAACGTGTCCAAGGTCACACACTTCACGCCAGAGTCAACACTGGAACCCAGATCCATGTAGCCTCAGAGAGCTCACGTCCCTAAGTTTTCAGCTTCCCCTTTGACTCGCGTTTGTAAACATGAGCCACTTTGATTAGCTGCGGCAAAAATAATAGTCCCAGATCCATGCTTGACAAGACTGCTAATCAGTTATAAACTTGGCATCTCAGGGGAGAGACAGACTTGACAAGTCATCTTTCTACCCTGTCACCCAATGCATGAATTTCTTCTCCAACGTCTCCTACTAGAGATTCTTTTTTTGATTATTCCCCAGGATAGAGGACTCACCTCCTGACGTGGCCACCTCTTCCATGATTCCATAGCTCTGTAAACAAAAACGTGTCTTTACCTTGAAAGACAGATCTTTTCTCCTACAATCTGGAACCCAAGCTGCAGGCACCAAGAACAACCAAAGTCTCACTCTCGGGACGGGTACCCTCAGCTTCCTGGCTTCCTCCCAGCTCAATTGTTTCTCCCATAATTTTCGTTTCTCCAGGCAATTTTTCAAACCAGTTCATGGTACTGATCTCAGGCTGAAGAAACCAAAACCTTTCCGCTCTGGACATTCACACACAAGCTTTCAGATTCCAGGGGTACATTCTTGGGCCAGCAGGACAATGGCTCTACATTTCATGGAGAGGATTTGATCAAGTAGGTGGAAGATGACGTGGCTTCTGAACCCAGAGCCACCTCAGGGGTCCTGTTGGGGAAGCAATGAGAGCACCACCTGGGTTCCCAGTCCACCAACCAAGCTGTCTCTCTCCTGAGGAGCCTCTCTCTACCTGGCAGTGGGGAAACCCTTTGAGGATCCTGGGATAGCAAGGGTGTGCCATTTAAGACAGCAACTGTTTAACAGCTTCCAGATCATCCACGTTTGAATGGGAGGAAAATAATAGTAAAAACATCATAAAGAAACAGATGTGCTCGAGTCAGGTTTTGTGGCAGAAAAAAAATGTAGGCTTGCTGGTATCGATTTTATTCTTCCCCGATGATGAGGATGAATGGTTGTGTGTTCCCAGGATGGGTCATGGAAAGCCCAGCGCACGGCTGCACAGTGCTGAGGACTCTGCAGACACGCCATCCACCTCTACACACACATCCACCTGGGAGGGGCATGGGAGGGGAATGCAGACTTCAAGTAGCTGGGGCGGGGGGGTGACATCCAGCATAAATGTGCTGACTACGGCCCAGGGGCCGTGCCTTTCAACGTTTCCTAATGTGCATATAGGGTCCTGTAAGGACTAGCCAGAGCACTACATGTATGCATACTCACATACTCACACCAGACCATGCCAGGATAGAGAACAGACCAGGCCCCTACAGCTTCAGCTATAGCCCCTTGTTCCACATATCCACACCGCGATACTGGCTGTTCAAATCAGCAGCCACTTAGAGGTAGCATGTATAAGATGGAACACAGGTTTTACAGCCATGGAAACATGATTTTGAATCCTTGTTCTGCAACGGAAAGTCTATGTGGCCAAGGAACTGTCACAAAACCTCTCTCAGTATCAAGTTCCCCAATTGGAGCACAAGAATAGTAAAAGATAGTCACCTCTTAAAGCTGTCATGAGGATGTGAGATAATGGACCAGCTCCCTATGTCAGTCCTGGAGTGTAGTAGACGCTCAATTAAAGTGAGCTTTGCAGAAATTACTCTGCAGATACACAGCAGGCAATCAAGTAAAGTGGTTCTGGGCAGTGGTTCTGAAATCAAGAAGCTTGGAATAGGATGCCCAGTTCTGCCTTTTACCAGCTGTTGGATCCCTGGCAAGTTAATTAACCTCCCTGTGCCTCACTTTCCTCATCTGTAAAATGGGGATAATCAAAGCACCTGTCTCATGAATTTGCTGTGAGGATTAAATGAAATAAACTATGGAAAGTGCTTAGTTTAGAACCTGGGGCATAAAATACACTCAATATATACTAGTTAATAAAATCGCATTCCCAATACAGTACAGCCTCTCCCCTCCATGGGATAGGCTGCGCCTCATGCAAAATGTCCTGGATGTTAAAATTCCAATCTTTTTCAGCACTATATATCGCCCAGGCAAGTAAAAGCACAATAAATCCCCATCAAATGAAAGAATAGAATCAATAAAAGGAACACCTTCCCTCCCCCGGCCCCTCGCTACAAAAGTGGGGCATTTGATATTTGTTCTCAATATCTATTCTAACCTTCCTTCCCCTCCATTTTAGTAAGTTTAATTTCTGAAATGTTTAACAGTTGTTTTCAGATAAATCACAGTCGCGCTTTCTGGCCCAATTCATAGGACTTTTCATTGCGCAAGGAAATCAGGGCTTCCGGCTTCTTGGAGAAAAGCATGTGTGTCCTCACTGTCTGCTCACAGCAGTGTCACCGGGAAGGGACCCAGAACACTTGTCAGACTCCCCATTACCTATCATTCAAATGTGCATAGCGGAATTTTTTTTAAATGGATTGCTATTCTACTTTTTTTCTGTATGTGTCATCAGGATGTGGTTTACAGGTTTCATGAATACTAGTTTTGTAAAGGTGCGCTTGGTTTGCCTTAAAATAATATGAAAGTATTCTCAGCATGGACGTCAATATAACATATACACGTAATTTCAAAGGAGGGCAACCTGAATTTCTTCTCAGTTGAAAGCTGAACCATGCCATCACCTTGCTACCCAGAGCTTTGCTTTTCCCAAGCTTGTCCCTGGATGGTACCAGTACCACCAGTTTCTTCCAACAGAATGACTGAAAATTCAGGCTCACGTGGCAGAAAATTCTGCCTTTGAAACTGAGGTTTATCATTCCTCTGGATTGTGTCTGTCTAATCCTCCAGACGCCATCTCCATCCTTCTCTACCCAGTTCTGTGTCCTGGGAAGCTGTCATGGGTGGTCCACCTTCACCAGGGACTCCATTGCCTTCTGAATGCTGGCTGGATTTGGTCAATGGGGACCATGGCTGGGGGCTGGCACAGGATGGATGAGAGTGTGTTTGGGTGTTTATTCCCCAGGCTGCCTCCCCAGAGGACTGCATGTTTGCAATATCTATTTACCTTGGTGTAAGTCCTGTCTTTCTCTGGACTGTCTCTGGTTTCTGAGTAGATGGTCAGAACCCTTCATTAACTTGCCACCATGACTCTGCTTGAGTGAGCATGAAAGATGCCACATACTGCCTGTGTGACATGGTGTCAATGACTTTACCTCTCTAAGGAGTTTAGTTATCTTTCTCTGGCCTTCTCATTGGAGAGCTCCCAAGGCTGTATGGGGAAGTGGTTAATAACCCAAGCTTTGAACTCAGACAGACATATCATGTGTAACTATAATGGGGAATCTGAAAAACCACCACCAGGGCTTCTTACTTAACAGACCATGTGGAATATGGGTTCTACGGTCAGTTGGGTTGGATTTGATCCTGGCACCAACTCTCACCAGCTGCCTGACTTTGGGGACATTACTTGGTCTTTCTGTGCCTCAGTTTCTTCATCTATAAAATGGTGATAATAGTACCTTACGTAGTAAGGTTACTGTAATGATCAAATTAGTTAACACATGAAATACTGAACACAGTGCCTGGCACATAGTAGGTGCTTTATAAGTCTTAGCTAGTATTATTAACTCTATTATATACATGAGGACTATAAGCTCACAGAGGTAGAAGATCCACGTGTCACCTACCTGGGCACCCTCAGCACCTAGTACATAATAGATGTTCAGTAAGGTTCTACCGATATTAATTCATTACTACTACAATTACTACCAATAATGACATAAATTTTACTTTCCAAAATTCTTCATGCTTTTTATTTTGGTTGATCTCATAACCTCCCTGTGGCAGGGCCATCGAGAGTATCCCCTTTGTACAAGGGAGGATCAGATAGGTTCAGTGACTAGCCCAAGACCACACAGCACAGACTGGCATACCTGGAGCCATTACCCAGAAATCATGAAACCTAGAAACAAAAATGTGAGCTCCTTAGGGACATCCAAGGACAGAAGAACCCCCAGAAAATGGGGTACAAAGTATTCCAGGCTCTGAAGACAGGTAGGGCATGTTATTTTAACTCCCAGAGGGGATGCGCTCTGCCCATGGTTAAGAGCCTCTGGGGTCTGTGGCATACTTTGTATAAACTGGATGTTATGGGGGGCCTTCACCCCCAACGTTTCCAAGGAGAGCTATCCCCAAGAGCCCTCCATTCTCACCTACACGCCCACATGTGCCAGTTGGTTTCTCTGGCACTTTGGAGAGTTGTCATCTCTGAAGCAACATGCTTTGGCTCCCCTGCCTCTCTCTCCCTCCCTATCGGCTGCAATACAAAACCCAGTTCCTTATCGCTTGTCATCACTAACTATCCTCGGGCCCTTGGGGACCAGGAGAGTCTGTAACCCGGCAGCAGGCCAAGCCAGGCGATGCTGCTCTCACATACCCAAGTTTCCTGCCTGTGGTTTGCACTGCTATAAGTGTGATGGTTCGCACTTCCTGTCCTAACCCATGGGCCGGTGTGATGGTGTGTCCTCCAGGACGCTCTGGGTTCGCAGTGCAGGTAGCCAGTTCTGTCCTATGACCTGTCACCAGGCGGGAAAAGAAACTAGAGCCCTTGGCCCTTGTGACCATTCACCCATTTTGACTTGGCCCTCCCTCCCTGGTCATATGTCCCCCGTCCGGAGAGTGTGCTTTTCCCAATGCACTATTTTCTCCTACTGGAAGAGGTCCCCATCCGCACAAGTTGAACTGGGCAGGAGGTGATACTGGAAGCATACGGAGAGACAAACCTGCACTGAACAAATACCTCAGCTGTGTACATTCATATTTTGAGCCAAAGGGATCATGTACTCATTGCAAAGAGGTGGGTCTCTTCTGGGTACTGCATACACACTGGTAACACCTTCAGCCATCGCCTGCTGACTCTTTCCCTGATTTCCCCTTCTGCTAACTCTCCAATTCTGTCTCCATCTAGCAGCTGGAGTGATCTTACTCTATAATTTGATCGAGTCACAGCCTGGATCCGAGTCCTTTAATGGCCTTCAATCCTTCCATGAAGGGAAGCGGGAGTTCTCACCATGGCCTAAGAGGCCCTTCGATATCCAGCTCTCACTTCTTGGCCATGTGCTTTTCTCACCTCCACCAAGGCCACTGCGCCCTTTTCTATCCCCAGGAGCTGGCCCGGACACACAAAGCGCTGTAGCAGCCCCTCCCTCCTTCCCCTACACTATCCTCTCTCTCTCTCTCTCTCAATCTCTTGCCTGCAACATTCTAAAACCTGGATAAGTACATGGAAATCCCTTCTTTTATTTACTCTCTAATTGGTGCCCCCCAAAACAGCGGCCAATTTGAGAGAAAAACATTGTTCGTGGTGCTAATCAAGTACCAACAGCCCTGGCTTTGGACCCAATCAGATCTGGTTGAAGTCCTAACTCTGTCACTTGGTTGTTCTCGGGCCATGTTCAACTGCTGTCTGGAGCCTGTTTCTGTACCTGAAAGCACAAGCCGGACAGCCTACGGCACCCACTGAAAGTTGTCATTGCTACTAAGTAACAATACTTAGCATTTGGAGAGTGTTAATCCTGCTCCTTGGACCCTGCTAAGCACTTCACCTCCTCATCTTATTTCATCTTTGCAGACCTCTCAGAAGTGGTATCGGAGTCGCCATATTTTAGATGACTAAACTTAGGCTCAGAGAGTTTAAGTAATTTATCCAAGATGGTTCTGTTAGTAACGCGGGAGCCCGGCTCCAGAGATTCTCTCCTAACCAATATACTATACTTTCCCATAGGATTCAATAAAAGAGTGAATTAAAGGCGAGAGCATATAGAAAATGCTCAGGCATTGCTCAGGGAGACGAGAAGCACGAGTCTGGAAGTGAAGCCCTTGTGTTCCAGAGATGGGGAGTTCTAAACCCAAGCTCCACAGTGGATACTGTCCCTATTTACTTGTAGTTAATAAAATCACAAAGTATCATTAGCTCTTAATGGGACCCCGAGGGGGTTAATTACATGGTGGGGAATTGTCTGCGAGCTCAACCACTGTTGGTTTAATAGATGTACCTTCAGAAAAAAGAAATATAGCACATTGATCTTTCAAAAGGAAAAGTAAAGATCTCCCAAATGCAGATGAGGAAAGGGAAAAGTCCTCGCTCAGCATTTAGATGCACCATTAATCCTCAGGACACATTTCCTACAGGATCTCCGGGCTCTTCCTGTTGTGGACTCCGGAATGCTAGGCCTCAAGGCCTCCAAACAGAACTGTTTCCCAACCACTCTGAACAAGAGCCTCCTCCTTCTTCTTAGTCTGAGGCTCTTGGGGAGAAAAGCAACCCTCTCAGCCTCTGCAAATGCTCGCCATCACCAGTCCTATCTGTGTACCATCAGCTGTGTCTTTTCCTGTACAAGAACCTCAAATAGGCTCAGGTCTCTGAGGCTCACTTACCTCATCTGTAAAATGGGGATATCATCAACTTCAGTAGGCCTGCTCATTTTAGTTACTGAATAAATTATTATAAGAGCCAATAGTTTCCATGTACTTTCTATGTGAAAAATGCACCAGATCAAACACTTCAGTAAACATAGCTCTATCTTACTATCTATCTCCTCTGTGGTAAGTATTAGTATCATCGTCTCCATTTTTCAGGACCAGTGCTGGACTCCAGGGAAATAAGGGTGAATAAAATATAGTCACCACCTCCAAAGTGCTCCATTTCTGGTTGGAGAAGCAGCCATGGAATATGATACAAAGAAACTGAATCTGTGTGAAGGGAGACGTATGTTAGCTCAGGGTACGGCAAGCACATAGAGAATCTGGGATGGGTCTGGGGCCAGAGAGAGCCCCGTGGGGCTAAGATTCAGAGAGGTTGAGTGGCTTGCTGAAGAACACACAGCTACTGAGAGGGAGAGCCTAGATTAGAATCCAGGTGGTTTCAGCCTCAAAACCATGGATCCTTCACTCCACTGCTCCAGAGTCATTTGATTTCCTCAATCCCACTCTCGGCTCCTCTGGGGCACAAGTCACATATCTCTTTTTTGCATGAGTCTCCCTAGGTAGACGAGACAGTGCCTTAGTGACTCCAGTCCATTGAGGAGTAATAAGCTTATAAACAGAGACCCGTTTCCCTGAACAGAGCTGCTAAAGGAGCTGCACGTTTAGTTTCACGTCCCGTGGCATGTGCAAGTAAAAGGAAGAGCTACAAAAAATAACACATGCACCTCCATAGACACGTGGTGCTTATAGTGATTTTCTCTGTGCCTGGCACAGGGTGGGGACATCACAGCCATCTGGACTTTGCTCCTGCCCTTTGGGTGTTTACAGTCAAGCACGATGCACGTGTCTGAAGGTAAAGCAGAGTGGATGCTGAGAGCAAGGTCTCCGCCAAGTGCTCTGGGAGTCTAGTGAAGCTCATGATTAAATCAAAGAGGCCTCTTGAATTGGGATCAGTCCAATGGAAGGCTGGCTTCCTGGGCTTTGGGCAAAAGTCATTTCATATGGCCGAATGTTGTAAGGCTGAATTTGATTAAGACTCTAAATGCTTGGAGCTCCTTGGAGAAAGTTGCTTCGCAAATACCATGCATTTAGAGAACTGAGAGTAGCACATCTCCCTGGGACCATCATGTTTAGATTTCCAAATTCCAAAGACAAGACACGATGTCTTCTGCTTCAAATCTTACCCAGCACAGGGAGAAAGACAGAATGATGAAAAAAAAAGAATTCTGAGCTTCCTGAATGATTATAGTATTGGAGTGATCATAAAAATGCCACTCCTAAGAGATTTTTCTCCTGGCATCTCATTGTTTTCCTCTTCTTCTTGTGCTTTTCCTGATCTATTGGTCAATATTGTTTGATAGTAGATATTGCCATGAAATTGGAGCACAGGACTTCCTGTGTGGCAAAACCAAGCTAGTATCTATTCCATTCAATTAACTGTTCATCTTCTAGGAGAACGGTTGTTCTGCCAGGAATTCTCCCCCATAGCTAATGAGAGAACACCCTTCTGTGGCTGCTCCCTGAGGGCTCAAAGGATAAATTCCTCTCCACTGGAAGCAAAGAGACTAGAGGAACCCTCTCGGGCCTAGGTCATACTCCAGTACCGGAAATGAGGCTGAATCTCTGAAAGTCTTAAAGGAACTTTGACATATCTTGCTTATTTCTATTCTCACAACAGTCTTGAAGCATTCGTTCACTCATTCATTCATTCTACACATATTTACTACTTACTGCCCACTGTAGCCAGACACGTTGCTGAGTAATGACTGGATTGGGAAACAAGAGATACTGGCCGCCCAGAGAAGTTAGTGAAGCTTACAGAGGGGTAAACGGAGAATCACAACATAAGTGAAACCCATTCTTGAGACAGTGGGGACAGAGGTGGGGAGCACTGAGCTCAAGAACTGTTAGAATCCCCACTGCACCAAAGGGGAAACTGAGGTACGGTACAGAGTAGATCCCTCATGTGATGTTACCCATTGTTCACGTGAACGGTGCACATCCTCATCCAGCAAGGCCTATGCACTGACTCACTCCCGTGGAAATGAATCCGTCAGGCCAATACCAGCCTAAATTAAATGACTGCTTTTTCAACTTTGAGGGGATTTAAAAAGTTTACTGCGGTTTATATTTTTTTGTCTCTATCCCAGAATAACATAGTCGTGCTGATCTGTGATCAACCCCAAGCCTGAACCGACCCCACGCGGTGTCGTATAAACAGACACCCACACCTATCCCCAGAGACACTTGAATTCCCAAGACATACTCAAGCCTGCTCCTGCTCTGGGGGACTTGGGGAGCTTTTAAAGGGACTGATGCCCTGGCATCCCACTGTGCCCACCAGCCTCCCCGGTCTCTTTTCCTCCTTGATAAATCCTCTCATCCTTGCGCAGCTCCGTCTCAGTGGACCCACGGGAAGCCTGGAAAGCAATGGAAAGGACTTAGCCCTCTGCACGGGGAGTTAATTTGTTGCATTTGCTGGGGGCCATGCAATACCTCCTTGCTGGATCTCCCCACCCCGCTCTGACCCATCTCTCATAAGGATGACACCTTCCTCTGTCACTGGACTTGGAGGCCACTTTTTCAGATGAGGATTTCAGACGGGCAAATGCAACTTACCTAGCTATTAGCCTGTTGCAATTATTCTGGTGTGGTCAGCCAGATGAGAGTTCAGCTTGAGATCCCAAAGACTAAATTTGGCCATCCTAACAGTCATCCAGGATTTGGGAATTTCCAGGAACAACAGTAGAACAGAAACATTTTATTTGTCATTTGTTCCTGTGTAATTGCACTTGGTTACACTGCAAATTTTTAATCTGATTATGGGTTTGGGGTGTTTTTTTTTTTTTTTGAATGCTGATTTCCTCGACAGCTAGATGTCAACAGATACTTCTTTGGAAAAACATTATTTGCCATTGATCAAATATAGAAATCATTCGGCTATCATCTGGCAAAAAAAATATGTTATTACTTTCTTTCCCCCAAATTCTTTATCCCATTGGATATGGGCATTAGATAAGATTAAGTTCTTAGCAAACAGCAACTTACGGAGCGGACAGATTCTGCTGTTCCACTGTGTCAGGATAACATTTATATCTACTCAGATAGAAGACAATGTGGCCAACACGCACGCAGAGACAGCTGCATGAGGTTTGCTTTAAGTAGAGCAGCATTAGGTTACTTTAAGGTGACAATTTCTAAATGAGAGCAAAACTGTGTAATAAGATTTAAAAAATTGGACCCATTCTTACTTCACCAGTTCCCCAGCCAGTGACAAAATATGCCATTAGTGGCCACAGCACGATTCTGAAAATATACCTTCCTTACGATTTAACGCTTTTTTTTTTTTCCCTGTGAGCTAAAAATTACAAAGCCCCGGATTTCATCGCTCTTGCAATCTATTCTTTTCCCCTGACTTCCTGTTTTCATGAAATTTTAATCAGGCACTTAAAATAAATAGCTATGCAGAGCTTCTCTGCCTCCCGCAATACCCGGGATGGATGTTTTGGGTAAAGTGATAGTCCAGAGACCTTGAGAACAGTGAATCCCATTCTGACTTGGCAAGACAACAGAAATTAAACCATGGGTCTGTCCACACCATGCACTCGGAGTGGACAGAGCGGTTTGGGAGGATCAAACAAAGACTTAGTATGTTGAAAAATTTTTTTTTCATTCTTCTTCCAAATATTGACAGCAATTTGATCAATGTAGAAAAGCAAGCAAGAGAAAGCATAACTAAATTATTCCAGGAAAGATTAAAAAAAAAAAAAGAATAAACCGTAGTAAACTTTTTAAATCCCTTTCAAGTTGAAAAGTTAATTGTTCAATTTAGGTTGCTCCTTTTCATTGTTGATGGTTTTTGATGACATATATTTGAGTTCCCTTCGTTTAAACAGAAAGATGCCTCGTTTTTGAAACCAGCTAAGATTCTGTTTTCCATTTATTTTCATATGATAATAATATCTACAAATGACATTGTAGAAGAGTTTAATTTATTTGTCACAAAGCCATTATATGCAGGTGTGGATGCCTTTCCTAGCAATAAATTCACATTTTTTGGTCAGTGTTGAGTACCAAGAAAGAGGTAAGAATGCTAGAGAAAGGAGATAGTTACTAACCTGTTTATACCCTATAAGTCAAAGTCCCTAGAAGCCTGGAAAGAAGATTCTTGGAGACGTGAGGATACCACCTTCCTTGCCTTAAAATGTCAACTTCTGTATGACAGTAGCAAAGTAGCATGAAATGCCCTTAATTCCTTAGTAAAAATAAAATGAAATGATGTGAGAGTTAGCATCACTCAGGCCCATGCACAGGTAGTTCTCTGCTTCTTGTGTCTTTTGTCTCAGATGTGAATAGATTCCTACTAACGACAGGTTCTGACAAACGGCCCTAGACAGCTTGCTCAGGCACACGTCTCCTTGACTCCTGAGGTCCAGCTCCCGGTTTTAAAGATTGGGAGTCGGGTCCTATAGATTAGCGTGGGGGAGACAAAAAAAGAGGACGAGGGGCTTGATTTGTCGCATTTGCCCATTTCTATGATGGAAATACTCCCACCATGACTAATTTTAAGCTACCATGCCACTACCAAATGTGGAGTTGGGGAAGGATGAGTACTAACACCCCACTATATAGTACAATGACGTGAATCGTAACAAGAGCATAGCTCGTAGTATAACGTAGTAAGATAATTAGGAAGTGAGAAATTTTAGTGCTTGGTACATTTAAAAAAATAGAATTTGGTTGTAAGCGTATATGGCTTACTTTTTAATAATGGCTATGTATAACAACTGACTCCCAAAATTTCTGAAAATTTAACAATAGGCCCTTGTGAGCCAGTAGAAACCGACCCCAACACACCAGCGCTGGCAGAGAACCCGGCTCCAACACACAGTTGGAAATGGCTGTGTGTCATTTGTGGTTTAGTAAACACGTGTGTTTCTAGGTATAGACCATATTTTTGGATCTGTACTAGAGAGGCTCAGTTTGGTCTTGGTTCCCCCAAGCTCCCCCCAAAATACAATTACCCACAAAATATCAGAGCTGCCTGGTTCCTCTGATATAGGGTTTCATCTGCTTCATTGTCTCCAAATATAGCTCTAAGCTGGCCTTCTTACCTTGCTTAAGTGGAATCTAAATAACCTCAAGAAGAGAGGAATCAACTCCTCAAACAAAAGAAGTCATTCAGCTTTATGGCATCTCATACTGGAGGATTTTAAAAATATTTCCCTTCCTACAGGCCCAGAGGATAAAGTTCCTCTAGGGAAAAGAAAGGAGACGAAGTGTCCACCAAATCCCCTTTCTAATGCCAATATTTGGTGACCTCATGGAACAGGAGAGCTGGGGTACTTTGACCCCGAGGGGGGTCCCAGGAGATTTGAGTGTTTCCACCCTACTGGGGGGTCCCAACATTTTATCTCGTAACCATCAAGGCCACTTCTCAGAGTCGATCGCGTGAGGGCATCTGTCAGGACTCTCACAGCAGTTTGAAGAAGACAGTGTTACCAGGAGGTTTAGGAGAGCCTCCTGAGCAAGGTCTGTCCGTAAGATGGTGCCAGGACCACGTTGGTTCAAGACCGCCAGGAAAGAAGGCAACCATTTCAGAAAGTGAATTTGAGGATTCAGTTCAAGGTGTCAGGGGTCCCGTGTTCCAGTCACTTTTCTCTGCCCCCTTCCGTTCCTGGGCCACGTCCAATGCCAAAGGTGCCAGCAGCTCTTTGCTCCTTCTTGTGGCAGTTCCAGGAGCAACGGTGTGATTTTCTGGAATCCCGTTCATGGAGAAGAAAGCCATGCTCATGCGGTTGGATGCATCTAGCTTCTGTAAACCACCCACATTATCAACAGACACCATCCCAGTGGCCGGGAAATCATCCTGCTCTTGGCAAAAACACTGCCAGTTGGGTAGGAACTGAGCAAAATCATCCAAGCCAAGCAAAACTAGGCTCTCTCTGTACTGAAATCCAGATTCAGCATGAAGGATCTTGGCAGAACTGCAGCTGGGCTCGGCCCTGGTTAATGTCACAACCATATCTCAAATAACCCATTCTCTTAATAAAACACAGTTTGGCTTAAGGCTTTGAGATATCAATTGGAAGGGAGAAAAGAGCAAGAGAGGAGCCAGTGGAGAACTTCCTACCAAATTAGTGCTATTATTGAATACATATGCTTCTATGCATTTCTGACAGAAGAATCCAAAACTCTGAAAATGAAATTGGCCGTCTTTGGCTTCTTTATTTATGATCACTGGCTACACAGGGATTCTCAGAAATGCAGAGGTTTCTCAGAGCTGGATGCTGGCAATAATGTGCCTATCCTTCAGTCTCATCAAGGTGGTTGATGACCCGGTGGGTGCAGGATTTCCCTGCCTTTGCATGTTAAAAGGTCTCCTCCAGCTCCACGGAGCAGAGCTTGGTGCCAACAAAAGGGAATCAAGCTGTCAGGAGTTTCTATTTTTGTACCTACCTATAGCCTTAGTAAGGCAACCCAAGTGCTTCCCCAACTGAGAAGAAAACTACCTTAGGACTCCACTGCTACATTGCGGACATCCTGAGGCAGATAGCTGACTGGAAATCCTGGTTTCAGAATAAGAGATTCCAAACTCCATCTGGGCTCTGCTGAATCAGTCACACCTTCCCCTGGGCAAAAAGCAGGGGATCCATTTGCTTTAGATTCAAATGGATCCACAGTTGACCCTACTTTCCACCCTTCTCTAGCTAGGTAAAAACACAAAGATAAAAACAGAAAGACACAAAGAAAAACAAAGACAAAAATGACAACCTCTCAGGTATACTCTCAGCAACTAAAAAAATCTCTCATTAACATTTTGGTCTTTTTGTTTGTATCTATTTTTTTTTGAGGCATACTTAAATACATGTGTTCATTCATATTTGTATAAATGCCGAAAGGCACACTTTGTAAAATTAATAAAGTCCTTAAATAGTTTATTTTGCTTTTTCATTTAGGAAAACTACTTAGCTATCCTGAGCTTTCGTCTCCTGTGTAAGAAAGACGGAGAGAGAGAAAGAAAAGAGGAAGAGAGGGAAGGATAGAGGAATTCACTACAGAGGAAAGTTGGATGAAGGGTATTCAAAATTCTATGTACTATTTTAGCAACTGTCTGTGACACTGTAATTATTTAAAAATAAAATTTTTAAAAGAGTATAAATAATAACAATAATAACAGCATCTCAGAGGGTGTTTTTGAAAGGGTTAAATGGAATTATGTACGAGGTCTGACAATTAAGTTCGTGAACTTCTTGCAATGATGGTGCTAACTTTTTTGACATCAGAGGGATTATTCGTTATGAATTTGTACCAACTGGACAAACAGTGAGCCAAGTTTACCATTTGGATGTTCTGAAAAGGCTGCGTGAAAAGGTTAGATGACCTGAACTTTTCGCCAACAATTCATGGCTCTTGCATCATGACAATGCACCAGCTCACACAGCACGGTCTGTGAGGGAGTTTTCAGCGAGTAAACAAATAACTGTATTGGAACGCCCTCCCTACTCACCTGATCTGGTCCCCAGTGACTTCTTTCTTTACCTGAAGATAAAGGAAATATTGAAGGGAAGACATTTTGATGACATTCGGGACATCAAGAGTAATACGACGACAGCTTTGATGGCCACTCCAGAAAAAGTTCCAAAATTGCTTTGAAGGGTGGGCTAGGTGCTGGCATCGGTGCATAGCTTCCCAAGGGGAGTGCTTCAAAGGTGACCATAGTGATATTCAGCGATGAGGTATGCAGCGCTTTTTCTAAGGTGAGTTCACGGACTTAATTGTCAGGACTCACATGTATAAGTACCTAGCACAGTTCCTGGCAAATAGTTGACGTTTCAATATTGTTGACTCCACACACAGAGGGCTGTGTGGATATGAAGTACTCAATAAATGTTATTTTAACTTAATTTCAAACAAGGGATGATGCATATTATGTTCACCAAGTATCAGGAGAGAATCTTCCTCTCAAAGAGCTACAACAATGTTTGGGCCCCCAAGTGGGGCCCAAACAAGCAGGTTAATTACACTGTGTATTTATAGAGTACTCAATCTTGAAGACACCTCAAAACATTTTCTTTGAATGTCCTGTGTATCTCTACATTTCATCTAACTGGAGAAGGACACAGGGCACATTCCCATTTTTCACAGGGGGAAACGGTGACACAAATGGTTGGTTGGGTTTCTGGGGTCTCATGAGCAATTCAACTGGTCCAAGGGGTGGACACTTAACTCTAGCCATCCAGAGTCTTTCCCATGTGGCTGTCCCATCACATCAGGGCCCTAAAGGGCCTATTTACAACTCAGAGTCCCCTGGGGGCATCACAGGAAACAAATGTGAATATTGGGGAGCACTTAAAACCCTATCTTCTCAAAGAACATTTAAATGCCCTTGGAACATGTTTATGGCGTACGCTAAATGAAAAATTAGCATACAATATTTAAGGGCATTTTTAAATTTTATAACGTGTGCTTCTGGGCATGTACACAAATAATGAACAGACACGTGTATGTATGTACGTCTCAAAAAATACATGTAAACAAAAAGACCAAACTGTAAATAAGGGTTTTTCTAGTTGTTGAGAGTGTGCCTGAGTGATTGTTATTTTCCTCTTTGTGTTTCTAAGTTTCGTAAACTTTCTCTAACGTACTACTTTTCCAGATAACATAAATAATTTATAATAAGAATACTAAATTTTAAAAGAAATTGATGATGAACATGGCTACCTCTTTGCATAATTAGGATCCTGGAGACAATAAAACGGCAGACCTGGGGAAGGAAGAAATGGCAATTGATTACCTTGAGCCATATTCCTGTAGCTAGAAAGGACACAAGAACCAGGTAAATGCTAGGTCTGTTAAGGAGACAGCACGAGATGTGGACAGCACCATTGAAAGAGAAGCCGGAGGGCTTGCTCCTGACTTGTCTCACCAGTATTTAGCTGTAGACTTGGGTAAGTCACAACTCCCCAAGATCTATTTTCCTAAAATTCCTGCCTCACCTAATGGATGGAGGGTCAGCAGGGTTAAAGAATGGCCTTGAAACACTCTAGATGAAAAGTAGGTACCTACATGAGACCTTTTAATTCGGTTGCTATAGAGGCATGACAATCATACCCAGGCCTAAGCATCTGGGGTAATGTCCAGGATTCCCCAACTGCAAAAAATCATAATAATAATCAAGCAAAAGAAAGATAGTGAAGTTGGGAAGAAACGGCCCCCATCTACTACTTCCCTTTTCTCTACAAGGGTCCTGAAAGTCATTTCCTAAGCCAAGGACTCTTTAGGTCTTCTTAAGAATAAGACAATAAGCACCAGTGGGATCGAGGAGGTGTGGTGTCCTGTCTGATTTTCTCAGTGCTGTGTGCCCTGAAAATCAGGGACTCAGATGAGCTGGAGCCCACGTGCAGGGTTCCAAGCAAAGTACAGGACGGCCAGTTCAATTTGAATTTCAGATCAACGATGAAAAATGATTAGTATGAGTAGGTCCCACTATTGCACGGAACTTAGTTATACTGAAAATATATCGGTCATTCATTTGCAATCCAAATTGAACTGGACGTCTTGAGATTTTATTTGTTCAATCTATTTAACGTACCCCAACGGCACAGAGAGAAGCGTCTTGGCTCCCTAGTCTCTTTCTCCAGGCCTGGATTTCTCTGACGATGAGAATGGAGTGTGGGGTAGAAACAGGCCTGACTCTGGTTGCAGCGGAGGGAGGACAGTTGAAAATAAGTGGAAGCCCAACTGCCATGTTCTGCAGGGTCGCCTCCATAGCAGCCATCACCCTGCACCACCGTGAGACAAGTCTTTTGATCAAATAAGAGACTGGAGCCTTGAGAAGCAGCTAGGATCAGAGTTTCACTGAATAAAGGAAAGAAAAGCGAAACCAATGTGCAGCGGGAGAGAAGCCGGTGCATTTCAGGTGCAGTTTATTTCAGCTTGAATCACTAAATCCGATAGATTTTCAACTGCTTAGTAGACAAATCGAGTGTACTCTACACTGGAGAGAAGCTGCATTTTCCGGCCTCTATAAACTCAGACAAGACCTAACTGGTGTGAAGCAGCTGAAACAAGGTTCCTAATCAGATTATTAGGAGAAATGAGGTCTCTCCCTCACGCTCTTTGAGGCCTCTAATAAAAGTTGAATTCTGGGGCTGGCCCGGTGGCTCAGGCGGTTGGAGCTCTGTGCTCCTAACTCCGAGGGCTACCAGTTCGATTCCCACTTGGGCCAGTGGGCTCTCAACCACAAGGTTGCCAGTTCAACTCCTTGAGTCCCGCAAGGGATGGTGGGCTCCGCCCCCTGCAACTAAGATTGAACACGGCACCTTGAGCTGAGCTGCCTCCCGGATGGCTCAGTTGGTTGGAGCGCGTCCTTTCAACCACAAGGTTGCCAGTTCGATTCCTGGAGTCCCTTAAGGGATGGTGGGCTGCGCCCCTTGCAACTAGCAACAGCAATGGACCTGGAGCTGAGCTGCGCCCTCCACAACTAAGACTGAAAGGACAACAACTTGAAGCTGAACGGCACCCTCCACAGCTAAGATTCAAAGGACAACAACTTGACTTGGAAAAACGTCCTGGAAATACACAATTCCCCAATAAAGTCCTGTTCCCCTTCCCCAATAAAAACAAACAAACAAACAAACAAAAAAACGTTGAATTGTAATTGTGTGAGAGTTGGGGACATCCTTTCCTCTCCTGAATTAGGCCTCTGTTGGGCATGATAATAGAAAGTGTATAATGAACTGCTCGTGTGTGTGTGTGTGTGTGTGTGTGTGTGTGTTGCCCAGGCCTAGAAGATGGACAAAAATAACACAAAAGAATCACTTAGGGCCTCAGATGTCTTTGAAGAAGCACATGGATCTTGTCTCACTGTCCCCAAGTGGCCAACATATCCATGTGGTCAGTACCAGCTTTGCACAGTTAAAATAAAGAAAACAAATATCCAAATATCCAATATCATCGCTGGGAGCTGGCCTCTGGGTCTTTGCCGACATCTGAACTGCTTCACATAACCTCCTGGCCTCTAAAAATAGATATTCTGTGGTACATATAATTTTTATAAGATGACTAATGCAGGAATGCCCTTTGGGATAACTTAGTGTCTTAGTTTCTTTCTTTTCTCTCTATATTTATCTTCTCTTCACTGGCCCCTTTGTATAAAAGTTAGACTGTAGCCACGGACTGAGAACATTAGCCAAGAAATTATGTATCTATTCCTCAAAGGGCTATCATTTTTATTAACAGAAGAGAAGCTTATACTTTTGAAAGGGGATAGAGTGATGGCCTTAGACTTGTATTTTGTTCTCTGTCGCGAAATATCACTTTTCCATAGGAAGGACCAGTCAGCAAGGGTTTCCAGCTATCCTGCTGCTTCTCTGTTTCATATGCAACTAAATCAAGAGTGAATGGCAAATTTATGGACTCTTAAAAAATTCCTTATGTTAAAACTTGCTGCTCTAAACCCTGATCATAAGGATAATGTGGTCATTCACAAGCACTGAAATCTTAGTCTGAATTTTACTGTCCTCTCTTGGGGGGGAGGGAGAGAGAGGAAGAGAGAGAGAGAGAGAGAGAGAGAGAGAGAGAGAGAGAGAGAGAGAGAGAGAGAGAGAGAGAGAAATGGGAAAAGAGTTGGACATCTGTTCAGATTCCCCCAGTACTCATCTAGCGCATAACCTGGTCTTTTGTCCAGAGGTGAGGATTCCAGAAACTGAATGAGAACTAGAAGATCTGCAGGGGAGAAGGGGGGAGGGGGGGAGAAGCCGGGGTGCATTCCACACTTCCTGTCACCTTTATTTCAACAGGCATGCAGCTCCAGCGACCTCTCTACAACCTCCCTGTGATTAACTCCACTCATGAGGATGTGGAGAAACGAAGTTTCTTATCCAGCGGTGTCCTCCCTTCGGAAATAGCATTCTCCCTCCTCCCTTGCCATCAAAACAATAACTGCTAAAGTCAGTGCACTAAACAAGCTCGCTGAGATCCCCCTGCACCCTCCCTGGATGAGAGCACAGCAGGAAGGGAATGAGAGCCAGGAGATAAGACAGGGTGAGATGGAGCATGGGAAAACCAAGCCCTGGGCTTCCCGCACTCCCTCTCCGCTCACCTGGCGTCCTCACTGCCATCATCCTTGCAAGCTAATCTTTTGAGATCTCTCTGCCTTGGAGTTATATTTTAAATTACAATCTCCTGAAGAAAGAGACCAGAATCTACTCGGGTAGGTGACTGGCCCAAAGTTGACTATTCAGAAGTACAGCTTGGGGACAGACAACAAGATTTTATTCCTAATCTTGGAAGCTGCATGTCAGTCTGTTTTACTTCTCCTAATGAAAACAGAATCCCAATGTAATCTTTTTTCTTTTAGTATAAAAAGAAAAAAAAAAGTTAGGTACTGGGCACACTTCTGATTCCACTTTTTCCTGTGTCTCCCTTTATCTCACCACAGGCTCGTGTGGATTTGCTCTCGTGAACAAAGACACCAGGCCAGTTGGGCACCTGGATTTAAGAGACTGTGGATCACTCTGCAAAAGTACCAGAAAGTGGCCCCGGAATGCAACACCACAGAACTAACCAAACACCCATGAGGACTTTGATAAATTACAGGCAATATCCTTTATCCCCAAGACTTGTGATTCACAGAATACTGCAAATAGCATCCATCTGAAAGATTAGTGTAGTGACCAGTTGTCACCCCCTTTTCAGGGTATTGTCTATAAGGGGCATAGACCTAGAAGAAAAGCAATGGAGATTTGAAAAGTAACATCTAACATGTGAGCCCAGGTTCTTCCATGGACAGTCGGCTTGCCTCTTTGTCTCTCCAAGCCTCCATTTTAATCTTCTCATTCATTGGCAATGATGACAATGACATTGACAAAAATACCACCTGCTTCACAAGTGTGCTGTGAGGATTCGATGAATTATCCTTCGGGAACTTCCACTCTTGCTTCAAAGAGAGGCTCCACAACTCTAAGAAACAATTCTCAAACCTCAGTGGCTTTAACCATCAGAAGATTCTCATTCACACAAAGTTTCTAATACAAATCTGCAGGGGCAGGTGTAACATTTGCTTTTCACATCACACAGTTACTCTGACACTCTGGCTGTTGGCAGTGTCACTATTTTTGACATCACCTTCTCAACATGTGGCTTCCTGCTTTGCCACAGCATTAGACAGGAGACTAGACAATCCTGACCTAAGTCTTAAATGCTTCTGCCCGGAAATGGCACCGGTCACTTCTGCTTGTTTTTTATTGGTCACACCAAGGTACGTGACCATGCCTAACATGGAGAGGTATTTGGAAATATCCTCAGGTCAGGGACGGGAAGAAGAGCTGCAAACATGAATGAGTATTGGTAATATTTCTTCCACATTTACGTATGTGATTCATAACAGATTGGAGACAGCATCAAGCCCTGCTTCTTCAATCAGCTACCGTGCAGCCCTATGTGAGATCTTATTGGGAATCATGCAGATAAAAAAATGGAAGCAAAAATAGCAGTATGTGTTCATTATCTGCTTATATGTCTCTCTCCCACAGCTGATAGTATTTCCAGAATCAGGGTCGTGTCCAATTCACCCTTGGTTTGACATGCTAGGTAAACAATAGATGCTCAATGAAGACTAGATAGAGAGGTAGATAAGAGAAATAAACAGAATCTCCTTCTAAACCACGAAATATCACAGTTCTAGCTCTGTAGGCCAGCTCTTATCAACACTGCCTTGAGCAGGCAACATATTTTTATAAACCTTTGGCCCAGGCAGTTGAGGAAATGTTGGAGCATGGAATTCATTGCCTGTTTCTGGCGCTCAAGAACCATGGTAACAAAGGCATGTGTTTTATGACGGTGGTGGTAGGGAGACCTTCTGTGTGTACTCTTGACTTAGATACACGCGGCAGGCATCTATCTGCACGGTGAGTGTGTAAGTGTGTGTGTGTGTGTGTGTGTATGTGTCCACGCACGTGTGCACGCCGAGGCTCACCCCGTCTGCATAGCCATAAGATCCTGGGAAGACCATGCTCTCAACTTGCCAAATCAGCACATTTTACTGAATAATAAAGTGGGTCATTTGGTGAATCTATTCTCAGCTCAAATCTGCTTTCACAAAGCGCAGAGTCATACTCAGACGTGCTGTTTCAACTTTGGAGTTGCCTGGTTTTTCCTTTGTGAGGTTGCACTAACCACTAACAGCTACAACCAAATGCACGTTGACACCGGATAACATCAGCAGCAGCAGCAGCGGTCCCTAATATTGAGTATTTATTAGGGTGGTGCAAAAGTAATTGCGGTTTAAAAGGTTAAAAGTCATTGCAAAAAGCGCAATTACTTTTGCACCAACCTAATACTACGTCAGGCATGTTGAGTGTTTTGTACTCAAACTCATATTTACTGCTCAGAAGATTTCTAGAGGGAGGCACTACTGCAATGCCCGTTTTATAGCTGGGACATTGGAGCTTAGAAAGGTTGAGGAGCAAGATCACACGGCTGTAAGTCGGTGGAGTTATACACTCCACCAGTCTGACTGCAATATCAAACTCATCATCCTTATGTTCCTGACCGAACCTGACCATAGAAGGATGTCACTCTGGCATAGATTTTGCTCTGTTGCTCTCTGAACCCTAACAGCTTTTTTTTTTTTTTTTTTCCAACTAGAAAGAGGCTGTTGTTTGTGGCACATGGACTTGAGAACAGATGGCCCCTAGAAATTCTTCAGATGCCATGAGATCTGCCACCTTGAAATATCAAAGCAGCAAAATTCAAACCCAGGGGCTCTGGGTGCCAGGGAGACAGCTGACACCTTTTTCATCCCACTTGATGAGGTCAGAGATGGAATGTGAAACCTCTGAACCTGAGAATAACTGTCACCATAGATTGAGCTCCTCCTATAGTCTAGGCCCTCAACTCTAGGCTTGATGTAGTTTCTCAAGGTATCGATCTGAGGGATTACCCCATTTCACAGATGAGTAAACTGAATCCCAGGGAGATAAAACAACTTTGGCCAACAATTAATAATCTGAAAAGTTAGAATTTGAGTCCTTATCAGTCCTGCTACAAAGTGTGAATTTTATTTTGTATCCTTACTCGGAGAAAAAAATACAAGGCATTACTTTTCCTTTTTTAATTTCAAAGGGAATTTCAAAAACAAGAGTGCAAAGAATGATCACTCTGGCAAATATTAAAATTTATCATAAATATAATAAGAGTTCTGTCCTATTGTCCAACAATAAATCAATGAAGTGAAACAGATTTGAAACAAACACCCTTGAAACAGATTTCTCTCCGTGTGTGTGTGTGTGTGTGTGTGTGTGCATGTGTGTGTAAAGTTAAAGCACAATAAAAGATGGATCAAAATCAATGGAGAAATATAGGCTCCTTTGACAAATGCCATTAAAAATTGGTTATTTATGAAAAAAGTCAAGTCAGCATCTCATATCAAATGCCAAAATAAATTCCTGATGGATTGAAGATTTAAAAGTCAGTTATCAAAATCATAAAAATGAAGAAAGTGTGGGTAAAGAGTTAACTAACGTAGATGGGGAACATCTTTCCAAACATAAAAATTAAGCTCGAATGCAATACAAATATCGTACGTGTGAAAATACAATTAAAAGGAAAAAGATAAACATGGACAAAAATTTGGCCACAAATATGACAAAGGATTAATATACAATATATAAACAGCTGTGAGATTTAAACAAGGAAAACACCAACAATCCTATCAACAGAAAAAAAGATGAGGAGGGAAGGAAAAGAACAGAAACTGATAGAAGAATAAAAAATGGCTATAATGAAAATAAGGAAAATATTCAAGAGTAAACAAGGATATAAATACAAGATATTGTATATTATATATAAATGCAATATAATATATATGTAATGATATTAAAACAATAAGATACTATTTTGCTTCACTATCAAATAAAATGATCTGATAGGGAAGTTACATGAGACTGGCTGTCTCTTATTGTGTTTGTGGCGGTATAAACTAGTTCAATAATTCTGGAAAGCAACTGTATTTTCTATATTGAATTTTAAAATCAGAGTTTAACACACAATTCCACTTGTTAGCATTTATAAGAATCAGAGATCCCAACCAAGATTCATGTATAAAGATTCTGTACAGTGTTATTTCTAGTAGGAAAAAATAGAAGCAACCTAAATATCCAATAACAGTTTGATTATTTTATTTAGAAAATGTAATATTCAGCAGGCTTTTAAAAATAATTTTTGGACAAAGCTAATTACACGTAGCCTAGCTCTAAGTGGAAAAATGCAGGATGCATACCTGTATAAATACCACATGATCACAATTATATAAACACTATAAAATACATATGCATAGAAAATTGACTGCAACATTCTCCAAAGTAATAACAGAGATTTTTCTATGATGGGATTAAGTGGTTTTTGGTCTCTCATTTATGCTTTTTTCTAAGTATTTCTATGACAAAAAAATTTTTAAGCAAACACGGCCAGATTAGTCTCTTCTGTAGCCCACTGCTGGGAGATGCTCCAATCGTGAGGCTATTCCTGCAAAAGGTAGGAATTGAGACTGAAGTTCTAGAGTCACTGCCAAAAGGTCCCCAAGAGGTTACTTGCTGCCACTGGGCAGGTGGAGCATCAGAGCTTTCTCAGAAATGAGATGGGGTTATCAGACAGTTGAAGTGATGGAGACAAAGAGGAAAAGCTGGCCACCGGGATGGTACACATCTCCTTGTAATCCCCAGAGAGGACATCCCTAGACTGGTCTAGATTAACACTCAGGAGGTCTGATTCCCTAGAGACCCTGAGCTCTAGCTTCACTGGTACCAACAGAGTCACGAGAAGCCAATGATCCTGATACCAGTCCATGAACCACTCAGCCTCACCAAGCAATAGGCTGCCTTGAGAACAAGTGCATCCATACAACAAAGGACGGGCTGGCCTCCTAAAGAGACAACTGGCTGGAAGACTGGGCAGCCCCTTGCAAGGTTCGTTCTCCTTTGATGCACACAGAGTCCCTAGGGGCCCCATCACCACCTGGCTCACGGTCAGCCGATGCCTGCTGCCCGTGGTGAACTCACTGCGGGCCACCGCGGGCAGCCGTGCCCCCTCGCTGGGTGTCTGCTTCCCTGCATGTACCATGGAGATGATAACATGACCTGATCAAGGTCCAACAAGGTAGATGATATACATGCACTTTTTCACAGCCCAGGCTGCAAACAAACAATTCAGCATTTAACTCTGGGCAGCAGAACGTATCTGCCGCATGTAGGGAAGAGCAGCTATCGTAGGGTTGTTGGGAGAAGTAAAAGAGTTGGTCCATAAGCGTTCAGCAGTGTCTGCCACAGTGCACTACCAAAGTTAACTACTAGTACTACTGCTATTCCCATTACTACTGGTAGTAGTAGTACTAGTACTACCGGTAGTGCTAGTACCACCATTACTATCACTGCTCCCATTAACTACTAATGATACTGCGACTACAGACTGCTTCGAGTGACGCCACCACTAATACTGCTATGCCTGTTGGCTGCTACTAAAATAACTACCATCAGCACTATTACTATGACTGCTGTTGCTGTTACCAATACAACTACTACTATTTCTACTGCTACTATAGTTCCTGCAAGAAGGTCCTACGCATTTACAGCAACCACACATTCCAGAATTGGGGAAAATCTGGATTTGAATTATTGTCTCATCGCCAACAGTTCTTTCACAAATGCCAGATGATGTACCTATTGGTACAGGAAATACTCGTGCCCATGATGCAAATCCTTGCTGAGTGAATCAGCAATGCTGAGGGCTGAGAAAGAACGCCTTGTCAGGTCCTGGTAGGGACTCTGGGTGCATCTTTACCCACCCCAGCCCGAAAATGCTGCCACGCAGGAATCGTTGCCCTTTGACGGGTGAGGAAACAAGGAGGCTTAGAGTGGGGAGGTGATAGGCTCATGTTCGAACAGCAGGTGCATGGCAGGGCCCAAACGTGGACGTCGCGCCACCAGGGACCTGCCATCCGCTAAGCTACCAGGGATGTATATGATTATAAAAGAAGTGCAGGCGTGGGCATTAGCCTGCGGCCTGTGGCATCAGATAGGTTTTGGAGTAAGAAGCTGAGCCGCTTCATCCCAGTTCTCCTGACTCCACTGTAGTCTTTTGGTGAGTTTCCTCCACCTACTCATGTGCATTCATGCACGATGAGCCCAGTGTCCAGGAAAGCCTGTGCAGACACACAGCTGAAGAGGACAGCAAAAGGGGCCTCCGTGCACTGAGGAAGTGGAAAGGCCAGGCCAGCACCACAATGCTGATGCCGGTGGCCAGGAGCGCAAACAGGAAAGCGGGTTCCTGGGCCTGCGGGCGCCTTCTCGCTAGCCGGGCCTGGTGTCCCCGAGGCCCCCCTGGTGTGTGTTATTTTTGGACTGGGACACGTGATGAGTTAAGTGCCTGTTGGATTAGATAGAGTCAAGGCCAGCTTCCAGACTGGTGTCTCCCAAGCAACTCGGGTCAGGGTCTCCAGGGATGAGGCCTATGGCGAGGTTCCAAATCACACTCCCCTCACCCTCGGAGCTCTCCAAGGCCCCTGGATAACAAAGGGAAGCAGTGAGCAAAAGAGGGAACTGTTCTTCCTCCCCCTACAACCCAAACTCCCCGTGCTGTACACACAGGGGCCGGATCTGATGACGGCGGCAAAGCTGCCCCGGGCCTGGGTGATCTTGCAAGCTTGGACTTTCTAGGGCCTGTGCTCTGATGGGTCAGCTGGGTTTCCTGGGTTGGGAGGGATTCGCTTCCTTCCCCTTTGGGCCTCACACCTCAACCCTGTAGCAATTCACAGCACTGCCCCTGGCCTTGGTGAATCCCCAGGGACTACAACGAGCAGATCATGATAGACTTCAAGGGGGGGGGGTATCAGGCAGTTAGTTTCCACGTAATGTAGACTCCAAGCAGCCTGCATACCATAAGGGGGCAGACCTTTTCCTATACTGGAAATTATCCCATCCTGCGACATATGAGCACTGTGTGTATGTGTGTGTGTGCACACACAGGTGTGTTTCTTCTCTCTCCCTCACTCTCCCACAACATTTACAACATTTTTATTACATAAACTGTAAAAATCTGTAAAACGTTAAAATTTTTAAAACAGAAGAATCATGTCACTATGAATTTGGCATTTCACAGGACAAAGTTATTCAGGGGATAACATCCTCAACCGTGACAACAGTAATAAAATCAGATCCTGCCCAGGCTTTAAAAGTACAAGAGACAGAAAGGTAGGTCCCACCGGTACTACCTGTGTCTGTCAATATTATTGCTCAGTGTCTTGTAGACAGGCAAGAGTAGACATAGAATGTATTTGGGAGCCACAGAGAATTGGGGTCCAATTCTGGCCCTGCAATGTGCAAGCGGCACCACCCTGGTCAACCTCGATTCTTGGTTTCTTCATGTATCGAATGGGAATGGTAGCTACACTGAAGGCTTGACACAAAGATGAAAAGGCTGTGTACACAAAGTGTTTACGTCTGACCCATAGTGGATGCTCCACCAATGTTTGGATGTGCTCAAGATGGCAGCCCTTTCCATTTTGCCATAACTTCCTTCTCCCACCTTTTCGTAACTTCCTATGGGCAGGAGAGGAAAACACAACCAGTAAGCAGTCTAAATGTTCTACCTCTGGTACGTCACGGTATGGTACTCCTTAAGTTTGGCCAAGTTTCCATGCCAGCTGTTTCAATGAGCAATTTCTAGGCTCTCTCGTACCAACATAGGAAGCAATATGCCAAAACCTTCCATCGTAGCATCTTGGACTAAAAGATTGGGGAAAAGTCTGTAAAGACAAGTTTTTAAAAGCCACACAGCAGGCAATAAGATGTGGCCAACTGTGGAGCAAAATAACTTTGGATATGGAATAGAAGAGCATATACAGAAAAAGGAGGAATAAGTCTAGTGCTAGTCAATGCAGTAGGCACTATACGGTTATTTAAATCAATTAAATGAAAAATTCAGTTTCTCTGTCACACGAGCCTTATTTCAAGTGTGCAAGCATCGCACGTGTCTGGTGGCTACCGCTGTTGACAGCACAAATAGACGATGATTTCATCACTGGAAGAAAATTCTATCAGACAGTGCTGATTTCCAGATTAAGAAATTCCGAGTGATTTCAAAACACCATTTTCCTAAATGACATTCCATTATTATTTTTTCCTTTAAAAAAGACTTAAATATCAACGGGCAAAGAAAAATGCAAAAACACTGTTATAGTTTATGTATTAATCCATACTATACACTAATGATATTCGTATTTGAAAAATTGATCCATATTATATATATATATATATCACCATTACGTAAAAATGGCAAACCTGAAATTACAGAAAGAGGCAGCACTAACCTGATTAATACCAAATAGGGTGAGGCTGATCTGCTCAAATATGCTTCCTGTCTGGCTACGGCTGAGCTGAGTCCCATAAGGGACAGGGTTATGCTGTAGGAGTTCAAGGGCTCAAACAATCTTAAGCGCGGGGCCTCGGTTCCCTTAGAACAGGGCAGTATCCTTTAGCACTTCCCAAGAGGTCATTTGGCGTACATTTCCGCTGTTTTTGTGTTGTCCTTCTTAACTTCTGGAATATTAAAGACATGGTCTTTTGAGTCTTTTTTTCCATGGTTTTAAATGCCATCCTTAAAATATGGTGGGGGGTGGGGGTGGGAAAAGATAAGGCCAGTAGGAGAAAAGATTACAGAGTATACCAGAAAATTCCGAGTAATGGTCAACCTTGAATGCTAGCACATCAAACTTGGAGAAGCTATGTATTTGGTGCAAGATGGGGAATGCAGAATTAGACCAGCTGCAGAATTTACAAGGCCCACTACAAAATGACAATTCAGGACCCCTTACCCCAAAATTACCAATCCATTCAAGAAAGGGGACAGCAGAGCCTTAAACCAAGTGGGGGGTCCCTCTGAGTGCAGAGCCCTGGATGAGTGCACCCATCACACTCCCATGAAGCCAACCTCAATGCAAAATTTTAATTTTTCATCTACCATTGAGGGAAAAAGTGATTCCAGTAGAATATATAGTGGATATTCCAAAATCTACCAGTAATTTATGTGTGTGCATGTGTGTGTATGTGTGTGTGTGTGTATATATATATATATATATACACCAACCAATATCATCTAAGGATTAAAGAGACTAGATGAGCCCTGTAACTTGATCTCCCTGGGGACAAGGCCAAAAATCCTAGCATAGGGCTATGACCACCTTATTGTAAGATAATTTGCAACATTTTAGTTTAATATTATTGCTCAGGAACACAGTTGAAAATCAAAATCAACCAGCAAATGATTATTATTATTTTTTGTCTCAGCGCAAGATGTTATGGATGTAATCCTCAACTACACTTAGAGAATAAGCTTTCCAATCACATACCATAATTTATATGGTTTCTGTATGAAGTAGGGTGACTTGGGACAGGAGAAGAGCTAGAAAATTTTGGTATGTTTAAAAAATGCAGGGAGTAATACAATTGTTTTTTAAGGTCTCCTGCAGGGGAATCTATCTTTATGGAAGCTTCTAAAAGTTAAAACTATTCCATTTCATGTAAGACCATGATGGTCTTAAGTAGTTTGTTTTACAAGAGGACCAATTAAGTACTTTTCACAAGCACTGGGAGAAGTTGGCCGTGAACTCTATCGTTGTATTTTATTGTTGGCTTCAGGCCGCAACATCATGTGGTCAAGAGAAAGATGGGGAATTGGGAGCTGGCCCTATAGGTAATACCAGCATGGTCATGTGCTTTCAAAATGGAGAAAATTTTATTGAATGTGGGGAGGAGGAGAAGGCTTGTTAACAACACATTCTGCTTCAAGTCCTGCCTTTACTGCTCGCCACTTGTAGGACCTTGGGCAAGTGCTCTTTCTGCCTCAGTTTCCTCCTCTGTAAAGGGTGGGGAGGGGAATAAGAGTACCTGCCTCACGTGCACAGCTGTGTACTACAGAGAAAAGGCACATAAAGACCTTAACCTGACAAGTGACCAACCATTATTATATTATTATTGGAAGTTATCGTGGGGAGGCTGGGATTACATGACATATTCATGAACTGGAAACTAAAGATGGGAATCTATATACAGAGAATATAATTTTCTAAGCCCATATATTGGGATATATGATCTGCGAGTTGCAAGTATGCTTATGGGCACGATGACGCAGATACGTTTAATTCATGTCCATGATGGGACGTACAGGACGTGTGGCTGGGAGGACATGAGGAGCAGGCTAAAGCTTTTTTCTTTGAAAAGCTCCTTTCTGAAATAAGATGTATTTAGCACGAAAGGAGACAGAATGAGATAAACAGTGGAGAGAGACCTGGGGACTCAGAAACATCCTTCACTCCCCAATACACACACACACACACACACACACACACACACACACACACGGCACACGATCTTGAAAATATACTTTAAAACACCTTTGTGGAAAATGCCTAAAAATTAAATCAATTTTAAAGTAAATGAAGTACCACATCCTATATATTGCTGCACAGATGCAAAAAATAGCTCCCTCTGGAATTGTTATAACCCGATTCTCTGTGAAAGAATATTTCAGACCCATCAGATCTGCCTTGGATCCCAAGCAGTTCAGGAGCTGATGTCCTAAAAGCCAGCGTTATATGGCTGCTTTATATATAAGGCACCATACAGCATAAATCCTGGAAACCATATAAAAGTCAGCCTGCTATTGGGTGTTGGTCTACAATCTCTCCTCCATCTCCTCTGTCCCAGTCCAGACTCACTGTCTTGGTTTATGAATTATATTCGTGTGTGTTACACACACACACACACACACACACACACACACACACACACACATACACACATATACAATAGCGTATATAGTATAAGTAATTTGTTTCCTAAATACATTCCTAACACCTGGGCTCAGGAAAGACACATGTTCACAAAAAGCTGAGATCAGTTGCTTTAATAAACATATCATGGATTTGATATAGTGGTTGTTTTCTTTTTTTAGACTTGATTTATCTGTCACTTTCTTTCCTAATTTGATTTATTGGTCAATTTCTTTTCAAGGTTTGATTTATTGGCCAATTTCTCTTCAAGATTTGATTAAAACACATTACATAAGTCTTTTCAGATCTATTTCTAAATATCACATATATTTCTAAGTATGGATGTTTAGAGTCTTTATTCATAAATGTTCTTGATGGATGCCTGTTTTTTTTTCGTTCGTTTTCTTTTTTTCTTTTTTTTTAACTCCAGGTAGTCATTTATTCTGTAATCAGAATCAGAATCAGCATAAACAAGCCATAAAGTCCAATTGTGTAATGAATTACTCGTATCTGAGATTCAGAGAGAAAAGACGCATATGATATAACAAGGTAAAAACAGCTTGTGGGGGAGGAGGGTGGAGCATGTTGGCTGGTTGGTCTTCAGTCGCTGAATTTATAGATGCATTATAAAACCCTTCCACCAGAAAGCCTTCTCGCATGGCATCTCCAGTGACTATTAACTAGTGTGTGACTACATGGATGGCCTCAAAGATGGAGAGTCTTGTATCACTCTGGACATTTTAATGGACTCACGGTGGTCTGTTCCTTGTCTTCTCTTTGGCATTTCTCTACAGACTCCCAGAGGAGCCAATGCCTTGGTGCCCTTCCCACCAGACTCATAGACTCATGACAAGATAGCCCAGCAGGACCCTGGGATACTCGGTACCACAGGGAGGGTAACCCACATCCCAGAAGTTAGGCTGCCTTGTGGCAGAGTGCGAAAGTCCAGAGCTGACAGTCTGAGAACCCATAACCTCACACCTGTCTTCTTGCCCGTGCCCCTTAAGCATCTTTAGACAAAAAGGATGCTCGCTAACTAATTACCAGTGTGTGCCCCTGGGATGGTGGCATTCGGGCTAACGTGATTCATCACCTACCTTCCCAAGAAGTACTGTTCAGAAAGTTAACATCCTCCCCGCAACACACACACCATCTTTTAACCTAGTTTCCTCATCTATAAAATAATCGTGATACCTCCTTTGGAAAGTGGTTGTAAGGATGGAATGAGCTAATGTATGCAAAGTGCTGAGCCCAGTGCTGGGAGACAGTAGCTGCTGTGATTGATTTCAAAAGACGATGATGATGAACAACGAGAACACAGAGAGCGCCTGGTGGCATGTACGGAGCAGTCATGGTGTGCCGGGGGTCGTGCGCGTGCCTGGTGATGCCTCAGCTCATGGAGCAGAACAATTCTGTGAGGAAGGCACTACAGAGAATCCTCCACGTACAGCTGGGGAAACTGAGACCAGGTCAGTTAGCATTGGCAGAGCCAGGCTCTACTCCAGGCTAGGGCTGGACCACTCCTCAGAACAGCCTTCTCCACTGTAAAAAAGCCACGAGATATTATCTGGGAAAGCATGGTGAGCTCTGAGTTACTCTACAACTTCAAGTCACCATGTCGAATTCAAGGTGACGTGCTTGTGTGTTTATAGCCAAACACTGAACTTAACTGATTCTTTGCCTGACCCTTGGGATGGCCAGCGAAGCCCCGCTTGATTACACCGGCCTCCTCCCCCGTGTGGAAAAGGCCCTTTGAGGTTGACACTCCTCTGAAAATGATCCCCTTTGGTTCCATTTTGTCTGTCCGAAGCCTGACACCCACATGGGTCATCTTGCAGCATCTGAAAAAGTGCCATGAGAAAGGCTTGGCAGGAAAGGCAAAACAGACACCTCCTCTGAGCAGCCCTGATTTCCAGTCACCCAGAAGGTTAAAGACCATTGCCCTCTATACACTGAATCAATGGGTAAAATGCCATTTCCATGACCTTACAAAGGAATGATTCAAAAAATCAAGGAGCACCCCAAAAACAGCTGGAAGGAGAGAAAGCTCATACGTGGTTCCCTTCCACGAGCGTAACCTGCCGTTAGCTGAGTTCCTACACACAGGCAGTGTATCCAGCATTGGGGCAGCATAAACCAAGGCTGGAGAAGCTCCTGCATTGCTGGTGCTCACCTCCATCTCTCCGTTCTGGCCACACTAACTTTTCCTCACGCACGTGCTGCTCCCCCAAATCCTGAAACTCCACAAGAAGAGGGGCTGGGAGC
The DNA here is from genome assembly GCF_004115265.2 of Rhinolophus ferrumequinum. Taxonomy (NCBI): domain Eukaryota; kingdom Metazoa; phylum Chordata; class Mammalia; order Chiroptera; family Rhinolophidae; genus Rhinolophus; species Rhinolophus ferrumequinum. The sequence goes on from NC_046298.1 coordinate 26,012,649, forward strand.
TCTGCTGCCCACCACTGTATCTGCAGAGCCCAGGACTCTCCCTGGTGTTTGATAATCATGCTGGCTCAATGGACGCAGGGCCATGCATCAGTCAACTTCAATGTTCTGACCGCAGATATGGTGGGTAGGGAGAAAAGGGAGGAAAGAGAAGTGATTAAGAAGATTTTTCCGGGGAGATAGGAGAGGGGACAGAAGGGGGTGACAATGCGTCCTGCATAAAGATTAAGGGGAAAGGAGAGCGAGAGGTTGGGAGAGACAAACAGACAGACGTCAGTTCTCCACTCACCATGCTTTGCAGCTGGGCTCCTGCTCCCCTTTCAACACTCCAGCTGAATTAGCATCACTCTCGGACTCCTCCAGTCAGTAAACTCTGTGAGATCTCACTCTGAGATGGCTCAGCGACGGCCCCCTGAGGATGGACCCCGTCTGGGCTACAATGGCAGCGACCAGAGCGGTATCCGGATCCAGAGTAGACAGGTTAAGCTGGGGGCCACAGCCAGCAGACAAGACCACCCTCCTCCTTAGAATGAGGGCAGCCTAACAAACCCCACTCATGCCTTCTCCTCACAGCTCTTGTCCATCTCTGGCTGTGATCACGGGGTGGAATTCCCGCAGCTTGGGTATGGTAGGATTCTGTACCCCCGAAGAAGTGGCCAGAGGAAGAGTCTCTTGCTGTTAGTCTACTACAGTTTCAGGCACATATTAGATTCTTTCTGTACGTAGATTCCCAATCAAATTATTATGAAGGGCAGAGGAACCCAGTGGCCCCTGAGGGAGTGGCAGAGATGGCTCAAGAAATAACCTCTCTGCCTGAAGGTCACCTCCGAAACCATAGCAATATAGGGCCACCATGGGTGATTTTCACCAGGGCAGGAGCCATGGCCCACAGACAGCACGGCTGAGTGCACAAATGCCTACGGTGCACAGGTCCTCTCCAGAACCCACACACTTGGGTGCCACAGAGTGCTGCCAGGGGCCTCAACCCAGTCCCCTCTCATAAAGGACCTCACTAATCAGAGGGTTCACCCAAGGAAGAGACGGCCTTGTAAGTGCTGGATCTCTAGCAAGGATTTGCTCCCTCAGGATTGCACTCTGACTACAGGCAGGGTCCTTGAGTAGGTTTCACATTCTCGCCATCAGAATGCCAGGCGATAAAGAGTACCCCATGCATGATTTTCGGGTGTGAAACAGGTTCACAATGGCCGTTCTCTTACTCATCATCTCTCATCGTCCTTCTTGCATTGTTTTTATAGCAGAAGTGCACACCCTATGCTATCTTGGGGAAGCAGTAAGGGCACAATCCAGGTTGGGTCAGGCCTGCCCCTCCCTTTTTATGAGATTCCCAAAGTGACCCTGACAATTACAAGGGAGAAGAATGTGGGCCTTGCTTTCTCTAAGATTTTTTCAATCAGAGGTCACATGTCTCCCTTCCCTGCTTGAAACTGCATCCCTGTGTTGCAGCCCTGAGCACCATAACCCTCTGTCTTGGGCCACCCAGTGTCCTAGAGCAGGGATGGGTACGCAATGGTCCGAATCCCCACTGCCTGTTTCTGCACAGCCCAGCAGCCAGGAATGGTTTTCACATTTTAGACAGTTTTTTTTTTTTAATCAAAAGAATAATATTTGATGCCATAACAATTATGTAAAGGTCAAATTTCAGTGTCCGTAAAGACAATTGATTTATGCCACGCCCAATCATTTCCATAGCATCTCTGGATGCTTTCTCTCTCCAGCAGCAGAGCTGAAGAGTTGTGCCAGAGCCAGCTGAAAATACTTGCTATCTGGCCTTTTGCAGAAAATGTCTGCCAACTCCTGGTCTGAAGGACTGGGCCTGTCCTACTAATTCTGCCTCCTCTTTCAACACAGCTTTGTTGTAATCTTTTTTATACTTTGGGGTTCTAGGGAAAATCTGCCTTCAAAATGTTTTGCAGGATGAAGTGCAGTCTCCTTACTTTGGTATAAAGACCTGAGACCTTCCTGCCCTAAAACCTACCTGTCCTGTCCAGACAACCATTCGGCTGCAGCTGAACAAAGGGAATAACGGGCTGTCCCCTGGAGAATGTCCTATGCTTCTGAGCCTCCACACCTGTGCCTCTTCAGCCCTGTCTCCTCTGGCTGTTTGGAAAATGCCTCATCCTCCGGTAAAATTATTTCAAGTTTCATCTCTTTTGTGACACTGTCTCAACTCCCCAATAATTTGACCCTCTGTCCTCCTCTCTGGCCTCTCCCTGTTCTAGACAGGATTTCAGCCCTTACTTATCATTTGGCTTTTAGTAAACCACAGACTGCCCTGCTGAGCTGCCAGCCCTACAGGCTCCCTACCTGGAGCTGCTACCACTGGACTGTGATTTCCAGGAGCACATTTTTCCCCCCTCATGCTTATGTTCACAGTGTGTACTTAGCTCCAGGGCTGGCGCAGTCTGTATTGGGTAAATGTTGCCTAATAAGAGAGCAGAACTGTGGTTCCAATGTCCCTCCAACCCCAATGTACCAGACGGCACTCTGCCACACCAGTTAGATTTGGGGGCAATAACAGGAAGATGTGACAGGGCCCCACGCTTGCATGAGGCAACTTTGAAGAAGCACGGAAGTTTGGATATGGGCAACTAGAGGTCTGAATTTCCAGCCTATGTGGTCTTTGAGCCTCAATTTCCCCATTGGTAAAATGGGGTATGAACATCCCCAACCTGGCAGATTTGGGAGGATTACGTGAAGTGAAAAGAACCAAGTGCCTCGCACATAATAGGTGCTCAAAAAATGCCAGCTGTCACACTGAACCTCTGCCTTGCAAACAGAAGTGGGTTTCTTTTGAGAGAGGCCCCCATCCTTCAAGGAACAGCATCCCCAGGCATTGTGTTGGTTTTCTCCAACGCTCCATAACATAGAGAAGCCGGCTTTGCTCAGCATGGGACTGAAGAGCCTGCAAAGGACCCTGGTCCCTTTGGGACACTGGCCCAGAGCCAAAGACGGAGGAGAGGCTGGTGTGAGCCCATCCTAAGGCTCCCGAAACCTTAGGCCACCCTGGTGACAGAGCCTCCTTTGGAGGGAAGATCCAGCAGACAGTTTGGAGTCAGCTTGTGCTCAGAAAGCACCTTTTTTAAAAAGATGCCTCAGCACATTGTCTCCGTTACACAGTCTGCTGTTTTCCATGAGCCTGTGGACGGGCACGGCTGGAGTCGGCCTGGTTAGAAAGCTGCCGGGCGGCAGCCGTGCCAGCCGTGCTTCCAGCAGCATCGGTGCCTCAGAGGAAGCCCAAGGGAAGGCTGTGAGTCCTTGGTGTTCTTTCCTCTGCCTTCCGGAAGGGGCGTCTAGCGTGGCGCACAGGAAAACACCATGGTTCTATGCTTATTTCACTCAGTGAATAGGTTTTCATTCCTCAGCTCTCATCACTGCTTAATAATAACCACAACAACCGTAACAGCCAAAGTGCTGTTTGGTTACCTAACATGCTGGGAACTGTGCAAACTCTGACAGAAGGCTACCCTAATGTGACCCTCTCAACAACCCCATGAAGTAGGGACCAGAATCTCCTATCTACAGACGAGGTAACTGAGGACCTAAAATGGTGAAGTGACCGAGCAAAGTGTCCCATAACTGTGTCTGCTCGTCTGTGGAGCCCATCTCCTTGGTCACCCTGCTCCTCACTCATTAGGAAGGTAAGAGAATGTGTGCCACATCAAATAGGCAGAGACAAAGACCAACTCAGAGGAATTTGCCAGCGAGTGGGAAAAGCTAAAAAGGGTCAGAATTGGATGACAATTCTAGAGGGCTGGTAACATTTCAGAAATATGTGGCAAGATGGAGGACAGGAAGACAAGAGTGGAGGAGGATGCTTGCAAAAGACGAGGTGCCCTTCCACTCTCCCAGTGCTCTTCTGGGTGTGGCCCGTTGAGCCCTCATTAGAAAGGGTCATACCTGAGTCCAGTTGTCAAGACCCAGAATTCTCCAGATGGGTCCCAGAAAACTGACTTTGGGACCGGCTCCCACACGTGAGCCGTTTGCGTCCTGAAGCTTGAAAACTATAATGGATACCTCGCGTGTGCTCCCTCAGTTTCTCGGGGCCTCGCTTATTACCCTAGTCCATCACCTTGTATTTGCTTTCATCCCTCATCTCTTATTTTCCAATTACATCACCCATGCTGCCCTGGGATTGCACTTCCCAGTAAAAGATCAGGGCTTAACCCTTGCCTCAAGCTCTGGTTTTTCAGGAACCTGAGCTAAGACAAGAACCAGTACTTGAGATCATAGTCTGAGGCCTCTGAGATGCATTCAATGTCTTTTGATACCTGGCCCCTTCTTACCTCTGAGAAGTGGTGTGCTGGACAATGGTTAGCAACCAGCTCTCCAGGTGGAGAACAGCCCTGACTGACAAGTGTTTACTGATCTCTGTGGTGTAAATACTCCCACTACGGCTGATTTGAAGCTATCACTGCAACATTACTAACTACAGTTGGGAAGAGATATGCATGACCACACCAATATATAGTATCTCTACCCAATAGATACAATAGATATAAATAACCTCAAGGGCATAGATAGTAAACTGTGGTAAAATAACTAGGAATCGATGATTTCATTTACTTATTACCTTATTACAATATAATTTCCTTATTGTAATAATACATTTAGTAGTAATTTTAAGTAACGGCTATTTAATAATCAGCTCCCAAAATCCTGAAAATTTGACAATCAGCTTGTGCTTCAGCACATCTCTGTGTCTGAGCTTGTCATGTCATAGGGTCAGTAATATCAAATGCGTTTTACTGCCTGAGGCTTCCATCTTTCTGGGATGTCCTCCTCTCCCTTTGGGTAGCCAGGACATTCTTACATAGCCTTTACCACGTAGCTCAAGCTCTTGCTCAGAGAAAGCCCTGAGTGCCCGCAAGCTTTGCCATGATTTGGTACAGCATATTGATTTTAGGTAGAGAGTTATGTTGGGTTGCTTCTTTCCATGGTCCCTGGCCATTACCACCTGAAGCCATGAGAAAAGTCCTTCAGAAGAAGATTTATAATAAAACTGAGAGATCTCATCTGAGGGGATTTCAGCCTTCTAGAGGTTGAAGCCTGGGAATCCTTTGGTGATGCGTTATGACCAACTCAACACTAACATGACAGAAATTATGGAGTAAGGGTTGAGCGGGAAGAGTAGATACTTGAGCAGCCTTTGAACATGTCTCTTATTCTTCATCCCAAGCACAGCTGGCACTTTCACATGTTAGCAGTGTGATCAAGGCCATGTTAGATCATCTCTCTATGCCTCAATTTACTCATCTGAACAATGGGGATAATTAATCGTAACCACACTATAGGGTTGTTGTAACAACTTAATATGTGTGAAGAGCTTAGAACAGTGCTTAACACAAGGAAAGTGCTCGAAAAGTGTCAGCTAGGTTGGTGATTTTGCATTATGGATTCTCTGCCGTCTTGGTACACATACAAGTTTTCTTCAGCCAACACTCCATTTGACTGACTTCAGCTAGTGAGATTTTTTTTTTTTTAATTCAATTCCATCGCTAGTGCCAGCTATAGCAATGCCTGAGCTGCTGGGGAAGAGTTAGGAAAGGCTTGTCTGCCAAGGTAATTTCCCGAAGTTTCTGTTTTTGGAGGAGAAAATTAGACAATGGCCAAGATCAGCAGTTTGAGGGTGGAGGAAAACTGGGGCTTCTTTTTGCCAATGATCTTGTCACAGCATTTTTCAGGCCCCCAGGTGCAGAGGGGGAGTGAGAATGGCCTGGCTGTGAGCAAGGAGAAACAGATGCACCAGTAGGGTCAGCCAAAGGCAGAGCACCCAGGAACTGAGACTGTTTGGGTTCTGGGTGCCGAGTGCCACCTACAATTTGTACCATGGTCCCTCTGTTTACTGGTTATGTGGCCTTGGGCATGTCAGAGTCTCTATGACTCATTTTCCTCCTCTGCAAAATAGGGATCCTAACAGTGGCCGAAGTTCAGAGGGTTGCAAAGATTAAGTGGGATGATCTGTTATGCCTGAAGACAGTCGTCCTTCAGTGATGCTAGTTATTATTACAAAGACAGGGGTCATGTGTAATTTCTCATCTGTAACTACCATATATTAAATGCCTGGTATATGCTGAGTACTCTGTGAGGGGTGAGGATACAGGAGAAACAGATCCATCCCAGCAAGCTGAACTGCACATAGGAAGAGATATGTAGGTAGTATGGGGCCACAACTCTGCCACTCAAAACCTGACGTAGGCAGTAAGAGAAGACTTGTGATGGAAGTGACCTCTAAGCCAAGGCTGATGTGTGCTTCAGGAAAGGGGGCAGTAATTGCTCCGTGTCGTGATGGGAGAGGCTCAGGGGAAGCATATGGGCCTCTATCACCCACTCCCCCTATCACAATGTGAAACTGTCCTGGAGCCCGATGACTACATGGAGCAAGCCAGCCGGACACCATCCAAGCGAACATCCCTTCCAACTGGATCGATTTGGTCTGTGGGAGCCATTTTATTAGCACAATGATTGTCGTAAAAAGTTGGAAATCAAACTGCTAAAAGGAAATGTGTCCATTTATGCTTGAGCTCGACCATACTGAATAAGTACATTGGATGTTTTAAACTAAAAAGAGAAAGACGAAGAAGGAAGGAAGGAAGAAAGGAAGGAAGAAAAGGTGGAAGGGTGGAAGGGAGCTTGTTCGAGCCACCCATCTCAAAGAAATGCTATGATTTAAAGTCACGTAGTCTTTCTTCCTGGCAAACCTCATTGCTCAGATTTGTCATATCAAATGACCATTGTCCAGCTCTTTACTTCTTTAGGTTATAATTACAAAGCATTATTGGAACTGACTTTTCTCACCTAAGAGGAAAGAAAAAGCTGGGGTCAAACTTTTGGGAATCAGCTCCATTATACAAGGAAAGAGAATCACGGGTTAGCTGAGCCCCCTGACGCAGCACAGAATGGGGGATTTTCAGTAAAAGTTGGAATACAGTCCTAGGTCCTGAGGATACACCAGCGAGCCAAACAGATAGTCCCTGTCCCCCTAAATCTTACCATCCAGCCGGGCTTCTGTTCACAAGTCCAGTGGCTTTCCTGGGGGGAGAAACCAAACCAAACCACAATCTTCCCTTTGGCTTTAGGATTTGTAACCTGGTTCTCATGTTTGTATTATGGGTTCCCTCCCCATCCTTAGGAAACTTTTAAACTCTCAGAGATGATCACAGGGTAATCTCCATGCTTCCTTTCTCTGAAGTCAAGCAAATTATTCACAGAATTTGTTTATTCTTGGCTGGACACATACACTTCCCTCCTGAACCAACAGAAACACCATCAAAACCCCGACCCAGGGTGTGTCTTTGCAATCTCTCCTGGTCGCGGTGTGTTTGTTTGGGGCCTGTTTACTTTGATCTAATTGCTGTTTCTGAAACCACAGTACAACTCGTCAAACACAAGTGTCACGCCTCAGTCCACTGGCCGTGGTTTGAGTGGGCTTAGCTATTAACCGAGCTTGCATTACCAAGAAGAAAGCCTGTGGAGGCCGCTTGATTCTGGCTACTGATGGTTTGTACACACGCATAACACTCTCATTAGAATAAACCGCTGCTAAAAGCAGACGGTGGTTCGGTTTACCACTTGAATCACCCTGACCATCCACATCGCAAGAACCAAAAGGCTCCAGTCATTCTTTCTCTTCAACAATGTGCATCTCTATGCAAATTCTAAACTCATGACAGCTGGCAAAAATTAGACCGGGTCTTTCAAAGGGGAAGCCTGCAAGTGGCAGATTTCAAAAGTCACAGCATCTACCCTGAGTTGCACACACTCCTTTACCTGTTGCCCTGTCTTCCATTCGGTAGTAAAAACAGGAAGCAAATAGCAGGTGATTGAAAAGCTTGAGCCTTCCACTGTTTTATTGACTTGTCACTGCAGATAAATTGACTGTAATTTACTTCCAGAGTAAATTACTAGATGTTCATTAAAATAAAAACAAAAAACGAAAAGCAAAAAACTGCTGTACATGACTGTCCCTAATTAAGATGTTAAACATGATTCCGTTTTTAAATTGGAGGAGCCAACGGAAATGAAACATGCCGGTGGTGCTATTATTTCACTCCCTTTTTTTCCTTCCTCTCCGTCACACTAGTTTATGGTTTGGGTATCTGATGGGCACAGGTGGTAAAGGTCCCGGGTCCTTGGAAGTTGTCCCACCACATATCATTGTTTTGGTTGGTTTGGTTTTATGTTTCTCCCTTATTTCTATGTCACTGACGTTGTTCTTTAAAGAAATTCTGTTAAGTCATATATTGCTTTGGAGACCCGGTTGGTTAAGTCAGACACTATCAAAGGATTTGAGATAAGAAAGTAGAGGAGGGAAGCCTTTGCAACCCTCCATCTGGGAGTTTCAAATGGAGGTGAACCAATGTAGTGTCGAAAACTTAAAAACAAATAAACAAAAGACATAGGCTGCATAGCTAAGAATGAAAAATAATCTGAACGAAGGTGTGTGTTTATTTTCCAAACACATGTGCAATCCGAGGCAATATCTTGGAGAGAAAAACAGAAAATGTTTTGCAAAGCCAAAGACAGTTAGAATAATGAGCCCCACAATTCAGAGTGCAAAGAGCAGGTGGTGTGCCTGGGTGCTTGACAGGTGTTGCCACCACAGTTAGGGCTCCCCAGGATAACTATTTACCTTCATTAATTCAGAAAATATTTGTTGAGTGCCTGTTGTGGGCTGGGCACCAAACTACGTACAAAGGGTCCAGGAACGCACACCACAGAGCCATTTGACCCCAGGCTTACAACCACTCACTGACCAGCTTTCAGCTGCTTCCTGTCTGCAGCCATCTGAGCATTCTTTCTTCTACCTGGAAAATGTTTCCACTTTTCATCCTCATTCCCCTAACTTCTCAAGACATCATCCTTCTCATCTTTACATACTCAACGTAAATCTCACATCTCCGAATATCCAGACCAGGTCTGGGCATAGCGCTCTGTTCCCAGGCTGTATGGCCCTTAGTACAATTGTACTGAATTGTTTGTTTGAAGCCCAGCTATGCCGATGAATTGGGGAAGCTGTAGAGGAGCAGGGACAGGTTTCTTTGGTTCCCATCCATTTTCTCAGCATCCCACTGCCTCGCAGAATAATTTCTTAATAGGTGATGTGTCAAGTGAATGAATAAATGGAAGGGATGGATGGATGAATGACTGTGTGGACTTCTCACTGTGCCCCAGGACACAGGAGTCAGAGATACCGCCTTTAAAAATGGAAGAATCCACTTTAAAAGCTTGAAGTTTCACTGTCTAACCAGTGCACACAACATTTTCCAACATTATCCACACCCTGGATGCCCATTTACAACTATAGAATGTTCTATGCCTTGTCCGAAAACAGAGACCTAAGAAGGCAACTTCCCTACCTTTGCAGACCTGGGAGAGTTTCAAGCTCTCATTCTTAAGCCTCCCTGCTTTGGAGAAGGCCCCACACTCACCAGGAAGCTGTGAGCTAGGGTTCTAACCCAGGACTTACTTCCTAGAAGAACAAATGGAAGAGGAAGAGGAAACATCGAGCCACCCAGGAGGTGTGTCTCTGGCCAGGAAACCTCCACACTCTATTTCACATTAACCATTGAACATTCATTTAGCATCCAAATTGAGATACGCATCAAATTTAAGACTTGGCACGAAAGGAAAAAAAAAAAGATTGCGAAATAGCTCATGAATACATTTTCATATTGATCACAGTTGCCATAATATTTTAATATATTAGGTTTTAAATATTAAAATTCATTTCACCTGCTTCTTTTTACATTTTTAAATGTGGCTGCTAGAAAATTGAACATTTTACACGTGGCTCACGTTATATTTCTACTGGACAGCAATGTTCTAGATGTTTTAATAAATAAGTAGCTAGCGAAAACAAACACACACATAAAATAGATGATCTCGGGAGTGTCCTATCTGATTTCATATTTGATTCTGATTCAGGGGGTGTCGTATCTGGCAATTCTGGTTAGGAGGGAGATGCCTTTTGCTCCCTAGAGTTTTTCACTTTCAAAAAAGTGTCATCCAGACTCCTCAGAGAAGAATCACTTGTGACCATTTGGGGATGCTAGGAAAGGCAGCCCTGAAGTATTAGCTGGGGTTAGAAGCTTCTTAATCTAGTTCACAATTCCGTGGATTTCAAAGGCAGAACGGGAGAACCATCCAGGTGGATGCATGTCCAGTGCAGCAAACCCTGCTTTCAACAGATTCCGTCCCCCATCACCGGCTGCCACCCTCTCAGGCCTCCTAGGATTTCCCACTAAGAGGCTTTCACTGCATAATTAAATGCGAAGTCCAACAGGGCTGCTTCTCTCCTCTCCACCTTTGCAGTATTTTGTTTTGTTGCTGAGAAGGTAGAAGGAGTGTTTCTTGGTCTTAGGAAGCACTCCTACCCTGCCAGAACACTTCTTTCTTGTATCTGCTACCTCAAAAGTTCATATTCTGGTTGCAGGGCAGGAAAAGGGAGGAAGATAGAGAAATCTGGGGGAGGAAGAGTGAGGAATTGGTCCAGAGCTGAATAAGGACAATGGTGTGATAGTTGGAACCATGAGACAGGTGAGGGGAAGACACTATCAACCAGTCACACTGGTTCATTTAAAAATAATAGATCTGTGAGTCTAATAACATTCCTGCTGGAGTGAGACTTGAACCTGTCAGCATTCTGAAAGCCCTGCGAGAGGGGTTGGAGGGGTGCCGGCTGGTCAGGAGAGAAAGTGCAGTTCAGGGGTGAGGGGACACACTGCAAGGACTCTAATCCTCTCTGCTGCCCAGCCTTGCAAATTGGTCAGCTGAGAAGGAGCTAAATGCAGCTGGGGGAAAAACTGTGGAAGCCTCTTGCCAACCAAACATGTGCAAGGCTTGATCCTGGCCTTGCAGCCCATTCATACTATACTGCGTCCAAGCCACCTAAACAAACCTCTGACCATGCCACAGCATTATCCCCATTTTCCAGAGGAGGGATGATCGAGGTCCAAGAGAGATGTATAGTGCCTTCCTGGCTAGTGGCGGCCCTGGACTGAGTCTACTTTGCCAGCATCCTTAGTCCTAGTGCGATTTTTAAGGGCAATGAAAAACCTCCCATTCCTGACTCGTCCCCACCAGCCCAGGCCTGGGAATCTCACAAGGAGACAGAGGCATTTGGAACCTGTAGCTTCATGTACAAACTCTGTTTGGCTATTGGATTGTTTAAGGCTTTGATGAACATCGGGACCCTCTTTCCAGAAAAACGGATGCGGACAGAATCGTGAACACGTTTTAAAAGGATTTTAGAGAGTCTTTGAAGGTAATCCTTGCACTGTCTGGGAATGGATAAACTGCATATAAAGAGAGGTGACCCACCATTAATAGGCAAATATTAGCTAGAAGGGGGACTCAATCTGACTTGTGATCACTATCTTAATATGAATTATATATGTGTATGTATATATATATATACACATATATGTATATATGTATATATCTATATCTATATATGTATGTATGTGTGTCCTATCAGTGTGTCCTATCAGTGGTAGCTGAGAAATGGACCCATATAAGCCACAGACTGAGTATTTTTTTATGCTTGTCTTTTGCTTTTGCTTTTTAAAAAAGATAAACAATAAAAAAATGAAATTGCCAATGATATTACAACGTAAATTCATTTCTTTTTGTGTGCTTCCCGTCCAGGTACAGGTACTGGATGAGGGTTATACAAAATGAGATCTTCAGAAGGCAGAGATCTCCCCAACGCCCGCACCTGTTCTGGGGCAAGTCACTCTCCTAACAGCCCTGGGGGGCAGAGGGGTGAGCCCCCATTGGATTGATGAGGAAACAGAATTTGCACAGCTAGTAAGTGACAAGGCAGGGCTGGCCAAGGGCCTACCTGACCCCCAGCAGTGGTACCCTTAGCCCTTGCACTCTCTGAGTCTCCTAAGCAGGCCACAGCTCCTGCCTTCCAGCTCCCCCTGAGACCAGCATCTCCACTCTAACCTGCTTCGTCAAGTGACGTGAAGAAGATGGCCCTTCAGCCAGAGATTAGTGTGACTCATGGACAGCACCTTTGTAAATTGCCGATAAGACCTCACAGGGCTGGGATAAGGACTCCATGAATGTCACCTTCCTCCAGCCTCACCTCCCCGAGTAGCTTGATATTCAGTGTGCCCAATAAATAAATCCCCTCTATAGGTCAGCAGGCCTTCCGCATGCGGGGAGGTGTGTTCTCGTTCACAGAAATGGAATCTTTTAGCTGACTGCCAGTGTCTCTTTGAGCTCCCCACTTATTTTTATAAGGCTCTAAAGGTGAATTTTCTCCGTTGGAGAGCTGGAAGTTAAGCTTAATGTACAAACCTTTATTTTCCAAAGAGGCAGGTCGGCCTTCCTGTATCGACAGACTCTACCGCTTAGATTTATTACAGAATGGTAATCAGGCAAAAGAATAAATACACTGCATCTTTAATTCATTAATCACCTCGGAAAGCGAAATGAACTACAGTAAAGAAGACAATATGTTTTCTAATGCTGGGGGTGGTGAAGAGGGAGTCGGTTTCTCAATACGATCCAGTTGCTAAAATCCATTTTGCGAGCAGATTACAAAAAGGACATTTTACCTCAGAGACTGCAGTTAGGATGGGAGCAAGAGGCTCTCTGTAGAGCAGGTTTGGCAGGACCAGTGTGTCTGTGGATGGCCCCAGGTCATCCCTGGGGTCCTCTGTGGGGTTCCTGGTGTAACTCATATGAGAAGCCACGAGGCACTGGAGTCAGATAGACCTGGGTTCAAATTCCTGCTCCATCTGGAAAATGGGGAGGGCTGAGAGGCTGGGGGAGCCACCCTAAGTTGCTTATTGCCTTGAGACTTGTCTGCCTATGTGGGCCCCAGAAGTGTTTCGTCTTCTAAACTTTTCATGTCACCAAATTCTCATTAAAACAGACCTATACTGAGGCTGGAAATGTGTAAGCAAAAATTAAACATCAGGTTTTCTGACCAGCCGCACGCAGCTGGGTATTCTGGAGCAGTTCTGGCCTGGGAGTCTTGGGTCCTCCCTGAAATGCTAAGAGGTCACCCTATTCCTGTTGTTCTTGAGTCCTTGAAACCTGGAAACCAGAAATTAGCCAACTTCCCACCTATGTAGTAGAGCTGCAAAGTGAGAAGTAGTAAGTCAACATCTTGGACACTGTAAGGGAGAGAATCGGGTCTGTGCAAGGATATAATGGCAAACCATAATAACAGATAATGATTGAGCACTCGTAGGGATTTTATATAGATTATCTCCTTTAATCTTCCCAACTACCCTTCGGGGATTAGGTTCTATTGTGCCCATTTCACAGGTGAGAAATCAGGTCCATGGAGGTCAAGTCCCTCAGCCAAGTTTACTCATTGTAACTCAGCGACTCAGCTGGGAGGTTAAGAATGACTACTGTTTATTGAGCACTTCCTGACTACAGTGCTTTATCTATGGGATCTCATTTATTCTTAGTAACAATATAGAAAAACAAGTGTAACTATTCCTACTTCATCTATGAAGTCAAAAGAAGCTCAGAGACTTTAATGCGTGTTTCTCAATCTCAGCACAATTGACATTCTGACCTGATAATGCTTTATTGTGGGGTCCACCCTATGCGCTGCAGGATGCTTACCAACTTCCCTCCCCTCCACCCACTACACTGTGTCCCCGAAAATGAGACCTAGCTGGACAATCAGCTCTAATGTGTCTTTTGGAGCAAAAATTAATATAAGATTAGTATAAAATGTCCTTATATAATACAAAAATTAATATAAAATGTTCTTATATAAGACCAGGCATTGTATTATATTATATTATATATTATATTATACCCGGTCTTATATTATACATAGTAAAATAAGACCAGGTCTTATATTAATTTTTGCTCCAAAAGATGCATTAGAGTTGATTGTCCAGCTAGGTCTTATTTTCGGGGAAACAGGGTAGACGCCAGTAGGACCCAGTCTCGAAGTCATGACACCCAAAATTGTCTCCAGATGTTGCCAAATGTCCCCTGGGGAGCAATACCACCCCCGGCTAAGATCCACTGTTTTAAACAAATGGTGAAGTCAGGCAGGTGAGAGCTTCAGAGCTGGGAATGGGACCCAGTCTACCTGACTCCTCCATCGGATTGTTTTTCAAATGCTGCTTCAGTTACCTCGGGGCAGTAGTTCTGAGATATGGCCCGTTCCAGTATCACCTGGGAACTCATTAGAAATCTAAATTCTCCACGGCCCAGTGGCTCCGGTGGTTAGACTGCCGTGTTCCTAACAACGAGGTCGCTGGTTCGATTCCCACCTGGGACAGTGAGCTGCACCCTCTGCAGCTAAGATTGTGAACAATGGCTCTCCCTGGAGCTGGTCTGCGGTGAGAAGCCGGAGGTCAGCGTGGGCTGCCACAGGTTACCATGAGTGGCCAGCAGCCAGAGTGAGTGGCTGGCAACCATCGTGAACGGCTAGCAGCCGGTGAGCGGCTTTTAGCCGCTGACCGACTGCCTCAGCCGGGTGAGCACAAGGCTCCTAATACCAGCACGGGCCAGGGAGCTGTGTCCTACACAACTAGACTGAGAAACAACGGCTTGAACCGGAGTCAGGGGTTGGGGGAGGCAGAAGAAGGGGGAAAAAATAAAGAAAGAAATATAAATTCTCAGGCCCCATCCCTAGACTGCCTGGAAATTCTAGGGATGGGGGCTACAAATCAGTTTTACAAATCCTTCAGGTGATGTGATGCTTACCAACATGTGAGACCCAGTATGGGTATAGCAGTGTGGCGGAGTGCTACAATCACCTGTGAACCTTCAAACACAGTATGTATGCTGAGGTACCACCTCGGGATTCTGATTTGATTGATCAGGTTTGGGGCTTAGGCGCTGGGATTTTGAAAGCTTTCCGTACAATTCTCGTGGGTAGCTGAGGGTGACAACCACGGGACCATGAGGGAGCTGACCCTGGTTCTCAGGGAGGCACCGGTCAAAGTCCAAGTGTTAAAATTAAAAACCACTGAGGTTGATCCTGTGACCCCTCAGCCTGAATCTTGGACAAAAGCAGCAAGAATCTTACAGTGGTTCCCTTTGCTCTCAGCCTCAAACCACAGCCCCAGACAGCCCCACTGCTCTCATTGTTCCTTTTTTTTGGATCTCTCTTCCATCAATTTACCTAAATTTTTAAACTTTTTGGAAGCTATTTAGCTGGACTCCGCACCAGCTCAAGAGGTTCAGGAGGCCACTAAAATTGGCAGGTTAATGCTTTGCATGAGTTGGACACATCAGCAAGGTAAAGGAGTCAAAGCTGCAGGTGGAAATGGATCCACTCTTTCTTTTAACAACACCTAAGCATCCTTCAAGGTCATGCCTAATCTAATCCCTCCCACAAGCCATCCCCTTCCACAACTGTCCTGCTATTCACCTTCCCCTCCTTGCCCCTGGGGAAGCCCATCTCAAACCTCCTTTGCAAATTCCAAAATCATTCCCTTATTAACTCGGCAGTGTCCTTTTCCATCCTGATCCTCAGGGCCTGGAACAGCCTTTCACTTCTTCCTACATGCCCCTAACCTCCCTGTCCTCTCAGATCCTTCTATGATGCCTCTAGTGCCAACATTCTCCCCTTCTCTGCTGCTTTTGTGCTTATCATCAGAGCAGCAATATTACCGATGCGTTCAATACACTTGACACTGCGCTGTTCAATTTCCATGTTTTCATCTGGGCATCTCACGTAGTGGTGTGCTGCTAAACGTTTAACAGCCCGCTCTCTGGTGGGTAGGGGTGGGAGGAAAAGGGCTCCGATTTTACAGTGGTTGCATTCTGTGCTGCAAATACCCCCACCATGGCCAATTTCATGCTATCAGTATGAAGTACCTGAATGTGGACTTAAGAAGAGCTGTGTGCACACACACAGCTGGCTCTTAAGCACCTATTGGAGTGGGGTCTAGCCCATCACTGAGAGCCAATCCAGCAAACATATATGAGGAGTGTGCCCTGTGTGAGTCCCTGCGCTAAATGCTGAGCATACGGAGTAAAAGATACCAACCCTGGATAACAGTCTAGTGTGGTAGAAAGGGAGACACAGACATGTGAGAGGCAGAGAAAAAGGTAAAAGGAAGTTGAAAGGTGATCCACTTTTGCCAACTAGACTACGGGATTCCCTTGAATCCTGAGAAAAGGGATGGTCAATGTTTTTGAGCAAAGGAGACACAGTTATGACTGGTCCCTTCTGATGCCACCTGAGTAGTGAGAACAGCCCACTGGCACTGCACTTAGTAGATGCTGCCTTGGCTTGCGCATTTAACCGGGATAAGAATCCTATGAGTCTGGTTCTATCATCCCCATCTATAGAAGGGAGGTGACTTTCCCTAAGTCACAAAGGTCTGACATTGATGTCTGTGCAGTCTGCTCCACCCTGAGGAAGCTCTGAGTGTTTCCAATGAGGGAAAGGGGTCCTCTGCTATATCAAAGACTGTCTGATCTGGCATTTCCTTAGAGAAGGATTCCCACAAGAGATTCAAAGTTGGCTGTAGAGATCAGGGGACCCTAAGGGGTAGAGGGAGAAGGGAGAAGGGCCAAGAATTTGGAAGGCTAGCTCCACCTTCAGCAGCTTCTCATTCCTTGTTTATACAGTGATCTCACATAAACTTTCATTTTACAAATGGTTCCTCTGCTGAAACAAAACAAAATAAAATGAGTTTGAAAACCTCTGATTTGTGCCAAATCCTTAAATTTATGGAGGTGGTAACTGAAGTCTGGGGAGCTTCTAGCAATCATTCCACCAACCCATATTTCTTTCTCACTTGCTACAGTGTTAGCAGACGAGGAGAATAAAATGACTGGGGAAATTTTCAACATATGCACCCAAGCCCAATTACCTCCCCTAAAACAGAGAACTCCTAAGACAAAGGTTTCTCCCTATCCTGAGCTCTCCTGGAGAGCTCTCCAGGAGGCTACAGGATTTCTGGGCTTGGCATTGATAGCTTCCCTCAATACCCAGTCAAATCCAGGCTCACCTTGGAAATCCTCAACTCCATGTTGGAAATGCTTTTCAACCACTTTGGACAAAATCTGTTTCACAACATCTCTGCAGGCAGCTTTTCCAGAGTCAGGATCTGCCCCCCCACCCCTGAAAATGCAACAAGTGCAAAGAATTAGAGCTGCAGAATCTACCCCTTTCCTCACTACCCAGCCCCCGACTTACTCTCATTTCTCTCTTCCTAAGAGAAGCCTGGAACTGCCTTGCTGTATTTTAAAATATAACTCACAAATTAAAAACTGAAAGAAGAAACACACTTTTCTGTCAATGGCTTAAGGGGATTCCACCTCTAAGCTACTGCTAAAGCTCCCTTAGTCTTTTTTACATTTGTAGCATTTTGGAGCAATTTGCTGGAGTCAAAGAAAGCAGTGAAATTTCCACAACCGACTTCAAAGGCCCCAAATCCTGTATCAGTGGAAGAGAGCCTGGTAGCAACACCAGAGGGGAAGTTTTTCAAAGCGGTGTGTGGAGGGCCACACCAGACATCTCTGCCCTGCCTGTGTGATTGATGTTAATGGCAGACACGTGACCACATCCCCCGGCAGTTCTTTGAATAATGCCCCTCCCTCACTCCCCCCCGACACTGTGGCTGTGACAATGCAGATGATACAGTGAAGGGCTGGAATAGAGAAGCCGCTGCCACAGCTCGATGAACAATCACGGCCCTAATTCAATTAACACACATGAGTCTTTTATCGGGTGGGGAGCACCGAGCTCATTCCGATTGATCAAGTGCTAGACGAACACCTGGATGGTTTCATATTTGTAAAAAAAAACAAAAACAAAAACAAACAAACAAAAAAAAAACGAACGCAAGGCAAAAGTGGCTTCAGGGAAACAGGCAAACTGTCGGGCACCAACTACCCTACTTCATCATCCGTCTCTTTTGTTTTTGTCTTCTATGTCCATGCTCTCTGTGGTCTGGCCTTCCAGTTTCTTCTCCATCTGACCCATTTCCCCATCTCAGTCCACGTGAGATCCTATCCTTCCATCTCCAACTCACACCCAGATACACACTGTTTATTCCATCTATACCCAGACAGCTGTATTGAATTAAAATCCCCAAGCACGAAACCGGTATAAAAGGGTGTTTGGTCTGACTATTTTGCACTATATTATAAAAACTTACCACCTAAGAGATTGCCCAATTTACAGGCTTCCAATAGTGTATGAGACTGCCCATTGCCCTGCATTTCAGCCAAAAGGGAATATTTATTATTCTTCTTATTATTATTTGGTTATGAGTGAGGGTGACCATGACTTCATTGGTCATTTGTCTTTATCTTTTCTAGAAACTATCCATTCTTCTGCCCATTTCTGCCCATATTCCTATTGTTTATTATCTTTCTGATGGATTTAGAAGAGCGTTCCCTATTAAGGGAATTGGGTCTTTTGACTATTTTGTGGGTTGTAATTTTTCCCACTATATTGTCTTTTGATTTAGTTTATGGCATTTTTCCTATGCGTAGTTTGCTTGTGTAGACAAATTTATCAATACATTTCTGTATAGCATCTGGGTGGTGATGCATCAGGCTAAGAAGGATCTTCCCTATCCCAAGTTAAAAACAAAACAAAGAAACAAACAAACAAACAAAAACGAGTTTCCTTTGGCTACTTTCCTAGCTTTTGCTTTCACATATGGTGTTCAGAAAATGACCAAAATGACTACACTCCTAGTCACCTCACAAACCCCATATCTTCTGGAAAGCTTTCACCAAAGAGTACCAGTGTTTATTCTTTTTTAACTGTCTGCATCAGTAATAAATCTTGAGAGCAAGGACAGTGTCCTATTTGTTTCTGAATCTTCCAGCACCGAATCCATATTCTAGTACATATGAGATGCACAATAAGCGTTCATTGAATTAAAGCTTAAAATAAAGCATAATAACTTTGATGCCAAACCAGCCAGAGAAAAAGGGTCTATTTTCCAATCGCTCTCCAAAAAAGGGCATTAAGAAATAGGTCTGGTGCAGACTATATTTAACAAGCTGTCCAGGAAAGGAAACTTCGCTTATGAAAGTATCAAGGAAATGTCAAGATAAGGGTCTTTTGAAAAGCTGGGAGAGGACTGAGAGAACAATCCCTAATTTTGTCAGATTGCAAAGATGTCATCTTCATCCTTTAAGAAACTTTTAGTAGGCTCTTATTACCTGTTTGTTTGTTTGTTTGTGCACTTAATTGCGTATTCAGGTGTCCCCTGCCACTTTCCAGAAAGGATCTGAGGCACAGATGCTGTGTGCTGCTCACCGATACAGATCTGCACTGGACACAAAAATAAATGAGGCACAAACTCCACACTCACAGAGTTTAGGGCCCAAGAGGAGATGAGCAATTTAAAAGGTAATTGTCTTACAAGGTAGAGTGAAGAGGGCCTTCAGAGCAGCCCATTTTTGTGTGGTTCATGCTATGCTTTAATGCCGGATCAATGTGTCTGACAGTGCGTGATCAAACATCTTGGTTAATTCCAGCCAGAGCCATTTTCCTTGGTTCTGTTTCTCCTATAACCCTAATCACACACTAAATAAGCCTGCTGGTAATGACGACGAATAATATAAATGTCTCATCAGTAACCACAAAAGTTTGGGCAAATAATTTGAAATACATTTTTCTTGTAACTCAATAACTATATTATTCTCTTTTCGATGCGGAAATAAACACACACACACACACACACACACACACACACACACACACCATCACATGGTTAAAATTAGCCATTCTGCTAACTCAAAATCCTCCATATCTCCCATGGTTTATGTGAAGGATCCGTGATGAATGGGTGGCTTCGTTGATTGTGTAGACTCACAGAAGGCCTCTAATTCTATCTCAGTTGACCCATTTCCCAAAAGAGAAAAAAGAGACCCAGTGGGGTAATCAGGGGATGTGGCTTGCTCAGGTCACAGGGCTGCTTAGTTGCTAAGGCAGGTCTAAAATGGAGGCTTCTGGACACAAACTCGGATTCACCTTCCCTGCGTGCCTTATCTGACTGCCTTCGCCTTCCTTCTAAAGAACAGAGTTGGTGTTAACAGAGGACTGGGAAGGCCAGATGAAGCAGGGAAAACACAAAGCAATTGTTCATCCTTTTTTATTTTAAACTGGATCTGAAAAACGCTGAGTTGTGAGCTATAAGAATAAAATATGGGAAATTCACCAGTGGATTTTTCACTTTCTGGGTTTCCATAGATAACTGTGACCCTGGGTTCACCTACTAGGAATTCTCAACCCTGGTTGTGCATTATAATTGCTGAGAATTGTTTAAAAAAACTGATGCCTGAGCCCCACCAACCCCTAAAAGTTCTGGCCTGAGCCCTACCAGCCCCTAGAAGTTCTGATTTAATTGGTCTGGGGCAGGGCATCAATTTTTTTAAAGTTCCCCAGGTGTATCCAAGGTTGACAACCCTTCCTCTAGCTTCAAAGACTTGTTCATGCCCTAATTCTGCTCATGCTTATCTCCTAAAGGGGAGTACAGGAGTCTGGGGTACGAGTTTCCCTCTCCCATGTTGGGAAGTGCCCACCTCCCAAGCTCTATACAGCCCCACTCTCAGAAAACTGGATTAGGTGAGCAGCTGGTCACAAGGAGTCATGGCTAGCCACTGTTGATTAGATGAGCGATAGACACCTGACTGAGGCGGGCCAATCAGCTATCTCTTCTGAGAAATGGAACACAGAATCTCTAACCAACCTCTGCTGGGGATGTTTAGGGTGGGACCAAGAAGTGAGAAGGGGAATCACATGTACTCCAAAGCAGAGAAGGCCTGCTTGTCTGCTGTAGGGATAATGAAGCAGATGTGCGAAAGAGAGAAGGGAAGGAAGAAGGACGGAGGAATGAACCTCCATTCTCAACTCTCCCCACCCCCCAGCTTGTATTTCATGCCTTGAATACCGTGTTTCCCCAAAAATAAGACCTAGCTGGACAATCAGCTCTAATGCATCTTTTGCAGCAAAAATTAATATAAGACCTGGTCTTATTTTATTGTAATATAAGACCGGGTATAATATAATATAATAATATAATATAATACCAGGTCTTATTTTACTATAAGACTGAGTATAATATAATATAATATAATATAATGTAATATAATATAATATAATATAATACCGGGTCTTATTTTATTATAAGACCGGGTATAATATAATATAATACTCGGTCTTACTTTACTATAAGACCTGGTCTTATATTAATTTTTGCTCCAAAAGACACATTAGAGCTGATTGTCCGGCTAGGTCTTATTTTCAGGGAAACACGGTATATACCTGTATCCTTATAATAAAGTAACAGAAACCTGAAGGCAGACTTTTTATGTCCAAGATTTTAGGAAATGAACACATTCCTTACAGGACTTCTGATTTCCTTGGCAGGCTCATCTAATCACAAATGGCCAGGCTGAATCTGACAGTCATTTTGGGTTTTCTGTTGGAGCACAGAATCCCAAACGGGGGTCCTGAAACCGCATAGGACGCCCATAAAGGCAGTTATGGCGTCCATGAGCTATTCCTATTATTGCAAAAACCTCTGGGAGAACCGTGATGACAAACTTTTCTTTGATTGAATATACTTCGGTGGAGTTATACCACTTCTCTTGCTGATCAGAAGCCCTAGTTTTAGAGGGCTTGGATTAATAAAACACACACATAAAATTACAAATGAATCTTTCAGAACATGGGTTTCATAGAGGGAAATTGGTAAAGGGGTCCTTTGGTACTAAACAAAATGATTCAGTCAGATATCCGTATTTCGACAACCATTTCTCCAACTGTCCTGTGTAATGTTAGTTCTGTGAGATGGTTAATAAGAAAACAGGTCATGTTCAAATGAGTTTGGAAGATATTGTGTAACATTCCTGTTGGTCCTTCCCCACGGAGGGTCACAACACATATTATTAGCATTAAAAGCTTCTGAGACGGACAATAGCAAAATTACATATTTAACTTTGTCTAATACATAATTTTCATAAATTATTTGACCACAGAATGCCCCAAGCCCACCTTTAAAAATATTTTTTCAGGGGTGGTGGTATTTTTTTCAAGGGAGAGCAGATACTAGTTGTAAACTCCTGTTCTAGGTTCTTCTGAGAGCACTAATTTAAAAGCAGAAGGGGAGAAGTCCAATGTCATAATCTCAGTTATCCTAAAACAAACCAAGGCTCACAGGGTGCCAAGGTCAAAGTTTTATTCTATGTAATACTGATCCAGGCCAAGCATGGCGGGTGTTTACTCTGTGCTGAGTGCTTTACATACATTATTGTATTTAATCCTTTGCACAGGCCTTTGAGGGACTAGCCCTATTTTACAGATGCAGAAACTGTGTATTCTTTTTCGTGTTCATACAGATTTTGCTGACAACTTTTTATTAAACGGGGCTTTCAATGGAGTGATTTAACACTGATTTATCTTCACTATCCAGCAATTTCCTGAGTGTCAATTGTGCACCTGGCGCTTTACACATTACAGGGTATTAAGGAAATGTACCATCTATTATTTTTTAAATGCTCTTGAAATGACAATCTTTATCTTTAAGTGGGGAAAGGCTGCCTGTTACCTACCAAAATCAAACCACAGAATCATTTGTTTTTAAGAGCTGGAGGAGTCCTTGGGGTCTAGACCTTGAGAGGTACTAGCTCCTGTCTTTAGATACTAGTCAGATTATAATGTATTTTCTTCCCGGCCTCATTCAACCCCACTCAGGAAAAAAAAAAAATGACCAAAGAGAGAGGGCAATTGAGCTCATACTCCATGTGCTAAGGTTCAACACCGGGCTTTTTTTTAATTAGGAAGGAGGGAATAAACTGACCAGGGCAAGGGTGTCGTGGAGTCTACCTAGAAATAGCTGCATTACTATGATACAGGGTCAAATTATATCTTAAATGCACTGTGCCTGAGCTTCCTCATCTGCATAAAGGGGGTTAAAATATCTACCCCTCGACTTGTTGGAAGGATCAAAGATGGCATAGGACCTGGCTCCCAGGAGACACTCGATCAATGGTAGCTGCCGTCATCACCGCCTATCTTTGGATGACCTCCCAAGGGCAGGGCTGGGTGGAACATCATGGTCTTCAGGTTCATGAAAGTTTCTTCTAACTCCTGACAAACTGGTATGGCTCCCAAGAGACCAGAAGAAATGCTGAATATTAACCCTGTTAAATATTAAAAATCTGATTCTCAATAGTCTCTATAACTGCAGAGCTGGAGGAGAAAAAAGTCATCAGTTTGAAGACTAGCTCATGTCTGAAATACCTGGGAGATCGAGTATGAAAATAAAATACGTATGTTTACTAAGATGCATACATGTGTTAGTAACCAATATTTGTATCTATGGTGAAAATTTTTTGTGATTAAGTATTATGTTCAAAGTCTAAGAAAATGAATGTTCTAAATCTTGACCTTTGGCGCTCTGTGTATATTTGAGAACTCACATGTGGGCCTTTTTTTCTACAATTTCCTCTTCATTTTTGTAATCTTTGCAGAAACTGAGTTCCAGATAACTGCTGACTCAGTCTCCCCAATATCCCTGACATTGGTTACATGTAATGTCACTCTGGTTTCAAACTGATGTCTCTGGTACCGTTGTAAAAATATTTTCCAATTTCAGAACACAAAACTCCACTAACGTGCCAAAAACAAGTAGCAAATAACAAGCAGAATATCTGCTTTGAAAAAACAATCATACTTCAGTGAATGTGATAATCTGCATTCATTTAAAATGATCGCTTACTTTAACAACATGCAAAAAGATCATTCCTTCATTAAACATTTTATTGTAGGCTTATTGTGTGTTATGTTCATTGTGTTTATAATTTATAGAACACATCAATTTTTATTTTATTTTATTGGAATGTTTTCGGGTGTGTTTCTTTAGGTTGGTACTAGGGAACCACACATTTTGCCCCACTGATCCACACCAAGCTCTCCCCATTAGTAAGGAATTCCAAATCTAAACGCCCACGATTCAGGTAAATGCCAATATTTATATTGATACCTATGGTCAATTCCATCTCCACTTTCACACCATGTATCATTTTTCAAATATAAAGATTTTATTGTGTAGTGCCTTGTTTCTAGATAGAATTCCATAGCTCTCTTCATTTCTCATATTAACAGCTTAATATTTAAGGTTGGAAAGACAGACAAGAAATCTATAATGAGAAAACTTCAGGACTCTTCCAATAAACAACTTTTGTCGTCAATTTGACAAATACGAGACAGGATTTGACACGTGCAGTCTTTCAAAACGATACTTCCAAGTTCAAACCCAATGGTCCTGAGAACTATATAACTCATTTTTGTCTGCTATTAATCACAGATTATTTTTTTCCTTCAAAAAATTAAAAACATGAGATGAAATAAATATTTCAGGCGACCAGAAGCAAAATGGGAAAATACCATGTGTTTGGAGTTTTAGTGCCCTCTGAGTACAGAAATTTATTTGCAGCAAGCAGAAAATAGACAGCAAGCATAAAAATACAGCAGAGTCCCCCTAGTAAAATTATTTATCAAGCTAACAAGGGAGGGACTCTTCTAGTAACAACAAGCCAGTGAGGAAAAGACATGGCTTTATATTTTACCTTTGGGTTAGCAAACCAGTAAAAATGCCAACTGACAAGCACTTCACATAAACATTTCTTTCTAAATGAGCTTCCTTGTTAGAAGGAAAGAAAAAACTCTTCCTAGCTAAGGAGCACGATAGCTTACAGAGAATTCTAGCACATATCCGCTGACTCTTTAGTGTGAAAATAATATAACTGGAAAAGTAAGTTAATGTAAATTGCGAATGGAGTTTAAAAACCAAAGTAGAAGTGTATTAAAGAAAATGTGCTTATATTCTTATGAGGGTATCCTCATACTTGAACGCTTGCAGAAAGTCAGTTTTGTACGATGCTTTTTCCAGGTTAGCATTAAGAGTCTCCGGAAAAAAAATACATACCTATACATTCATATAAACAGATGTGTGTGTGTGTGTGTGTGTGTGTGTGTATACTGACATTGCCTCTGCTGTACAAGCCTCATTGCTATATTTTTTCAAATATTTATTTTATGAGCAAAACCCCAAAGCCAGTTTTTACAGTTTAGTTTAACGATACCAAACTTTGATTATAAATTACAAGTCATTTTATTGCAGCTTGCAATAACAAAATGAAAAAAAGGAGGAGGAGGAGGAAGGAAGAAAGGAAAGAAGGAAGGGAGGAAGGAGGGCGGGTAGCTGAGTTGAAACCACTCAGTGGCCTGATCCCAATTACATTTTAAAGATCTAGTAAAAAAGATGGATCCTCAGGACAACTGCATCCTCAAGAACTCTGAAAAGAACTACTGACAAATTTACAATAAAATCACACACTCAGACCTAGTCTGCCCTAAAGTGAAAATCTGACCAGTTAACCGCAGCAAACCTGGGTAGGTAGGTGCCTTTTGGGGTTGGGGGTAGGGTGGGGGGAGGAGAAGGCAATGATGCTGGAGAGGATGGGGAATTTGAATGACACTGTAAAATGTTGAGTAAAGACCGACTAACACACCTTTCAGGAAGTATACTCGCCCCCCACCCCATACCCCTACCAATGCCTTAAAAATCAAAAATTTCCCAGTAACAGAGATGGAAAGTTTTTCATTAGTAATATCAGCTGGCTCCAATAAAATAGGAGGGGGGAAAATAAAAATAAATCTTTCCTTACTTTTTCTTTTCCTCTCCGAAATGGGACGACTTTCACCATGCAGCTGTTAAAAGGTTGGCACTCTGGCTGGATAAAGGAAACTTCTGGTCCTCAGGTAGGAACTAAATGAGATTCTGTACTTCCGGGGCAAGGGCCAAACTCTCCAATTCAAATCCCACCAGCTCAATTTGACAGCTGGGTGTATTATCTGCCTGCAATTCTACAGGGAGGGTTAATATCACCTTCACATATCATTTCGTGACCACTAATATTTTTACCTTTAGGTTAGGGTCTGGTCAGGGTGCTAACAGATCAGAGCAAACAGGTTCCCCAAACTGCGCGTGGAGACTAGAATGTTTAGAACAGAGCATGTGGGAAAGCGGTAAGTCCAGGAAAAAAACAAGATGACATGAGTCCTGGAACGCACAGTGAATCTCCAGAGGCTGCTGGGGAGGAGGGCAGCTGGGAGCCCTCAGCCCTGAACAGCAGACTTATAGCAAGTCTGTCCTCATCATAAATTCTGTCTTCTTCCCTGTGCTTTGGGGAACCCAGGTTTCAACCTCTACAAACGCCTGTTAAAGCTTAAGTGAACCCGTGCCCTTTGCACTTTCGTTCTATGTAGTGGTAAGAACGTGCTACCGGGCGTTAAGAATAGAAAAAGAGAAGAAGAAAAAGAAAACATAAAAGTCTGAGAAAACCCCAATTACAAATAAACAAAACAGCCTTAGAACATCAGGATGGAACTTCAAGTATGTGCTACCCACTGGAGCGAAGGATGAGAAAGCAGTATTCTTAGCTTGGGCCAAAAAGGTCGAAGTGAGTGAAAGGATTTCTGATCTCTCCTGTCTACCCTCACTACTGAGAGGGGAGAAATGCCATGCATCCTTTCCGGCAGACCTGCATGGCCTTCCAAAATGCAGTGCATGAGTCCAAACACTACTAAACACACCATGTGCACCTTAAGGGTTTTTTGAAAGGATTCTAACTGCTCCACTAAAAAGAGAGACAGAGAAGACAAAAATAAGGAAGACAAGTAAAAACAGAAAATTCTATTGTCTTGTTCAAATGTTTCAGCCCAGTAAGAGATGCACCCCGCCCCATGTCAGCCTTTCTCCCCATTTCCTGTACATCAGGAATGAACCTCATTTTAAAATGTAAACATGCCGGAAGCACACGACAGCAGTATAGATTCAAGCCCTTTAATTAATTACCATCAGGTAACAAAAGAACTATTCTGATTAACTTGGGGGGGGGTTGGGGCAGGGGAATGAACCCTGGAGTCAGAATCCCTTTAAATAATTATAAACCCCAACTCAAAACTGCTGTTGGCAGGAGCCAGGGAAGAAGAAAAGAAACTTTGTCTGTAGAACGCAATTTAAAGGAGGCTGACCTCAAGGTCAATTTCAGATCAATTTAATTCTCACCTCCACTGCCTACCTGCTAGCAAATGAACTTCCTGTGCTTTTCAATAGACTGAAATCTCCCAAAAGAAAGCTTCACTAGCTGCATGTAAATAATGTTATTAGATGATGCTTTTTAAGGGAAAGGGGAAAACAAAAACCCAACCAGTGTTCTTCCTTCCTGTCTCTTCTGTCATTCTCACCTCACCAGTGATTACTAGTAGGATGCACCCCTGGACTGTTAATTAGGTGTTAATATCTTCCAGTGGCTTCTACCCAAGGTCGCTGCTCTATGGCTGTGTTGTCTCCAGTGACAATACCTGTAATTCCCACCTCTAGTTTGATTTTCCCACTCAACACCTGAAACTGCTTCCCCCTTGTCCCCAATCGGTATTAGTTCCCATCTAAAATTATATGTGTTAACAGCTTTATTATATTTCCTGTAGATGCTGGAAAGAGAGGCATACTGAATTTTCCTGCTGGCTTACCCTTGTCCCAACATTTTCCAAATATTGTGAAAAAAAAAAAGAAGAGCAAAACCAACTCTTATGCTTAGCTCATTTATTGCTGATAATTTCATTAGGTGCCAGGAAAAGCAAAAAATGCAGACACTAAACAACAACTTTACAGTCACTTTTGGATTGAGGAAATGAAAGACTCAGCAAGCGGCAGGTGAAGAGAATTTCAACATTGGCATCTGTGAACGGCAGCAGTAAATCTGAGATTTTGGCAGGTGACTGAATGTGTGCTTTTAAAACAAAAGCTCTTTACAGAAGCATCATTTAGTTTTTAAGTAATGAGTGCTGTACTTTGGCAAAAATCCCTTCTTCCTTTTTTTCCCCCCTAAATGCATAATGTTTCTTTCTTTAAGTTGTCCCCTTCAATAGTGTCCTAGAGTTGCCTAAAAATAATATGAGTTCATATGGCATCATTAGGCTTGTTACCCTGTACCTGTTCTGCTATAAATTGATTAAGTCAGCTCAGTAGTGGGCCAGTGCCCACAGAAAGAAAAGCAGCCTTGTATGAGAAGGGGACACAGTAGTAGTTAGGGGGAACATAATCTAAATAAAGAAACAACAACAGCAAACAATTAGCTAAGTCCCAATAATAAAACATTTTAAATGGAATCATTTCCCCTTATTTTCTCAGTGCCAACAAATCCATCGATTTCATTTGCGTAAGACAGATTCATGGAAGTTGTGATGGATTGGTGCTCTCTCCAAACCTGCATGCACTACATACACCATTCTACTCTTTGCTGTCTTGGGGGGGTGGGGAGGTGGGAGGGGAAAGGGGGTTCACTCTAAAGACTGAGTATTTAGAAGCCCTGAGAGTCTGTAGTGAAGACGGAATCAAGACCAACCACTGGGTGCACTTGAACTTTTCAAATGGAGGGACCAGAAATCAAAACTTACAGTCTGTGTTTTCACATGTCCTTTGCATGAGAACACCTGATTCACCATTTCTGTTAAAAGATTTTGATGGATTCTGCAAGGGAAACAAGGTTACGACATCTTTAATTTTATGCTTGAATTAAGTCGCTGGGCTAAGGCATCCACATCGGGAAACCATGCTTGCATTTTATTTCTGGAGGATTATGGGCAACATGGGAAGATAAGTTCTACAAAATAGAAACAAAATTTCTGAGTACTTTTACTGTTTGGGTGTTGGGGGTTTTTTTGTTTGTTTTTTAACCCAGTTCATAAAACAATAAAGCCTTCCTTACATTTGTTTGAATTCATGTCGGCATAGGTACAATCAGGATAAAACATGTCCACTCTGCTAGTTATAAGACTAGAAAAAAGAAAAATTAATGGGTATTCAGAACCCAGGAAGTGCTGTTTCTACAAGTTCCATCAGCTTCTCCCATAGGTGACAGGAAAGCTACAAACAGGCCTCTCCCCTATGTCTGTGTCCCACCTGCCCTGCCCGAGGCCACTCTGCAAGGCTTGGTTGCATCCGGATGGGTCTTAGCCAATGTCAGGAACATCTGAAATGGGCAGAGCAGAGACATCAGCAGGCTATGGTTCTGATTATCTTCTTCCGAATTAGTGTTTCAGCACACAAGAGGAAAGGATATGTTTCGAAGGCCTACTTTCAACTTGGGTGCAAATTGTGTTATCTCCTTTTGACAATTCAAGCTAAGAGACAGCCTGTAAGGTGAATTCCAAAAGCACCCTTGGTATTAGGGCCAAGCAACACCATGACTTGTTCCCATGGCAACGATGCTAACATCACACCTTACCCAGAGGAGCTACCACGGAAAAATTTACATCAAATATCAGTGTGTCGTTGTCTCCGTCGATCTTCATGTTAGAAGATCTTTCTTCAGGAGGCACAACCTTGACAACTCACGCATTATGATAGATTTGTGTATGTTAAGCTGTAACGCACGCTGAGGGAAAATGTTAGGCTCAAGGGATGGTACAGAATGGAGAATTTAATCTTTTTGTGATATCACGTAGGATAAATATTTTCTGTTACGCCCGAGAACCATAATATAATCTAGACCGTGTTTCTGAGAATAAGTGAAAGGTAATTAGATGGCTCCCTAAATGGCTTGTGATTTAAT
Source organism: Rhinolophus ferrumequinum (assembly GCF_004115265.2). Lineage (NCBI taxonomy): Eukaryota > Metazoa > Chordata > Mammalia > Chiroptera > Rhinolophidae > Rhinolophus > Rhinolophus ferrumequinum. Next base: position 26,042,262 of record NC_046298.1, read on the forward strand.
TGTCAAACTCTAGACTAGAAAATTGCCAGAAATAAGCCACAAAGCGGTAGAGTTGAAATCAGCAAGAGAGCAAAAAGCTAGCAGGTTCCCCATTTTTTTGGCTTCCATTATTGAAATCTTTTAACCAAAGTGCCTTTCTGAAAAGTAAACTAAGTAACTCTCCCAAGAGTATCAAGTATTGAACCTTTCATATATCAGCTTATAATATCTAATATCACAGAGTAACTTTGAGGAATTGTCCTCCTCCTTCCCCAAATTCCCCATTTGGCCAAATGCCTTTCTCTTGCTTGCTCTCACCTGTCAATCATGTTCACAGCTGAAATTTGATTTCTCTCCCACCAGTAACATGATATGAAATATTACCAGGGGGGTCAGGACCAGTGTGAACCCTGCCTTAAAAGTTCATTAACTCTTTGCTCAAAATGGATGGTTTCAATGTAACAAAGCTGCTGGTGGACATATATCATTATATTTAATAGATGGCTTTCAACTTGCCATTATAAAGACAGGGATAAAAGAAACAAATAAAAAGGAATAGAATAAAATATTAGTACAGCATGAACACACGGGGACACACAAATTAATCCCAAAGGTATACAACGAGTTAAAATCTTATGTATAAGAACGGTTAAAGGAAATGTTAATTTTGTATAAGGCTAGAAAAGAAATCATGTTAAACATTCACAATCCAGTTATTCAAAGACACTCATAATAGCAGCATGTAGAAATAAGTAATCAGATACTATTTTGAATGATGAGAAAAAATAGGGTTTTGTTTTCTGACACTCAATTCACTGAATCTTTAAAGTGTCTCCTTTGCAAAGAGTTGCAATTTAACAGTGTGACATTTGCCTCCCTCCTCAGTTTCTCTAGGAAACAAAAACGATATTTCATGCAAATTTCTGAGCAAGCAAAATTTTTAATAAAAAAAGTCAAACTTCTTTCCATTAGCCAATAAGTAGTAACAAGAATACATAACAGGATGACACTCGACAATTATTGGTGTGCGAGTGCTGGTCTAGCTCTCTGAACGAAAAGGAGTCATAATTAAATTCACACTGGGATACTTGTAATTGAAAACCCATTTAAAAAGCTTCAGTTCATTTTTCTTTAATAGATGAAAATCAGATTCCTGCCTCCTCCCCGTCTCCTTCCCTCTCCTTCTGCCTACAATTGAAATAGAGAGTGGCTCCAACGTCACATTTGAACACAGAAGCGGGAAGGGCCATACCATGCTTTGAAAGGACAGTACATTTTCTAAATGTGAGTATGGAGTGAGTTATAAGCGACTGGAAATTTGGAACATTCACGAGGCCCAGGTCAAGCTGGCCAAGGGCCGTGCATGCATAGTTGTACAGATTCACCCAATTGTCTGACGGTCAAGTAGGAGAACTAGCTTTTTGAGCGTCAATAGACTCATGCTGGTTAAGGCTAACGATCTGAGATTCACTCCAACGGGATTAAGTACTCTGCACACCACAACTATGAAATGAAATAAATACAGAAATACGTGCATGCTGGTCACATCTCTTTCCTCACTCCTCTTCCCCTCGTGTTACCATTTATGTTACTTGTGAAACCCAACTACTGAAACTACTAAACCAGGAGCTTTCACACCTGAAAGAATGGTCAGCATTCCTTGCTCGCTTGCTTTCACCCTCATGGAAAACTCAGGAAAACAAGCGCATGCAAATCAGAAATCAAGATGTACCTCTTTGACTTCAGGCAACAGGATTTTTCACATCACTGACGAAGAGGACTCCCTTGGGTACCTGATTTAGTAAATATATTAAAATAAACAAAGGGTAATTAATAACCACGAAGAGGGTTTGAAGGATAGTATGTTTAAGGCAATCTAATTATCTATGAAAAGGGCAGAATTTGACCAAAAGAAGAATGATTCCGTTCCACTTGCTTTGGCATCCTGGCCTCAGCCCCACCCGAGAAGAGGTTTTCTTGGAAGGGGATGGCATGGAAGGTAAGGTCATTATCTCTGAGGATTGCTCCCACCCGAGGGAGGCTGAGATGGTGATACCCACTGGCCACTGGCCTGGCAGCCTAGATCAGCTTTGAAGCTGTCCTCAGTTCAGAGAACTAACCGGGTTCACCTGGGAGAGGATTTGAATGGTCTCTGAGGAGTGTCTCTTAAATGCTCCCAGACTGCTCATCCCTCAGAGAACCAAACTGGTCCAGCTTTCCCTGGCACTTCGCTAGGACACATCCTCTTCCATCTTCCCCCCTCTTCCTCCATCGCTCTGGTCTGTTCTGCTGGTACTGCTGACCATAATTGCAAATGTTCTCTTAACAAATAGAGCCATTTAGATACCACCTTTTTATTTATTAACTTCCTCTCTGTTTAAATTAGTAGCCGGGAATGCTTAGAATGGTGATATGAAAATGAGGTTGCTTTAAAAAAAAAAAAAAAGGCTTTTTGCTTCACTGTGAATAACAAAGCATAGTAATTCAAAGTAGTTAGCTTTCTATGGTTCAAAAAACCCTTATTGCTATTAGCTGTACTAATGTAAGTGGCAAAATAATTATCATTTACTGTACGGAGTCCAATATTTTCCAGACAGCAGTTTAATAACAAAGCAGGCCTGTCATTTCTCCCTATAGTTAGTCACACTGTACAAGTTCAGACTGTCAAAATATATTTAAAATCTAATTTTAAAAATTCAACACGGTTACAGCAAATCTGTATACAATAATTGTGATAAACTAGTAAGTTGATATAATTTTTTCCAACTTGGATATTCAGTTATTATTCTTTAATTCCCTCACACTTTTATTTGGATTACCATACAATTGGTGCGAAAAAATACACTATACTCATTTACCTGACAAAATCTGTAGGCTGTATAACTGAACATAGAATTGTTCTGTACTTAAATTTTCATTTAGCATACCTCGCTAATAATTTCAAATGCCCTTTATCTAAATGGTCTGAGTATGCATTAAAACACTCAGATAAACACATCTGTACTCTTGTATCTGTCAGAGCTGCCACAAATATGCTACACACTTTCATTCACATTTCACGTTAGAAATACTTTAAAAATCTTACAGTACAAACTACCCTTCTTCGTGTAATAGGATACATTAATCTTTTGCCAAATATATTATTTCTATGTCAAAAAAAAAAAAAAAAGAAAGAAAAACAAGAAAACGTACCGAAGTTAGAAAATCTGGAAGGGTTATCAGTAATATCAGTTGTTTTCTATTTTAAGTTCAAATGGCTAATCTCAAAAAAAGAAAAAAAAACTTCCTCTATAAGGTCTATATAAGGTTACTTTAAAAAAAAATCTTTACAAACAACAGATTATTTTAGAAACGTAAGTGAATAGCGTTTAAAAGCTGATGAGATTGTGGAGAGAATATTTTTGTAATTCCTTTGGGGCATTGCAAACATATGTTAAGCTTCTGCAAGGACTATTTACATGAGATCATATACTTGTGAGGCATTTTTCAATTTTAGAAAAATATTACAAAGCAATAATTGGACATAGGCTTTGCAAAATGCCCCTTTGCCTTCCTGACCATCTCACTGATCGCCTCTGTTATTTCTGGAGAAAAAGGATCAGGCCTCATTAAATGTGATCTTTGGCATCTTGCCTGAAATCTCATAAAGTAGATGTCCTTTTTAGATCATTGGTGTCATTTTCCTCAAGATGACCTCTACTCTCTGGCTACCTGGGGAACCCATCCTATTATCAAGGCATTTACTTTCAAAAAGGAGGGGAGAGATACTGCTTGTGCACCTGAATAGAGTCAAGGAGCCACTGTGTTTTCTCTGTTCTCACAGCCCACACCCAGGCTGGTCACTGGGGAAGGGTTCCGGGGGCAAGACGGTCTCACATGGGAGTGAGAGAAATTTTAGAGATGGACCATGGGGAGGTAGTCCAAGCCAGACATCTGCCAGCCCACAGCCTCTAACAGTTAGATCTATTTACCTAATGATTAAATAGTATTTTTTTAAATAGCATAAGAATGTGCAGAGATATTCCAAGGGAAGATTTAACAAGGTCTCGTTACCGTGCGGGGAACTGACATGGACAATGCACCCTGAAAACATGCTACAGAGGGTCAGGGTGTGTTCCTGCTGCTGCCCAGAGTCATGCGGAGTGGGGTGAAGGTTTTATGGGAAAATCATGCTAAGACCGACATTCCAGGCTAGGTTCTGCTAGAATATAGTGTAGACTGATGAACTCTGTGGTGTGATCATTTTTATTTCATAATGTGGGAACTGCAGATTTGTCTTTTAATATCTTCCCCCACTACCATGTTACTTTAAAGGGTTCAATAGATACACGATAGATGATTGATAGATAGATAGATAGATAGATAGATAGATAGATAGATAGATAGATAGCAGATGAAAAAATAAGTTAGGTTCATTGCCTAAGAGTCAAATATCATCTTTTAACAGATTTAATCCTAGAACGACTACCACTGGTTTCCCCCTCGTTCTACCAAAAAGGATTTTAACGTAATCTGACAGAATCAAAATGTCTCAGATGCTGAGATCCCTTAGTTTTACTTTCAACATATTTACATCTGCACATTAATGTACCCTCCCCTAAGAGAAGGGAAAAGAAAAAGGAGGTTTATTTAAGAAGACACGAGGATACTTGCCTAACTCCTCCATACTCGAGGATCTGAAAAACTGAGGGTCCCTATAAGAAAACGCCCCTACATGGAACGGCTCCTTTCTAAAACTAGTCCTTTTAAAGTTTGTCCTCCTAAGACAGTTCCTGAGTGCCTGAGATCCGACGGCAACTGTGTTAAATTCCAAAATGCAAGCAAGACCCTCATGCTGGAGCTGTTGGCAAAATCCTAGTAAAGTTGGCTTGACTGGCTTTCCTTTACAATGAGCATCAAACTATATCACAGAAAACCCCAACCATATGGAGATTTCTATAAAGATTTTTAAACAGGCTATCTGGATTTCCTTCTTTTCCTTCTCTTTTCCCCCCCTTACCCCGTCTCTAACCAGAGCAGGAAAAAAGATAGATCTGGAAAATGGGCGGGAAATTTAATAAAAACCCAGTGGTCTGGAGCCAAAGATGTCTTATTTACAAAAGGTTCCTAGGGCGGCTCGCGCGTAGGGTGGGGGTCCCAAGGTGAAGGGCGGAGCCTTTTAGGGTTGAATCCAGCTCCCTTCCTCTATGCGCCCACCTGGGAGCGCAACAGAGCAACTCGTTTTGATGTCCCTGGGCGCTCCGCTATGGCCAGGGCAATCCTTTTGGAAAACTTAAACCAAATTCCAGTACAAATCCGAGTCCCCTGCTGAGGCGCGGGCGCCGGGTGGGCGCCGGGCCCCGGGAGCGCTGGGTATGGCCGCTGTTGGCGCCCCCGGGCGCTGGGCGGCGTTTGGGCAGCTCGGAGGGGAGCCGCGCTGCTTGCCTCTGAGCGCTCCGGCCTCCCCTGGCGCAGCCACGGTCTTGGGGCTTTGGGCCGGGCACGCAGGGACATCCCCTTGGCCTCAGGCGGCCGCCGCGACCCGCCCCCTCGATCCTTGCCTCCTGTCCTTCCGCACCTGCTGAGCGCCCCGCCCGAGGACCCCAGGATGGGGAGGGCCAGCGCCCAGGCCTGGGGCAGGGATGCCCAGGGCGAATGGGCCCCATAGAGCAAGTGTATATAGGGACAGGGGTGAAGTGTGTGTGTGTGTGTGTGTGTGTGTGTGTGCGCGCGCGCGTGTGTGCGCGCGCCTGGGAGTGGGGGGGGGGGGGGGAGAGAGAGAGAGAGAGGTGGTGGAGGGTGTGCACGGAAACTGGGAGCATCCTCCCTGACTTCATCTCCTTCATTCCAGGCTTCAAGACCCTTGGCACCAGAAGCTCCAGCCAGCATTACACATTCCACAGCCACCTCCCAACTCTTCTCCCAGCACAGCTCCCAGGCCCTTCTCCGCAACCTGTCTTTGTCTCCACTGAAACTGGGGTAGATGTGACTTAACGGGTCCAAGGAGTCAGCTTAGGTGACTGCCTTCCAAGTCTGTCTGAGGGACCTGGGTGACCAGGCATGGGAGGAAGAGGTGCCTACAACTATAGAGAGGGCACTGGGATGGGGTCGGGGTCAGGTGGAAGGGGCAGAAGTCTGGGGGCTTAAGGATATCACTATGGTTTTTAGGAGTCATGGGATCTGAGGGTCTGCCGGGGGCGTGTCAGTCACTCTGCAAACAGATCCTTCCTGGCAGGAGGCAGGGCCCTGGGTACCACCTACAGTTGACCCCTGGCAATTGGAGGGTCGTAAGCCAAGGTGGGCCTCTGTTAATAATACTCCCCCAGTTCCTTGTACACCAGCCTCTTCCTGCTGTTTGCTCTGAGCTTAGTTTGGGATTGCCTATTGTCCCAGGATCCTCATGCCGGCTTTCCTTCTGGCAAACCCCCACGGAGGCCAGAAACCCACTTCCACAGGCCTCCAGAAGTGGATGAGACCACATAGAACCAGGGCAAATTCGTGTTCTAAAATGGGAACCTGCAGCACTGACCAGATTTTTCAGCCCAGAATTCCCCTTCACAAGCATCCTTGCTGGAGATTCTCTCAGGATAGCTGTTTGTACTCCTCCCTGCCCAGCTCCGTAAAGTTTCCTGACCTCTCCTATTCTCTAACCGAAAAAACCAAACGCAAGGAAAAGCTGCTCTTTGGAATCTTCGCTTGGAAATACTCAAGGTTGGTGATCAGAATATTTACAACAGAGTAACTCAACCCAAATCCCCAGTGTGCAGCTCACACCCAGGCCTGGACTGAGCAGGGCCAGGGGTGTGGGGGCTGAACACAGAACTATTTCCTCTCCTCCCCCTCCTTTCCCCAAACCTCCACAGACAACCTTCCCTCATCCTCCCCGCTTGAATTAAGGCCCCTTTCTAATCCTAACTAAAGATCCAAGACTCTGGGAAGGGAGGGATGTGATTTTGCAATCCAAAATCCTAATTATAGAGAAAAAAATGCTATGTAACAAAAAGAAAAGGAAAATGAATTCTGTTGAACGAGGGCAGAGGTGCTCAGTAGATGACTATGATTTGGAGAAGGGACTGTGCGTTCCAATCCTAGCCTCTTGGTGGAAAATGGTCTTGTGAGTTTCTTAAAACTATCCAACTCTGATGCAAATTCACATGAAGATCTGACTTCTGTGTGTAGTTGCTGTGTTCTTTCTATCTCAGCCTTGTTATAGGGGTCAAACTGATGGAAAACACAGAGAAAAAGGGCTTTCAAGTTTAAACAATAAAAAGTGTCATGATGCCATTAACCCTACTACAGTGACCCCATACTCGTAAATATTGGCATACTATATCGGACTGGTCGGAAACGTCACTGCCCTGCAATCCCAGATTGATATATTTGTAAGTACCCCAAAGTTAAAGACAATTTTCCCAGAACTCTCAATTTGGCTTTGATCTCTAAAATTGTTTTCAAAAAGGAAACACATTGTGAGCATATTTGAAGGACATGGCAACCAAACCTTGTTTGCACCTGGCATGGGTGCATGCTGGGTCTGACGTTATAGTCAGTGAGCAAATGAAAATTCGGACTGGCAACTGGGGCTATTCCTGGGACTCTTGCCTTCCAGGTCCTCCTTACCATTTTCTCTTGCTTCTCTCATTTCTCACCTCCTGCGGGAACTGGGAGCCTGGGGTTTTACACCGCCTTCGTGCACAGCAATTTGACTTGCTTTGTTTTTTGTTTTGTCCCTCTCTAAAGGGTAAAGATGTCCCCACATTGTTACAAGACTGTACTTCTTTATGCCTCGACAATCATGAGACAGGCTGGGAGACTGAAATTCTCTCACCCTGTCCCCTACCCCCTCGAGAGAAAAAAAATGTTAGACAGAGCTGCGTTTGTTCAGGAGCTGGGGCGGAGCAAGGCTTGGAGAGAATTCCCCTTTTCCGGGGCTGTTAGATGTCTAGATTTTGAAGATGTATATCAAAAGTGACCAAAAGCAGTGTTATCTGAAGGTGAGTTAAGGCCCCGTGCTCTGTTTTTAAACAAATGTGAAACAAACAAACAAACAAACAAATGCTTATTCTGATAGCTGGATCAGGGACTACCTTCCTGATGATTACTGTATGCCCTGCCTTGGACTTGGGATTTCTTTTTAATTTAGGATGGGCCAAGAGTGTAAAAACAAACTTCAAGGTTTCTTTTATTTTCCTCTAAACAACAAGGCACCAACTCTAAATTATTCATTCAGCATCCTGAGGAATAATCAGAAATAGTAAAAATTATAGCTTCCCTAAAAAACAAAAACAAACAAACAAAAAACACAAAAAAATGTAGACTTTTCTTTAAAGAAAGGGACAAAATTATTGGGTTTCAAAAAAATAAAATGAAAGAAAAATCGCCCTGCAAATCAGCAATCTCAAGCTGGTGAATCTGGCTTCCTATCCCTTCTTATCACATGTTTCTATGAGAAGTAAGGCCCCAGAGCTTGGCACGGAAATCAGACGGCTGAAGGTTGTCACTCATGTGTTTTAGTCTTCCGACCCATGTCAGTTAGTCTTTTAACTAACGACAGGCGAAAAATAGAGATACTTGTGTGGCAAGCAGACTTTTAAATTTATTGATTGGTCTAGAAGACCAGAGGAGTACATTTTATAAAGCCAAGAATGTGTGAATACGGAAGTAAGTTGGACTTAAAAACAACAGCAGCAACAGCAACAAAAACCTCCACGAGATACTGTACTTGGGAACCTCTGCGTATGTCAGAAGTAAGTTCAGTTATTTAGCTAGAAATGTAACTACTGAGACAGCTGTGCACCATGTTTACCAGGGTGGCTACCATTTGCCCTTCTGTTCACCGCGTTTAACAGTAAAGCTAGTGGTTTGGCAAGGGGAGGTCCTACTTAAGAACAGAAGGATCTAGAATGGACAGTACTCAATAAAAACTACCTGGCTAAAGGCGTAAGAGTGAAAAGATCAGAGCATTAGAATCATGGGCTCAGTAAGAAATAGAGTATTTCCCATGGCAGCAGCCTGTGTTGAAAGGGGCCCAGGTGGTTATGACATTGAGACAGATAAATATGATATTGAGACATCATTTCCTCACCAAGATCAGGAAGCGGAATCTCTGCCTATTTGATGTCAATCTATTAATGTGTCAGATACATTGTAAAAAAAATTATTACATGGTTTCAAAAAAGGAAACATGCAAGGAGCGCGGAAATTAAAGGGAAGTGATTTTGTGAGTGCTTGGGAACAGAAAAGGGGGAGAAATAAAAAGCACACATGGAGGGTGTGTATTTAACTAACTTAGTATTTTGCCACGCATTGTTTTCATTTACGGCTGGCCGTGTCTGACATCACTGATAAATACAATACTATCTAGGCCCTAAGAGAAAGCTAGGGTGCTGGGCTCCGATAATGCTTCTGCCTATGGCATCTGCTTGGGGACGGCGAGTCAAATATTTTTTCTTCTAAGTAAAATTATCTGCCAGAGAAACAATGAAGCGTGAAAAACTACTATTTAGAATGTGTATGTGTGTCTACATATGCTTTAATAATGCTGTTATCTTCTGGGAAATTTTCGTCCGTATAAACGTCTGTCTGTCTGTCTATCTATCATCTATCTTTTAAATTTCAGTGGATTTTTAAAACCAATATTACAGGTTGAAAATAACCGCACCTATTCAGTTTTGCCCACCGTAAAGCGAGAAGCACCAGTGTTCGTTCCTGTGGGTCTGTACAGACAAGTCAGACAAGAGGCATAGTTAATTAGTATGGAGGTTATACATATATTTAATAGCCTGCTTTTCTAATGCAACATTTTTCTTTAAAAAGGAGACTAAACAGAAGTCAGGGGCAGGTTGTATTCTACGACAGCAGATACTACTACTACTACCAATATATATTTAATGTACAGTTCTCACATAAATTTCATTTTGTGAATACACTGGTAAGTACACGTTGCTGGGGCTTCCAAAATGTGGCGTATCCCACTGATGGCTCCAAGTTGCTAGTGGGCTCAGTTCTGTAATTGGAATGAAAGGAATTTTAACACTATTTAAACAAAGACTCAAATGTAGTGTAAAGGGAAAGCTTGATTTCCATATATATATATATATATATATTTAATTTAGAGACTTATTTGTAATAAGGGCACTTAGGCAGGATTTAGGATTTATCTGTTTCAAAAAGCATGTATTTGTCTTCCCACTCACACTACACTTCAAAGTTTTCAGTAATGGTTATTCCTAAAAATGCCTTTCACTAGGCATTAAGCTTTTCTCTTAAAGCCAGGCCACCAAAACCCCACTTTTGTCAGCACCTCTCTACTTTGCTTTCTCATGTTTGGGGCCAAAGCCTACTTATTATATTGAACTGCCTTGTAAGGTCCTATCAAAATGCTTAATTGTTGCACAACTGTATGATCCCCCCATGTCGCAGTCCGCATGAGATAATTGCAGTAACTCCATCCTGAATGTCATTCTTCTTTTGACAACGTGTTTGCCTGAAATCTGTCATCTGATGCTAAGCTTTTTGCATAGGTAACATCTCCATTTCTGCCTAACTCCTCGTCGGGACCAGAAAGGGGGGAAAAAAGGATCTCAGAAGCAGAGAAGAACAGCTAACATCCAGCACATGGAAGTAGGTTTACTACTAAGACGTTTGTTAAGCAAAATTAAGTGTGGATTCGGGAGCCCTATCTAAACCGGCACAGAAGGGACAGTCAAAATGTACAGGGTAGGCACTGTCTGTGAAAAAGAGAAGGAAGACACAATGATAAACTGGCCAGAACTCATCAGCACCAAGCACAACCTGTTTTCTTCAAAATGAGGCCTTCGTTTAAGAGTTGCAGTATTATCTTAAAAAAAAAAAAAAAAAAAAAAAAGGAAAACAAAACAAAAGTCATCGGGTTAGCTCTAGCTGCAAAACAGGGTTGGCTTTGTCTAACATTCTACTAGCGTTCTAGGGGAAGTTGACCAAGAGTTGCACGAATTTGTGTCATTTTAAAATAGGTCAGTGCTGTTAGTTAAGGTAGCTCAAGACTTTCCAAAGATACACAGCCTGTTTTGGGGGTAGATACCAGTAAATCAAAGCACAGCTTTTATTCCACCAAGGCATTATTTTTTTGGCGTGTATTTCAGGAGCGAAGGTGATCTGAAATCATTACCAGCTTGTCTCAGGGGAGAAGCCCTTCGCTAAATATTCACAGGGAAATACCATTTAATAACACCTTTTAAACCCAGATATGTACCTGGAGTTCTGTAAGTGAGGGATGGATTTTTCTTTTTCCTATTGAAGACAAATAAATGACCTTCAAAGTTAAAAAACAAACAACTTTGATTTGTCCAAAGTGTTGATGGTAAATCTTGTTGGGCCTTGCTAACAAGAAAATCATGATGTATAAGGGAAGAAGGAAAAGTAATCAATTTTAGCCAAAAAGCAAGAATTGTTGATCTTTACCATAAAATGCATATGCGCCCAAGTCACCTCTGCCATTTCTTACTTTCCTGGCTTATTTGCCTTTAGATGGGTACCCTGCTGGATCAGACCTCAGGGCAGTGCCTAGAAGGCCCTGCTCTATGGCTGGGAATTTTGTTTGTTTTCACCAGAGGGCAATGATAGCTCAACTCACTTGAAAACTGAAAACTTTGGGGCGGGGGGGGGAGAGGTAAAATTTGAGAGGTCATAATTTACACCTATATCAAATATTCCTAATTATTAAAAGGGACTAGCCTCCCGCCTCACAAAACAGCCTATGTTTCCCCCTGAATTATTGCCTCCCTACTCGTCCATTAATTCTTCCTCTAGAGAAAAGGATGCATTTTATACTTCTAATGCGGTGTTGGGCCCAGTTAAACTGTACACTAAGAAACTGAGTACAGAATCAAAAAAAAATGCAGTTTATTATTGTAGATTATTCTTTCTCTTGATATAACCAGAATTGAAAATGAAAGAAAAGCACATAGGAACATCACGCGTGGTTAGTTAGTAACTCAAGATATAAAACAATTTTGCACAGCAAAATATGTAAAAGAAAAGTAACTGACAAGATTTTTTTATATTTATTGTGGTAAGATTTACTTTTCATTTTTTTTAAAGACAGGATGTCAGTCCCTGAAAATAACATTTACTGATTATTGCCTTTAAAACTGTGGATTTTTTTTTTTAAGTTACAGAAAATCCAGTTCTGCACCACAATACAACTGTAAAAAAATCTGCATCATCTTAAAACTGTGCAGTAATGCCATTTTTATAACTGCATAAATTTTATTAGCGTTCTAAACAGTTTTGCAAATTTTTTTTGTATTATATGCTTGCAGGTTATATCTTAGTGCAATTCAGTCCCAAATACTTTAATTTTGAAAAAAGAAACATACATTTTGAATGTAAAATCCCCCTACAGATATAAACAGGGGTGTTTCCCCTTTTAATACTTTGGTTTTCAATACAGTCAGTGGTATAGCAAAGACTACACATACCCAACTTATATTTAAGTTGCAAGCACATGCTGTATAAGCTACTTTTTAAACAGTCCCCTTGCAAACTCTACCCCCCTTAACATCACAACAGTAAACAATTTAGTGCATCAATCTTTTAAAAAATCTACAGCTAAACAGACCTAACTTTCAAATTTATCTATAACATTCCTTTATCTGTAGCATACATTTTAACTGGGCTAACAGATTATAAAAACTAGAATTAAATTATATACTAGAAACCCATAGCATTCCACATTTGACAATGACCAAAAGCCAAAAAAAAAAAAAAGAAGTAATAATAAAAATAAACCAAACCAAAAATAACGGGGCAGATTTCTTTTTTTAAAAAATAAATTTTAGACTGCTTTCGGCAACAGCACAATTGGAGTCCCCAAAGTGGGGTGTCGTTCTTATCAAAAAGAAAACATGAAGAGTTCTTTAATGTTTGCCATGTTAAATTTTTAACCCTTTCTGGCATCTTTGACAAGGAATGCCTTCAGTGCATTTACAATGGGAGGCTGAAGTTCTGAGTAACTCAAAGCAGTTTTGGAGCAGATGCAAACTTTCATGGGAAGAAGGCTCTAGGGTTGCACTTTTTCGTTCTGAACTCAAAAAAGTCATGAAGCAATAAAACAAAAGTATGAATGCCATGCCATAAGTCTTCGAATGTCCATTTCCAAGCCAAAAGGAAAAAAAAAGAAAAAAAAAAGAAAAAATAATTATACCATACATGTCCAGCATGCAGGGTTTTTTTATTAATATAATGTCTCTTTTCCATAAAGTCTTTGAAACAGTTATAGTTCATTGTTGCTAAGACAAAGTAGCAAGCATAATAATGCATGAGATGAGAATGAGTTTTTAATGGCAGACTAAACTCTCAGATTTGGCATCATAAGGCCAAAACTCACAAGTCACACCCAGAAGGTTGATGCAGGCTTGATTGTGGCAGGTTCATGAGGATTTTTTTTTCTCTATTTTAGCATACCAATGCTAAAAAACCCGATGGAACTCAGCACGCTGCAAGTCTATAACATTTCACATTTTTTTTTCCTTTGCAAGCTCAATCTCACATGAAGAACTCAGGAGGAGAAAAAAAAAACTTAGCTCTTTTTTCCTTTTATCTCAGAAGAGATGGGTGGAGAGGGAGTGAGGGTGGAAGTTGGGAAAAAAGGGCAACACAGCAAGCTCCAAAAAGTAAAATTAAAAAAAAAAATCCAAACAAAAACACACACACAGAAAATGGAACACCAGCTCATGAACTGAAGAAGAAACAGAAAAAAAAATGTGTAAATGATGCAGGCTTCAAAGGTGAGCATGAAGAACTCTGCTGAGATCTTTGAACATTGTGCAAGTGGGGGGGGCGGTGTGTGTAAAAAAAAACAAAAACAAAAACAAGAAAACAGGCTAGCAAGTTATGGAGAATTTCAGATTGGCAATCCATGAGCCAGACATCCATTCCCTCCCCAATTTAAAAACAGCCACCACCACCACCACCAACGCGGAGCAGGGTGTGTGTGTGAGGGGGGTGGGGGGCAACTGAGGGGGGGCAAACTCGGTAGGGGAGGGGGCCAGGTGGTAGGGAGCAGGGCTCTGGAACTAGCAAGCCCACACCCGAGTCGGACCCCCACGGAGCACTTATCAAGGTGGCTAGCTGGGATCGCGTGTCAGACTCACATGAAAAACTCGGGAGAGGACGGGTTGTCGCTGCTCGAGCCGTTTTCTCGGAAGCCGCTGCTCACCAACTTCTCGTATTTCTCCTTGTACGCGTCCCTCTCGCGCACCAGCCTGGAGATCTCCTGCTTGAGGTGGTCGACCTGCTGCAGCAGCTGGTTCTTCTCGGACTCCAGGACGTGTCTCTGCTGCACCCTCTTGAAGCGGCAGGACTGGGCATAGCCGCGGTTTTTCAGGGTCCGCCTCTTCTGCTTCAGCCGGATCACCTCCTCCTTGCTGACCCCGCGCAGCTGCCGGTTCAGCTCGCGCACCGACATGGTCACCAGCTGCTCGTCGGAGAAGCGGTCGTCGAAGTGCAGGCCGCCGGCGGCGTGGTGCGGGTGCAGGGCGCCCCCTGCCCCCGCCGCGCCCCCGCCGCCCCCGCCGCCGCCGCCGCCTCCGCCGCCGCCGCCGGCGCTGGCCGGGCCCCCGCCGCCCGCTCCGCCCGCGCCGCCGGCCGAAGCGGATGCGCTGCCCGCGGCTCCCGGCGCGCCGGCTGTCGGGTGGTGGTGGTGGCCCGCGGCGTGGTGGTGGTGGTGGTGGTGGTAGTGCGGCCCCGCGCCGCTCTGCGCGGCGGCCGCGGCGATCACGGCGGACACCACGGCGGCGGCGGGGCCCATCTCCTCGCCGCTGCCGCCCAGGGACGCGCCGGCGCCGGCCCCGGCCGCCGAGGCCAGCTGCTGCGCCCCGCGCGCGTAGCCATCGAAGCCGCCCTGGAGCTGGTGGCTGTTGCTGATGAGCGCCTCGACTGCGTCCTCGGGGCTGAAGCCCAGCGCCTCGGGGTTCAGCTGCTGCGGGTAGCCGGTCATCCAGTAGTAGTCTTCCAGGTGTGCCTTCTGCTCGCTGCCCGAGCCCGGGCTGGGCGCCGAGAAGCTGGGGGAAGGGGGCACCGAGCTGCACGGCGTGCTCATGGGGGTGGACGACAGCGAGCCCCCCGCGATGAGACGGCCGCACTGGCTGATGATGCGGTCGGTCTCCACCGGTTCCTTTTTCACTTCAAACTTCATCAGATCGAAGTCATTAACATATTCCATGGCCAGGGGACTGGTGGGCAGGTCGGAGTTGCTCATTGCCAGTTCTGATGCCATTCTCCTGCCGCCGCCGCCGGCGCCGCTCCGCCAGATGGGCTGCAGGAGAGGGGCCAGCGGGCTGTGCTGGGTGGCCAGCGGGTGAGCCAGCTTGCCGGGCTGGGGCGCGTCTAGCTCGCGCGGCGGTGGCTGGCCCGAAATCTCCGAGCGCGCACACACCCCCCCGCCCTGCCCGCGCCCCCCGCGCCCGCCCTCCCTCCCTCCTGTTCACGCCGAGGTGCTCGCTCGCCCCGGCCCCTCCTCGCCTGCTCGCCTTCGTGCGCGCGGAGCCGGCGGCTTCAGGCTCGGAAAGGTCCTCCGCGGGCTGCGGTGTCGGCGGCGGCGAAGCCGGAGGAGCCCGGCCGGGTGCGCGGCGTCCCCCGCTCGCCGCTCCGCTGCACCCTTTGCATAAGGAGGGCTCGCCTCGCCGGCTGGGCTGCAAGCGGGGCGCGCTTGGCGGCCGCTCGGGGCTGGAGGCGCGGCGGGCGGCTGTCCGGGCGGCGCGGGCCTTGGCACGGGAGAGTTAACACTTCATGCTTCTTGCCTCCTCTTCTGCCTGGCTCTTTTTGAAAAAATTTTCCCCTCTCCTCTCTCTCTCTCCCTTGCGCGCTCTCTCCGTGCAAAGTGCAAGACAGAGGTGCAGCCCGCTGGAGGAAAGGGAGGGGGAGTTTAGTTCTTTCTTGCGTTTTTTTTTTTTTTTTTTAAAGCAAAATAACGAAGTCCTAGGGAAAGGCGAGGCAGAGAGCAAAAGGGGGGAGACCAAGCCGAGGAGCAGCCCGAGCTACAGCTCGAAGATGAAAAAAGATTTTAAAGCCTCTGATCCAGCAAGAAGAGTTTAAAGCAATTGCTGAGTTTTATAGCACTTGTGACGTCAGGCCCAAATGGGAAATTGACTGGTACTCCCGGCCAATGGGAGGCGGCGAGAGCGGCCGCGATTGGCATATAATAGTATAGAAACAGGAAACTTTTCGGAGCTGTCAATCAGGGCCCAATCAGCTGACTGTCAGCTGGGACTGGCAGGCTTAACCCTTCCCGCGCCGCCACTTCCCCGGGAGAGCAAAACCGGGCGTAAAGTTTGGTGCAAGAGGGGAAGGAGTTTTCCAGAGGGGCTGCAGGAACGCGGGAGGATCGGGAGGACGGTTTGCTTTACTTCGGAGCGCGAGAGAGGCCTGCCTTCCGGAGCCCCAGCTGGCCCGCCACTCACTCTGCGGGGATTGGCCTGACTGCCCCCTCTGCCTGCCCCCCATGCTCAGGATTTTGAATTCTCCTGGCAGCCTTGCCTCATCGCTCCACCTTCGGCACCCAGGTGTCTGACCGGGGGACCTTCCTCCCCCCAGCTTGGCTGTGCCCGGAGCTCAAACTTGGCCCCAACTCTTCGTCCCTCTCGGTGCCCGCGCACGGGGGTGCAGCGGTCCTGACCGCGCGCAGGACGCCTCTCGGCCGCGCTGGGGTTGTGCGAGGTCCGCGGAAAGAGAAAGACTGTTTTATCACCCTCTTTTTAAAGGAGGTGAAATAAGTTGTTTAGAGCCAATTCAGCGCGGGGACCCGCTGCCGGCTGGCGTCTGGTGCCCTTCTGGGTGGGGGAGCGAACGCCTACGCGAGTTAACTCCGGGAAAGCTCAGAGTCAGGTCAGCCCCGCTCAGCCCTCCAGCTTCCGACTCTGGCTCGAGTTTGGCCTTTGAGATTCATATTCATCTCTCCGTCTCTCCCTCTCTGCCTCTCTCCCTCTCTCCCTCTCTCCCCCTCTCTCTTTCTCCTGTTTATCAGGGTCCTGAGCGCCCTTTGCACTTTTACGTTTCACTTAATTATTTCGGACTGGATCGTAGCGAGCAACAAGGGGGAAAAAAACAATACCTCAGCCTTTGCCAGCTCCTGGAAGGGTTAAGTTCTAAACCGCTTGTTTCTCGGACAAGCCCGGAAGCCCAGAGTGGGGGTGGGGTGGGGGGCTGCTTCTTCCCCTCCCCGTTACAGATGCTAATAACTGTTTAATTTTCTAGATCGATTTTTTTAAAGCTTTTGCAAAAAAGAAAAAAAGAAAGGAAAAGAAAAAAAAAAGAAAAAACCCAACAACTCTGTTTCTAAGATTTTAAAGCGATAGGCAAGTCGGAGAAGCTGAGATTTATTTGGGGGAAAGCTCGAGTGTGCGGAGCGGACCCTGCGTTTGGAAGACCAGCCCGCTTGCTTGGATGTTACGACTGCCGATTCCTCCAATTAATGAAATGCATTTGGTGTTAATCATATATATATATATATACTTTATGGGGGGGAAGCTAGAAGGGTGCATTAAAAAAAATCATGAAAAGACTGCAAAAGGATCGAAGAGTGAAAACTATTGTTGGACCGAGTTGGTTTTTACCTCAACAGCGCCACCTTTCGGCAAAGGTCAGTTGTAATTGATCCGTGTCCAGTTTTGTTGAAGAAGGGAAAAGAAGCTGGTTTTCCAAGGTGGGAGGAGGAAAGAGGCACCCAAAGTTAGTTTGAGTACTGTAGGAGAACCCGACCTTGGAGGAAAGGGGCTGATGACAGTGCCGGCAGATGAGGGAATCACGTTTTCCACACTGTCCCCCTTTATTGTCGACAACAGAACCAGGGGACACAAAAGCCTTGGGAGTATAATTCTGGCTGAGACACTTTAGCAAGTGGATCCCATGTAACAGGGCCCCAAACCCTTTAAAAGTGCCAGGATGGATTTCCAACGGGCTTTATGGCAATATCAATAGAATTAAAGTTACTTGTAATTCAGTGATAAATGAGATGTCTCTAGTAAGATTAAGTGCAGTGCTATAAAGTTGTTTATCTGAAAAGTAATTCTCAGAAAACCTGACTTCTGACACTTAGTCATATATTAAGCCAGCTTCTTGAACATTGCACTTCAGAATGCTCTCCCCCACCCCACTGCATACTTTACTATTTATAAGGAGACCTTAAGTGTCAGTTACTGGCTTCAGACACCAGACTTGACTTGTGTTCGTTTCTCTGATGCTAGCAGCCTTCAGTTTCAGCAGACCCCAGAGTCCCTAATGAGAGACCCCCACCCAAAAAAAAGGTTTGTAGGCACATCACAATCCTAAAAGGCCAGCGCTGTTGGTATTTTCCAGAAAAGCACCTTTTCTTTTCATCATTACTGCAGAGAAGCTGTTTATAAGGGTAGTTTTGGTTTTATGGGAGTACTTTGTAGGAATGAAATGAAGTATGTCTATTACCAGTTTGGGAAAGAAAGAGCGAAGATTATGTCAATATTTATGCAAGCTAACAGAATTCCTTTGCTTTCCACCTCTTAAACAGTATTTTACCTAGTAACGAATTTAAGGGATTATAGTTCATTTATTCAGAAGAAAATCCACTGCTTAAATTATATAAACATATTGTGTCATTTAGCATTGTTCATAGCAGTAAGTTTTTAGTCCTATTTTATCATTAGCCACAAATTCAGAAGTTTATATTTTTCATGTAAAACATGAATTTAAGTATATTTAGGAAGAAATGAATTTTTTTTTGTTTATGATAATTTTTTAAAATCCTTTTGGACCACATTTCTTAAAAAAGCTGTAAGATATGATCCCTGCCTCTCATGAAAGTATTTTTGGCCAGGAACAGTGAAACTGCTACATTTATAAACAACATTTATAAACAAAGTTTGCTAATGACAAAGACCATACGATATAGATTCATGGTTGTGCACTTAATTGTTGCAATTAGATATCACTTCTAGAAATTAAATGCCTATGTTTGGGCAGCTAAATGTATTATTATCTGCACAATTTTTATGGTTTATTTTTGTACACTGCTGTCAAGCTATGGTGTTTTTCTTTCTCTTATTGCAGAGTCTTTGATAGTCTTCCATTTTCTCTTGGAAAAAAGAGAGGATCGGAATTATTTTTTAGATGTATAGCAATAGTGCTGTCGGGTTTATAACTTAATTCTCACTTTTGTCCTTTTTACTTCATTATTTTGTGATTCACAGGGGTGTCTAAACATTTACAGTTTTCTGTTAGTGGCATTTCTTTGATAACAATTGAGCTCTCTCATTTTAATTAGTACTATTCAGGTTTTTGATTCTGTACAATTACAGCAGGCCACATTTCTTTAGATTTCTTTGCTAGCATTGTTTGTTTCACTTCCATCCAAGCCCATCTAATCCAAATACAATATGATCTGTGTTTTCTTACTGCTTAATATCCCTTTGCTATATATACATGCTAGTAATCTCTGTAGAACAATATAGAGTAATTTTGAAACCATGCGTTTGTCATTATTGACCGATTCAAACCAGTAGCATTAAAGTTTCTGAAAGCCGTGAATATTTATAGAAGAATTTTGGGAGGGAGGAGGGCATGAGTCGAATCATGTAGAAGACGGCAAAACCATAGCATCCAAAACACAATTGTAGCTTCACGTCAGTACATATACAACAACTTCACGCAGAAAGAAGAAAAATTCTGTTCATATCCAAATTACAATGATTAAAAGTCAAAAATAATATACTTTTCCTGATAGTGAGTTATAACAACTCAGGTATAGCAGGTTGAAATCAGACATATATAATCTGAAAAGAATAAAATGTGTCAAGTGTAGTGTCTGTTCTCTTTGTTTCTCCAGGAGCTGATTTTATGGTGCAGAACTAACCAGAGTCCACTAAATTTCACTGTGAAACCAACTAGAGTGATTTGAGACAAGAGTTGTTCAGAGTAACTGAATGACAGGGCACGTACTGTTCTCAGGTCTAGTGTTAGATAAATCCTTTTCAACAGTCTTTAGTTAACAGGGTAAGTAACTCACAAATCACTGTTAGCAGATTCATGGAAGAAAATTAATAGAATCAGACGAGATAATCTGATAAGGGTAAAATTGCTGAGGAAACAGTCTTGTCTCATATTGGAGAATGTGAAACAACAGTCTGATTACTAGGAGTTGTTATGAATAGGTGAATTATGTGCTAAATAATCATCAGAGTAATTCAGCATTTATTAATTCTTTTCTCTTTAAGCAATTCACAGTTGTAAGTTAAAGCCGCTCTCTCTTTGAAGACACATCTTTTATAATTTTTATTAGAGGTAATTTATTATTTGCATTACCTGTATTTACTTCATAATTGAACATTTTGCATTCAAATTTATGTAATGCATTATGCTTGAGACTATATTTCTGCCTGATTAGCATAAATAGTCACTTACTTCATGAATTACTAACAAAGTTTATCTTAAAATATAGGTTTTTTTATTAAGTGGAACACAAACATATGTATAATAAATTCTGATTTTCCGGTGCAGTTAGAGAACAATTCATATTTGATTTGGGGGAAGCTAGGCTGCAAGAGGAGGAGGTAATCTTGAGAAAGAAGAAAATATAGACAAGTGAGATTGGTAGGTTTCTTTCAGGGGGTGTCATTTAGGTGGGGGTCTATGCCTGGGGTAGGGGAGAGGAGAAAGTGCTGAAGTACGGTCCAGGCTCTTCTTCATATACTGTTTAGTTTGCTTTCTGAAGGATCTCAGCATGGACTGTGGATCCTGACAAAACCTGTAATTCATCATCTGTACCTTTGTGAAGGACCATGATAGCAAGTGAATGACGCTGACAGAGTTAGAGGTTTGTTTATTTTATGTTGATTTTGTTTGTTTGTCTGTTTGTTTTGGTCTCTCTAGACTTCTATCATAAAACACTATACATAGCATTCCATAAAATACTTCTTTGTTTTGCATAAGAAATGTGAAAAACCCAGATGTTTTCTCAAGTGAGAATTCCTGGGCAGGTCTCCCAAAATTTGCTCCAGCTCCCTTCCCTTTCTTCCCCTGAGAAAGACACCCAAGCTGGCCTGGAAGACGGGAGGCAATTAGTAGATAGTTTTGTGCGTACATGAACCTTTGAATGAAAGGACTTCTTTTGGTTTGAGGGCAATGAACAGAGATGCAAAACGACAAGGCCCCTTTCCCCACTCTTGCCATTCTAAATCAACAGATTTCCATAGTTGTCTTTTTTCCCTCTTTCCCTTTTTCAGGGTGTAGCCATCTTCTTCAAGTTCTCTTTTCCTTCAATTAGGACTGCTTATGATTCGCTCCTCTATTGTCATCCCTTTTGATCCTATTCACAGCTTACACCCATGAGGGAATTTGTCTCGAAAGCATTCAACCCTTCAAAGATTTTTATTGTGTTGAAATCAGAACTGATTTAAAAAAAAAAAGGCAGGAATAAAAAAAGAGACCTGATATTAGGACAGCATTTATTCAGGCAGTGTTTTTTATGCATGATAATTCAGAGGACTGGCTGTCAGAGGTACTAGTTCTGTAAAGTTTGGGTCTCTTTTACCCCAGGGAGATGGGGTGATTCATAGGGCCTGTTCCAGAGGCATTTAGCAGCCATTCGACCTGGGAAATGGAACCTGGAGTTCTAGAAAACACAGACCCAACTTATATACTTGTGTGATGACCGGGAGAAGTGTGTTGGTGCTGATGATTGCTGAACTGGTGTGATTCTGAATTTGTGTTTTGGCTGGAGCCTGAGGAAAGGGACCCCTTGTGGCCCTGTTTTATATCTTAGTTCTTGGTTGCATAATGGGTTTTGCTGAGCGTTCTCACGTGTCGTTCTGTTTGTTAACACGCCAGACATGCCCGGTGACACCCTCCTAGCATTATTCCTCCCGATAGTGTTCCCGATCAGAGAAAGAACAGAGAATTTGGGCTAAACAACCCTCGCCACTATAAAAATTAAAGTCACGTTCATAGACCTTTTGCTAGTGTTTTTATGTAGCTACTTTATAACGGGGATACATGAGCATGCTATTGGTTAAACATTTGAAAAAGACACACATAGGAAGATATCAAACAAAAGAACCACTATTCCTCCTTGCCACCCCAATCCTCTAATCCTGGTCTCAGGGGTTACCATCTATAACAACTGGGGCACGTGCGTATGCTTTTCACAGAATGGAATCATAATGTGCACAAGTTCTTTAAGTTGCGTCCCCTGCAAAACATCCACCTTAACAACCTCCAAAAACAGTTTGGGGCACTCCTCTATTCTTTGGCAGAATTCGCCTAATAGGATCTCAGACTGAGGGGAGTTCAGAGACCTGGTCATAACACCTTCCTTCCAATCAATGGTCAGAATCTTCTTTGCAACGTTCTGGCACGTGAGTCACAGCACACAAGATTGATTTTACTAGGCACAGCAGAGACCATGCCTGGGACCCATGAGACCGTTAGGGTCCCGGGAAAACATTTAAGTTTCTTTTAAAATCAGAGGGAAAGAAATGAATATAATCTAGCATGGATTATATCTGTCATTACACCAACACAGTCATAATATAGAATTAATTTTTATGGTCCATGGACACCAAAGTGCCTGGCACCCACAAAAATCCATGCGTGATCCCAACAGCATGTGTTGATCACCTCCAGTGACAGGGTGCTCACTACCTATCAATTTTATCTTACACTCTGTCCATCTATCTTCCCCCAGTTCTTGAGGCTGTCAGGAAAGCTTTTGTCTTTCTAATATGAAGTCATATCCCTTTCTTCTATACACGAGTCCTGATTTCATGCATTCATAAGGCCACTCTCTGGGGAGTAGAAGTCAAACAATATGACACCCTCTCCCTGCCTTTCGTTTTTCCATTCTAAACGTGGTCAGTGCCTTTAGCATTTCTACATATGCCTGCAAAACATTTAAGGGCCCTTGCCTCCTGGTTGCTGACTCCCAGATGGGCTCACCTGAATACTGCCCCCCTCAGAGGATTCAGGTTCTAGAACTAAACCCAGATTCCCAGGTGTGAACCTCTCATCACAGCAAACACCGCCCTCCGCCACCTGGAGCCAAGTCTGTTCCTCACGCAGACCATAATTGCATGAGTCTCTCCAGCAGACATGTAACACAGTGACTCATCGTGTGCGGCCCCAGGCCTTTGCTTCTCACATTTCCCCCATCCTGTATTTGTGTGCTTATGTTTTTAAACCTAAGCACAGAAACACATAACCATGCCCAATAAGCTTCATCTCGTTAGGTTCAGCCTGTTGCCTGCTTGTCTGAATCTCTGTGGATCTAGAATGTGCCATCGACGAGTTTTAATTTGCTTCCTAGTGTGGTGCCAGCTGCAAATGAAATTGGTGCACTTTTTCTATGACTTAACCACTCTGAAGCAGGTCCCTCACCTGCAAAATGGAATATCGTCAGGATTAGCAATTGTGCCTGTGGAGCGAGCTCCAGGAGGAGCTCCATAAATGGCGGGTTCTTTTGTGCACTTGCTACCATCCCCTGAGTTGTTCATAACAGCGTTGGAAGGGGGTAAGCCCTGTAGCACCCCAGGAGAGACTGTCCCTCCCAACCCCAATCATTCTACAGAACAACCCGCTGGATTATTCAAGTCCCCTAGTGGACATCTTAAATGAAATGGGCCTATAACACCTCTAGTTGTCAGGGAAATGCAAATCAAAACCACAATGAGCTATCACCTTTCACCTGTTAAGATGGCTATTCTCAAAAAGACCAAAGGTAAGCACTGGTTGAGGATGTAGCCAAAAGGGAGCCCTCATGCACTGTTGGTGAGGATATAATTTGGTGCAGCCCCTATGGAAAACAGTATGAAGTTTTCTCACAAAATTAAGAATAGCACTACCATATGATCCAGAAATCCCACCTCCGGGTATATATTCAAAAGAAATGAAATGGGTATCTCATAGCGATATCTGCACTCCCATATGCATTGCAGCATTTTTAACAATAGCCAGAGTGTGAAAACAACTGAAGTGTCCACCCACAAGTGAATGGATAAAGAAAATATGGGACGATACACACGATGGAATATTGCTCAGCCTTAAACAAGAAGGAAATCCTGCCACTGGGGACGACATGGATGAAGAAGGAGGACACGATGTTAAGTGAAATGGGCCAGACACAGAAAGGCAAATATT
Source organism: Rhinolophus ferrumequinum (assembly GCF_004115265.2). NCBI lineage: Eukaryota > Metazoa > Chordata > Mammalia > Chiroptera > Rhinolophidae > Rhinolophus > Rhinolophus ferrumequinum. Next base: position 26,066,361 of record NC_046298.1, read on the forward strand.
GTACTCAGCTGACCTCACTTCTGTGTGCAATCTAAAAAAGTCACACTCCCAGAAGCAGAGAGTAGAATGGTGCTTACAAGGGATAGGAGACGGGGGAATGGGGAGATATGGGTCAAAGGGTACAAAGTTTCAGTTATGTAGGATGAGTAAGTTCTGGAGAGCTACTGTACAGCATGGTAACTATAGTTACCAATACTGTATTGTATACTTGTAATTTGCTACAAGGGAGGATTTTAAGTGTTCTTACCAGAGAGAGAGAGAGAGAAGGTGGGGTGGGGGGAGAGAGGGAGGGAAAGAGAGGGAGAGAGAGACAGAGAGAGAGAGAGAGAGAGAGAGAGAGAGAGAGAGAGAGAGAGAGAGAGAATAGTAACTATGTGAGGTAATGGATATTTTAAATAGTTTGATTGTGATAGTCATTTCACAATGTATACATATACCAAAACATTACATTGTTCACCTTACGTATATACAATTTCTGTTTGTCAATTATACCTCAATAAAGCTAAAAAAAAAAGTGAATTGGCCTATTTGGTAATTGGGGTAATTTGAAACTAAATTACCCCATCTGGATGTCTTGTATACATCCTTCTAATCATTTCTAAAAAAAACCCTTTACTTTGTTATGGTATAGGCAAAGCTCTCTGTCCAAGAGGGCAGATTACTTCATTGTTTGATGTGTCACCTGCCCTGATCTTTGTAAACCTTTGACCTGTCAAAATGTATAGTAGTTGTTCAAAGTTGAGACCTCAGAGACCAATAAAAGTAGATGTAACCTAGAAAAACTAGGCAGAAGAGCTCTGTGTATGTATAAAAATTTCTCTGAAAACTGTTCTTTCTTCCCTGGTTTTTCTCTTGTTTAGATCACCAAATTCCCTGCCATTCCCTGATGCCAGTTTTGAGGCCGGGAGGCTCTGCGGCATTTTCTTGAACAGAAAGAGTTCAGAGTTTCCAGTGTCCACCGTTGAGCTGCAGCTGGTTCCTGCTGGTCTCTCTTGACAGGACCTAAACTGTGCCGGCTTTTGCAGAATCTGCCCTTCATGGCTCCCGTCTCGCCCCTTTTTAGAGAAACCTGGGAATGAGAACAGGAAGGAACCTGTGTGTTGTTTATGACCTGCCAGCTGTGGTCTGGGTCCGCCTAAGGGCTTGGTGCCGGCTGGTTCAGCAGACCCAGCCCAGGATCGTCCGGGCTCAGGAGGAATGCTGGGACTCCCGAGGCAAGCGTCACTGCCTGTGGACTCCAGGCTCCACGAAGAGTTGCTGACTGGGGACAAGTGCCGTGGGTGCTGGCAGATTGAGGTGGGGGGAGGGCGGGCTGGCCTGGACACAGCCTGCAGGTTCACCCGCTGGCTTTAGTGAAGTGCTTCACCGTCTTCCTCCAACTCAGAAGAACTGGACTGCACAAAGAGATTACAAAATATTCTGGGTTGCATGGAGGGAATGTTCTCAGCCCTTTGAGGTCGAATATAGGTAGGGAAACACGGACCAGACACCCATACACACAGACAAAGCTGATACGCTGGGTTGTTGCAGAACACTGATGGGTCAGAATGGTGAAGTCAGAATATCTTTGGGATCAGAATGACAGGGCCAAACCCTCTAGCATCTCCAGGCCAGAGGATGCTGGGTTTTTGGTTAGTGATGTTTAGAGCCTCTGGTGGCAGAGCAGCGAGGGGGTAAATGTGGATTTCTGAGGGTCCCTGGGCAAGAACACATACTCAGGCGATGCTATATTTTGACACCAGACCAACAAGGGTGTGACTCCTGCGGCATCCCAGGTAGGAGACCAGGGCGAGTCGGTTGACCAACCTGGGCCTCAGTCTCCTCCTCAGTCAAAGGTGGAGAGGGTTTTTGTGACCATGATGAGTATGTGTCCTGAGCGCGTGGCCCGTGGGCATCCTGCCCCCTGGTAAGTGTTCAAAAGGATGACGCCTAATACCATGTGCCAAGGCCTGTGCCGATATTCTATGCACACAGTTTCCATTAATGGGCTTGGTGCATGTAGGGACCCAGGAGATGTTTTCCCTTCTCTGTCTTTTATGCTTCTGCCTTGTAGTTGTAGGTACCCCCTGGACCTTGAGTAGATCTTTCTTTTCCTCGCTCCTGAGTCTTTGCATGATTTCGCTCACCTGGGACTCCATCGCTGTCCATCTTCCCTACCCTCTGTCCTGTGCCCTGGCTAATGTGGGCTCTTCTTCAGGTCTTGGATTTCCTCTTAAAAGCCTTATCTGAGTCCTCGTGTCCATTAGTCCCAAGGCAGGCTCGGCGGTCCGTCTCTGTGCGCACTTTCTCAGAGTTGTCATGGTGCCACGTCAGTGCCTCACCTATCCTGTCCCAACAGGAGGGCCAACCCCTCTCAAATCCCATCTCCGTCACCTACTACAGTGCTTGGCATACAGTAAGTACTCAACACATGTCATGAAACGAAAGTGACTAAACAAACACTCGGATTCCCCACCTCGTTTATGAAGTACTAACCCACACAATATGTGCTGCCAGGTGTCCCAGAAAACACAATTTGGATAGGGGCTGGGTGGCTGGTTGCTATGTTGCAATAAGACAATTCTTACGTTCACCTCTCACTAATCCAATGGCCCATCCCTCAGTTACCAGGATGCTTATCTTGTTCACTCATTAGCCTAAATCTCCCCAAGATGGAATTGGATGGAAAACATGGTTGAGGACGTGTGGGCCCAGGCACGGAGGTGGAAATCAATACATCTTGCTGGGATGAAATTGTGGATGAATGAAGGGTGTACGCAAGGAGTGCTGTCCTTTTTCTAGCCCTGTTCAGTCTTGAGTCACCGCTCCCTCCCCAAGGCTTCAAGGCACATGGACACGATTTGGTAATCATCAAATAAAAATGCCAGCCCGCCCCCATTTCCACATGCCCAAATCTTGCTCATGCTTTAAAGCACAGCACATAGGCAAGGTTGCGCATGAAGTACAGCACAGCGACTGGCATCTAATAAGCATTTAATAAAGGTTAGTTGTGAGTACAGTGCCGCTGCCTCTAGAAGCCCTCCCAGGTTCCTGCCTTTCATTTGTGGATCCCCGCAGTCGTAGCCTGACCTGGCTTCTGGAGCCTTCTGGAGCTTTGGGGAGCAGCATGTTGTCACGAGCAGACAGAGCAGGGTTCAAGGTGGGGTTCTGCTACTCACTTGCTGTGCGATTTCTGAGGAGTTCTTTAGAAGCTCTTTGAGTCTCCGTCGGCAGCGAATAATGAAGTGCCAATCAGACCTCTTTGAGCTGTAGATGTAAAAACTTTGACTTAAATTGGCTGAAGCGAAAAGGGAATGTACTGGTTCACATCACCAAAAGGTGCAGGGACAGAGCTGGTTTCAGGCCTGACTGTGGGCAGGAGTCATATGATGTCATTGGAACTGGCTTCCTTCCATCCGTCATTCCTGCATTCTGCTGATTGGCCTCCAGACCAGGGCTCCCTATGGGAGGACAATGGTTGTCACAGCAGCTCTAGATCTAAATTCCCCCTCCCGCCCCCGGCTCGGTCCAATGGCAGTCCATCTGAGTCCCCAACAGGGCAAATCAAAGTCATGGTTTGGTTTAAATTGGTCTGGGTCATTTGGTTATCCACCCACCCCTAAACCAATCTCTGTGGCAAAGGAGGAAATATGCTGATTGACTCAGAACTGGGGTGGGCAGGGACTCGAGGAATTCTCTGAGCCTCTGAGTGTGATGGAGGAGCCATACCCCACAGAGACAGCGTGGAGCCCGCCCTCAAACGATAACATTTACTAACATCCAATATGTACGTGCTATTCATCCAGGTCTTGCTCTCAGTTTTAACTCATCGATCTCAACAGACCTCTGAGATATGTGGTGCTGTTATTTCCATTTGACTGAAGAGGAAGCTAAGGTACAGTGATAAGCGGGGCTTTTCCAAGGTCTCTCAGCTGATGAGTGGTAGAAGGTATGAATCCAGGCAGGCTTATTGTAAGAGGGAGACAGAAAAGAAACTAATAGACAAATGAAGATATACTATTTTATACTATAGTATGATATAGTATAGTGTAGTATAATATAATATAATATGACATGATGCAGCATTGTATATCATATAAATCATATCATACATATCATATTATATCGTATCATATATATGGTAGGCCTTGGTAAGCAGTGGTCCATCTTCGTATCCATCCCAAGAACATCTTTCTCCAGCATGAAGCATTTAAGGGGTTGAATAAATGTCGACCAGCTGACCAAATGAATCATTTTATGTGTACAGTGTGAAGCCTTTGATCTAAGAACCTTGTTTCTGGCATGGCAACTTTGTTATCATTACATTCTTATGTTTGTTTCGGTCACACAAGAAGAGCACATGGTTAAAAGGAGACAGTTGGAGGAAAGATCAGGTGAGCTGAAATTTCTAGACCTGCAGCTCTCTGGCTTCCAGGCATGGTGGGTATGTATGGATGTTAGGCTGAACCTGTGCCCCTAAGACTATCTTAGTGGACACTCGAGGTGGAAAAGATCCGAGGAAATCTGTTTCACAGACAGGTGGATAAGGAGTTAGGTGGCAAATGGGAATGATACAGAGCTTTTGTAACTCAATCTTTTCCCCTTCTTTTTAAAAGATGCCTTTGACAATTTTGAAATTTCTGTAACTATCCCTAAATTGGTGTTTGCTACACACAAATGTGCACTGACTGATCTGTGTGCAGGTTGATCTTGAGTGTTGGAGTGCACAGGGTACCCTGAGAAGTGAAGATTTTGTGTTTAATTTAGTGATGCGCATATTCCCTCTCCTGACCTTCTTGCAGCATAGATGTTAAGGCAAATAAATGACCTTAGATTTTCTCACTTCACTTCTGCCTCCCACCTTATAGCCCACTATTATGTGAGGCCTTTAATCAAAGCATAAAAAGAATTAGAATAACGTCCCTGAAATTACATTCACATCTGCAATCAGAATTGCTAATATCTTGCCTCCTTCACCATCCTGGTGTCATCTGATTTCAGTTCCCTTGCGATGGCTAAGAGTTTAGTCATTAATATGTGGTTGGATATATGGGTGGATAACCATAACTTTATTGGGATTTACTGTCAGAAAGGTCTGTTTCCAGAAACTCCCTGTGCTGAACACAGCTGTCGTGCCGGTCCTTCTTGGCTATTGCACAAGTCCATGCATTGTCTTTGTATTGGAATCGCTTTCCATATGGGTGTACCAACATGACAGTCTATGTCACAGGGAGGCAAGGCTTGGTCTAAAGTCATATGCTAGTAGAAGTAGACTTCTAGAAGCTAGCTCTCTATTGCTCACATTCTTCTCTTTTCAACAACATTGGTAGTAATGTATCTGGTAGTAACGTAGTGGTGGTGATGATTATGACGGTGATGACAATAACACCAATAATAAAACTACTAGTTCCCAGGCAACACAGCATGGAGGCAAATAATGCAGACCCCATGAAGAAGCAGTAATTAAAATCCAGAATATGGAAAATGCTATGAGACAAATTTTCCAGTGTCTTCAACAATTAAATGACGTGGAAAAGACCGGGGAGAAAGTGTGACTATTACAGATGAAAACAGACGTTCCTTTCTAAGGTGTCTTAAAACAGTGAGGTAGCAGTAGGCTAGTAAGAGAGGTGGCTTGAAGGAGAGAGACAGGGTCAAATGATGCTCGCACGGCATTTCCTTTCCCACGCCCCACTTTTCATCCTGGCTGACTCATACCTGAGAGAGCCCCCTCCTTGGGAGGCCTTCTTTGAATGCTTCTCCCTAATCCAAGAACGGTGGTGTATTTCCACTCTACCCAAAGAGTCCCCTGGCGTGCCATTTGTGACCGTACACTGTAATTATATATTTTTATTTTTTTTATTTGAGGTAATTGTAGACCCGCATGCCGTTGAAAGAAATAACATGCAATTTTATCACATGTGTAGATTTGTGGGACCACCCCCACCACAGTCAAGATATGGAAGAGTTCCATCACAAGGATCCCTCCTGTTGGCCTTTGTTATCACCTTTTTATTGACCTATTTCCCTCATGTTTCTGGGAGCATCTTGAGCCAGGGGTCTTATGCTTATTCTCTATGTCCTGGTTCATGCTAACTCATACCAGCACGTGGCTTCTAGGTCCCACATGAATGATTGTGGAATAGATTCCATTTCTATCACAGTTAAGAGAGAAGGGGATTCAGAATACTTTCTAGAAAGGTTTTGGCCAAGAAGGAGAGAACACATCCTGAGGCACAAAGCACTAAGACGTACAATATTTTTAGACCTTCTCCCCTATAGAGGATTGTGAACATCTCAGTGGTAACTGTGGCTTCATATTGCCTTAAAAAAATGACCTGCTCAGGTGATTCAAACAGAAACTTGCACCAAGGGAGGGATAGATACCTCTGTGAAATGAATCATGAACACCAGACTTTTATTTTTCGGTCCTAATTTGGTTCTTTTGGTATCATCTCTTCATGAATATGGGGACTCTGAGGTTAATGCACTTGAAAATTATGGACTCATGGTGATTCAGGCCATGGGGACATATCAGGTCTGATGGGGGCAGTGCCTTCAGCAAGGAAACGGATGTACCCAGCCAGAGTCTTAGGATTTGTCTTCCCTAGACTATCTCATGACAGACATGGAAAAAGGCAAACATTTTTTTTTTTTATTGGCCCTTAGCACCACTCTCGGATTTCATCCTCCTAATGGCAGAATTTTCAGAAAATATCTTGGCGTAATAGTGACCCTCAAACTACGCCCAAGTACCTAGTCATGTGCTTCACTGATGCATGAAGACACTCACGAGACTCCCAAACTCTTTGGTTCTGATGAATGAACAAATGTCAAAGTATATCAGATGACTCTGAGTTCCATTCATGCCCAAGACTTGAAAGGGCAGTGACCAGTGGACCCATTGTTGGCCTCACTGAGTGTCAGGTCTTCACTTATGGATAACTTGTATGTCTGGCTTTGTGCTCGTTGGGTGGATAAAAGGATAAAAACTCCTGTCGCTCATCCATATGTCATTCCATCTGTGTGTCCATCCATCCACCATCCATCCATCCATCCATCCATCCATCCATCCATCCATCCATCCATTTTTATGTACAGAGTGCAAACCTTTCTTAGTAGACCCAGGGGACATGTGAAAGGCTATTGAGACAACATTAGATTCTTGAATTTCTTTGCAATATATTCCAGGCACAAAGCTATCTCTGCCTCTTAGATACAACAAGAACACCAACCCCTTAGAATATATGCGGAACAGCTTCTTGATGACAAAAAGAACCAACATTATTTTCCTCCTGCTTAAGTTAGAAATACACTTGAGAATCTGAGCAGAAAAGTAAATTGTTGCTGTTGATATGCCCTTCCCACCCCCAGCACTTCATATAGTTTATGTTTTTGCTTCCCAGAAGTGATACTCTCATGGAGTATTATTTTTTCCCTCACTGGTATCTATTCATATCTCCAGGGGAATCTACTACATGTGGAATGCACTATAATTATTCAGCACCTGAGAAAGAATAAAATTTCTCCAAACAACTTCACCGAGACTTCACTAGACTTCACCATAATGGAGGACACCTCACTTCAGTAGTCTCATTCTTACTGGTCTCCCTATTGTGAGAACCAACTGATTTGGATGGAATGGAATATTCTCTTGAAGGTTTCAAGGTGTGTCTTGTTGAACCCAGTTTAAGGACAGAAGTGCTCCCCTAAAACAACAGAGAAAGGTGCCACATGACGAATGCTGCCATCATTCTGCACTTGTGCTGATCTTTTCCGGCTAGTAAAGATTAAATCTAACTGGCTGGTCATCTAATTCCTTCAAATCCAGTGATCCAGTCTCACTGCAAGTGTCCTTATTGCAAAATTCTTGTCTATACAGAATTGGCACACCTTCTTGTGTTATGCAACCAGAAGTTGGGAAGAGAAACAGCATCCTAAACCAATAAAAAGGCAGGACTAAAGATATAGGGAAAACTATTGTCTGTATCTATGAGTTTTTGTTCCTCACTTGTTTGTCTTGTTCTTTTGTTGTTTTTGGTTTATATACCACATATCAGTGAAATCATATGGTTCTCTGCTTTTTCTGTCTGACTTATTTCGCTTAGCATTATACTCTCAAGATCCATCCATGTTGTCTAGTGGTTACCAGAGGGTAAGGGGAGTGGGGGTGGGGGATGAGGGTAAGGGGGATCAAATATATGGTGATGGAAGGAGAACTGACTCTGGGTGGTGAACACACAATGGGATTTATAGATGATGTAATACAGAATTGTACACCTGAAATCTATGTAATTTTACTAACAATTGTCACCCCAATAAATTAAAATAAATAAATAAATAAAAGGCAAAAAGACCAAGGGGGGGGGAAAGAAGTGCTAGAACCAAAAAAACAAAACAAAACAAAACAAAAAAACAGATACAGGGAAAAATAAAGCCAGGACTTTAAAGTCTGCCCATTGTTGGTGTCTTACAGGAACAGAGAGCAGAGACATGATGACGGGATGAGAAAGAGTGACAAGGCTGGGTCTGGCCCCGTGCTGTGTTTTGATGTTCACGGGTACGAGGTTCTTTCTTATGGCCATGTACCCTTACATACCTTACTGGAGTAAGGAGTCATTCTTGACAACATCTTCAGAGACAGGACTTTTCTCGTTGTTCTAAGGGAGCCTGTACTTACACCTCCTCTTAACTAATTCTGATGGATAAGATATTCAGGGGAGTTTGGGAATGCTGTTTTGGCTGTCCAGGCTTCTGTCTCTCCTCTATAAAACGTGGGAGCTATGTCAAAGGACCACAGAACGGCCGTCCTCGACGTCTACAATTGTATGTGTGTCTGTAGTTTCAAAGCTATTTCTATTTGAAAACACATGGCACTGCTCCAATACAGCGCCTGGCACTTGGTAGCCGACAGTGACATTTGGTTTCTTTCTTATTTCCATCTTGGGAGACTCTGGGAGGTGTCAATATACCTGCTAGAGCGTCATCTCTGTTGTAGAAACACTCAGTTTCAATCAAATCATTCACTGACATGTATTTTATCATTATAGCTAATAACTCATTTGGAATTTCCACTGGGAAAGAAAGTCTTGCCCAAGTCACGATGGGGTTGGCAGGGCCTGGACGAAATCCTGGCTCTCCTGACTTCTGGCCACAAGACAGCATCCCTTCTCTTCCTTATCCTTGCTGAGATGTCGTTTACTTAGATATGCACTGGGCTCCCCATGTCTCTGGGAGGCTCCATTATAGCCGAGCTCTGTGAAGACTCTGACACCTGCACTGAAGCAGTAGCTAGGGCTACTGCTATTATTGCTACTCTTTGGCTGATGGAGAGAATTCATAGAAGTGTGTGACTCGGCTTGTTTTGCTTCTGAGAACCAGAGGTTAATGTTTGTTCCTTGGAGGAAGTTCTGAGGCTGAGAAAGAAAGAGAAAGAAAATTATATATACCAAAGTGACCTTTTCCCCCAACTGTTGTGCAGAGCACAAAACTAATTAGCCAGGTTCTAATTGGGTTGGGAACTGAGAGCACTGGGAGAAGTCACTCTGTGAAGATGACACAGTCCGCAGGGTTCCGTTTATTCTCTCGGTGACTTCTATATTAAATTTGTTCAGTTTGCTGGTCACAAGCTGGCTTTTCAGAGGGGATGGCTTGGCAGCTCCTTCCTGGCCACTAAGCCAGCAGCCAGGAAGTTGGGTGGGGCCCTGGGATGGTGAGGAAGACCACAGCTTGGGTTCTCCCTGGACGCATCCACTCTGGCTTTGCCTGAGCAGGAAGAGAAAAACAATCACAGACTCACTGTCGGTCAACCATGATGGGCCATCTGCCAAAGAGGTGGGGGCCGCAGGGTCTGGGAACGAGGACCTGTGTCAGGCAGCAGCCTGGGCAGTGCAGCCTCCCCCGGGCACCGCGAGGGCTGCGGGGGAGTGTTGAGGGGTGAGGAGCCTGGGCTCAGACCAGCCTGTGGTGAACATCCTCCCACACCAAGGAGCCAAGATGACTACACAGCGTGAGGGCGGGGGTGCAGAGCGTGGGGAGGAGGTGCAGGCTTGGGAAACAAAACCCGCCTCCTCTCTGTCTCCCCTCATGGGAAGCCAGAGCCAGCGGAGGGGGCTGGTGGCGGGCATGGAACCACCAAAACCACTTGGCTTTTGGTTGATTGGACTTGAGGTCTAACTTAAGCCTTGAGAAATCCCAAGAGAATAACCCCAGGTTATTCTAGTACAGACTTTCGATGGTGTTTGAAAAGAAGAAAAGAAAATAATGCTCCAAGTTACTTATTTCACTTTCTAATGCCCCCAGCGCATGGTTTATAGGGATACCCTAGAAGAGACCACTCACATCTTACTGTGCCCACCTTCCTCCATATTGCCCTTGAATACTTCTCCTACAAGGTTTATCATTGACTATTTTTTTTTTTTTTTTGCCATTTTCTCCATATATCTGTGAACTCTTTGAGAGCCAGGATGGAATCTGATCTTCATAGCTCCAAATGAGTATAGCAGCAAATGGTTTATTACATAAATAAAGGGATGAATGAATGAAAAGTCAATAACTTTGGAAATCAGATATTGTGGTGAATATCAGAGAGTGTGTTTTTTGGGTGGCCCCTGGGGCCAGAGGGAACTTCCTCGTCTGAGGATCCCATGAGGAAAATTGACTTCTGCTCCAGCCATGAATACTCCTTTGAAGACAAAAGCATGTTCATTATTTGTCCTTATAATTAAAACCAGATTAAAACGTATACCCTCCTCTCAAAATGACGCAAGAACTTGATATCTGATGTTAATGAATTATGTGTTCCTGGGTCTTTTCTGTTTGTTTGCTTTCTACCTTCATCTCTCATCAGCACAAAGAATGTTCTTTGTGTTTGTGACTTTACCAGAAGTCACACTTACATGTGTACGAAAAGCTGAGATCACTTTCTAACCAAGGGCATTTCTGATCCCTACTAATCTGAGAAAGAGTTTGACCCAATTCCCTTTTAATAAGGCAGGAAATGAGACCTGTATGCATTTAGAGGACACTTTAACAATAAAGTTGAAATCCAAAAGAGTTTTGATGGATCCTGCAATTAATGAGAATATTTGGTTTACCCAATTCCTCACTCTTCCTCATTTTTGGTCAATATCAATTTAATGGGATTCTAACCATCCTGGGTCAGGCAGGTAATGTGCTCTTGCCCCTTAGGGAGCCATGTCTATGAAGTATTTTTCTGGGATACTCGGCTCATCCTTCCCAAAAGATCAGAACTTTAGAGTAGTTATGGTAACAGGAACAGAGAACAGATAATCAGAGAAAGAAACCTCATGATGTATGGGGTCCATTTTTAAGTGCTTCATGTTAACTTCAGCAGCTCGTACCTCCTCTATCCTCAATCTTAGGACTGAGTCCGAGAAGCAGAAATTAACACAATTGCTCTGAGCCCGTGACTTTCCAATGTAGGAGGCTCCCCAGCTCCTGCAGTGCTGTTCAAACTTGGTGGAGTGTTAGTAACCCCCATGCAAATATGAGTCATCTTAGCTGAAGATGTCCAAATATAAGATTCATCTTTCTTTCCCCCTGGGCAGAATTAATCAATTTGCATGATGCATATTAAATGTTTAATTAAAACCCAAAGCTAAAGCATTTCCAGGAATTTATAAAAAGCCTTTGGAGGAGGTCTGGAGGCCAGGGGTTCTTGTAAGTTTATCAGGCATACCTCTGTCCATCCGACACCAGGTTCCACCTTTGTTCTGTTTCTCTTTGGGACCTGGGTTGTTTTGCAGGTATTAGAGCTGCTGATAATGATTCGATGATCCTCACACAACTTTTAAGATTACAAACATATGAGCCATTCAGGGCACAACCACCAAATTTCTTCCAGCCAGAACCCATATCCATGCTGACTTTCTCGCCCCTCCCTCCAGTGGGAAGGTCTCTAGGCACCCAGCGCAGTCTGAGTTGGAGAAACATAAAGATCCCAAGAGCAATTGGAAGCTTAAGGGGAAAGTGCTTAGAGACAGAATTTTTCTCCTTTGACTCTAATTGCCAGTAAGACTTCCTGGGGCCTCCGGGCTGGATGCATTCCGAGCAGAGAAGCCAGACTCAGAAGATGCACCCCAGGTGCTCTCACACTGTGGGATGAAACCTTATTTACTAGCTGTGTTAACTGAATCCTCACTTCGTGTGGATTGATGGAATTCATATCAGAATGTCCCCTCTCTGTTGAAGATGTCCCTCGCTGATTGCCGCTCTCCTCCAAAAGAAGAACTCTTACCTTCGTTGCTGATTTTCCCCCATGTGCACATTCATTCATGCATTTATGCACTCACGCATGTATTCCGCAGAAGTCTATTTAGCACCTTCTCTGCATCGTGCACCGTGTTTGTCGCCAAAGTTGACCTTGATTGATCACCTACTTAAATGCCAGCCACTGGTGATTCACAAGCACCATTTCGCTAATCTCTGTGAGTCCTTTGAAAGCAGAGGGTTTTCTCCAGCTGGAACCACAAGGGGCAGTCCGAGAGATTCAAAGCACAAAAAGGACTTGACCTGCTGTTGCTGGCTTAAAGATGTAGCAGAGCATGTGACACAGCACGCAGGTGTTCTCCAGGAGCTGAGAGTGGCCCCTACCTGACAGCCAGCAAGGAAATGGGGACCTCAATCCCACAGCTACAGAGAAATTAATTCTGCCACTCTCTCAATTTGAATGAGCTTGAAAGCAGATTCTCTCCCAGGGCCTCCAGTTAGGAGCTCAATCCAGGTAACACCTTGATTTTGACCTTGTATAAGCACAGAACCCAACGGAGCCCACTTGGACGTTAGCCCTTCAGACTGTGACATAATAAGTGGGTATTATTTTAAGCTAAGTTTGTGGTATTTGTTATGCAGAAGCAGAAAACCATTACAGCTCTCATTATTACTGCTGCTGATAGACTCATTTCATTCTCACATTAAGCCAGTAAGCTGTATATTATTCTCTTTGGATTATAGGTCAAGAAACTGAAATTCAGAGAAGTGAAGATACCTATTGAAGCCCACACAGTTTGTAAGGGAGGCAGAGATACATTCTCACTCAGGTCTTCTGAGTACAATGCTGATATCTGTAGATCAGTCTCCTGGGCCTCAGAAATCTCTGGGGTGAGTGTAACGGGGTTCATTCATTCCCTGTCACCCTCTGGCATTGTGACTGAGGAGCCTGTGGGATTCAGAACAAAGACAGCACAGTGGCTGTCCCCTGTAGAACCCCAGTGTGAGTAGAAGCAGCTCTTGGCCCAAGAGCAAGATGAGCTGCTAGTAACATAGGCGTATGTGTCCAGGACAGACCTATTCAAATAAATACTTTCTTCCTTTTCATCAAATAGTAGAAATGCAAGCCTCCCAGAGGTAAGCCTCGTAGATGTGGGGTCCACAGAGAAGAGGGAAGTAGTGTGGAGATAGAGGTACCATCAAAGGAGAGAAAATAGGGGAGATTTAAGGTCCTGATGTTGGGAACTTCTAGCTTTTAATCTCTGTTCTTGGTTACAGACCTGCCACACCCCCTGAGCCTTCTCATGGAGGGAGAGACAAAGCCACCCTCTATGCTGTCCTCTGACAGCTGTCATTCAGTGTGGTCACAGATCCCCCCCTGCCGCATCCACCTGGCTGTCTTCTTTACTGTTCTGTCCTTGGGGTCACAGGCCACCCATCAAAGTGCTTTTTCCTGACCCACCAACGCATTGCTGCTACCTTTACCTTTATGGGGCAGATCCATTGTAAAGAAAGATTATGCCAAAGAAAATGACCAGAATTCTAACGTTTGACTTCTTCAGTATTTTTTGTAAATCATATCTCTCGCTTCTTTTTTTAATTATGACAGCCTTTTTTGCTCATTACAGAAATTTTGGAGAATGCAAAAAGGAGAAAGAATAAAGTGAAGTTACTTAGAAACAGTGGTTGTTAATAGTGTTTTTCTCTAAGTTATTTTTTTTTTGTAATGAATATACGAAGTACATACACACACACACACACACACACAAATATGCAAATGGGTAACAACTAAAACTATTTTGAATGGAATCGGGAGCAGATTGAATCGACCATTTATAGTCAACTTTTCACTTTATAATATACCATCAATACTTTCCCTGGTCATCAAGTACTCTTTGAAAGCACGTCTTTACTGACCACATAAATTTTAATCATGTGATTATAAAATAGATTATGTAGTTATTTTGCATATTTTGAGACATTGAAATCCTTCACAATTTTTAGTAATATCCGTTTGCTTTGATCTATATCCTTGTGCATAATTGCTGAATGTCTGATAACTTCCCTAAGATAAATATTTACAAAATGGGGCTGTGCTGGTTAATTTTATGTGTCAACTTGAGCGGGCCATGGGATGCCCAGATTAAACATTACTTCTGGGTGCGTCTGTGAGGGTGATTCTGCATGAAGCTAGCATTCGAATTAGTGGGTTCAGTAAAGTAGATGGTCTTCCCCAATGCCATGGGTGTCACCAAATTTGCTGAGGACCTGAAGAATAGAACGAAAGGCAGAAGAAGGAGGAATTTGGCTCCTTCCACTTTTTTTTTTTTTTGTCTCATTGCACAACCTAGACTATCTCATCTCATCTTTTATCCTCAGACAGGGATTTACATAATTGGCTCCCTGGATCCTCAGGCTTTTGGACTGGAACTGAACCACACCACCGGCTTTCCTGGGTCTCCAGGTTGCAGACAGCAGATTGAGAGACTTCTCAGCCTCCATAATCATGTGAATTATTTCCTCACAATAAATTTCGTTTCATATACATATAGATATAAACAAGATTATCCAATAAGATATATATATCTCCTACTGGTTCTGTTTGTCTGGAGAACCCTGACTCATACATAGGCTAAAAGGTATAAACATTTCAGGGCTCTGATATGACAAAGTATGTTCTTTTTTGTTTTTTTTTCAATTTTTAAAATTTTTATTGGGGAATATTGGGGAACAATGTGTTTCTCCAGGGCCCATCAGCTCCAAGTCACTGTCCTTCAATCTAGTTGTGGAGGGCACAGCCCAGCTCTAGATCCAGTCGCTGTTTTCATCTTTAGTTGCAGGGGGCACAGCTCACCGTCACATGGGGGAATTGAACCCGCAACCTTGTTGTTGAGAACTGGTGCTCTAACCAACTGAGCCATCTGGCCGCCCCAAAATATTTCCTAGAAAAGTTGTATCTGTCTTTCCAGATACTCTTGCTAATGTAACGTGTTACACAGTTTCAAAAAAATCTATGTCCATTTGAGCTACAATATCTCCCTTTCAACAGCACCCTCACAGTCTGCCCTGGATGTTTTCCTTTGACAATCCTTCTACATTCTTCTTCTAAAAATCCCCTCCTCCCATTCGCTGGCCTCACTCAAATGTCTCCAAGCCAAAAAAAAAAAAAAAAAAAAAAAAAAAAAAGTCTAATTAGACAACTCTTTCTCTCCATATCTACATCTATAAAGACATCCACATGCGTGTCCATCTAGTTACACAGTACATATATCAAAGGAAGATGAAACACAAATAATGTTTACTTCAAAATAAGACACAAAGGGCAATGTTAGAGAGCTCTTTGAATCTTTGTGTATACACACACACATATGCATCTATATGATTTTTAAATTAACAGTTTTGCATATATGCCTTGTTCACGGCCAAGAATAGCATTATCGTTTAGGTGAATCTCTTTGCTAAAGAGAGGAAAGAAAGAAAACAAAACTGACTGAGGACACACCACATGCATCTGTATTAGGCTCCGTTGTGTATATTATTTCTTTTAAGCCGCACAAGGCATTCTTCATTTCTGTGCATAGACAAATGAATGGCAATGTTTAGAAACTTGCCAAGGTCTCCAGCCAGTACTGCAATGAGTAGAGAGAACATCTGAACCCAGGCCTGTCTGCCCCAAGTCTCATGGTCCGTTGCCACAGCCCTACCACCAATTCCTCTCTAACAAACAGATCCCAAAGCAGACCCTTGCCATAGCAGCCACTGGACAGCACGCTCTTATATTGGCTTTCCCTCCTTGCTGTCTCAGAATCCTCCCTCCCTCCTTCTTCCTTCTGCTTTCCAGTACCTATCGTGCACGGCCTCTGCTTTTAGGGATCTCCAAATGGAAACATTTACTGCAAAGACCCCGTCAGCTCTGGAATGACCCAGTGGGCTTCCCAGGTGTGGGCTTCCATGTTCCCCTCTTCGGTTTTTAGATCCCCAGGGGCAATGTCAGTGTATCCTGCAGTGAAAAACCCCTCCAGGGAGCGACAGCTACCCACAGGGCTTTCGGCTTTCGCCTTCCTCACAGCTGGGCCCATGCATGACCACGAATGAGTCACAACTGAAAACGGGAGACATCTCCCCCAGCTGCCAAGCTCTGGGTCCCAAAACCACATGTATGTTTTTATGTATGTGTTGGGGTGATTCAGCGGAAACTTCTGGTCAAACGGATCACCATAGCAACTTTCAGTAGACATCCAGCATGCAAATTAGAGAGTGGAAACGGCCACTTTCTCAATAGCCCCAAACCATCATCCTTTGAACCTTCATGGATTGAATACTAGATACTTTGAAGGTATAATGCAGAGTCTGCTTAAATGCACATTGGCAGCTGGCTGGGTCTGCTGGTATCTTCAGATGATAAAATGAGAAAAACAAAGTCCTATGGGGTGGTTTCTACACTCTGAATGTTTTATCTGACAGAGAAGACACCCACCTTCAGTGGAGCTGGGAGACTGGGGTTCACATTTTCTCCCTGGCATTCATAAGCCCCAGAATCTTGGCCAAATTATGAAGACTCTCTGAGTTTCAGGATTCTCATCTGTAAAATGGGGGTAAAATGCTAGCTTACTAGAGTTATGGTGTGTCTGCTGTAGTGATTAGAAAATGCTTTGCATATATTCGTCTCTCAATGAATGACAGTTACTGCCAAAGTCCTCTTTGGACCTTCTGGCGTCTGTTCTCTTCCTTCCAGCCTCAGTCTTTGATGGAATGCCCGTTATATGGTAAGTGTGGTGTTGCTATTTAAGGATGTAAATGTCAACACGGTATCTGCTCTCAGGGAGCTGCAGGAGTAGCTGAGGAGAGGGTGAAAATGGGTTATGGATGTTAGTCAGACTTGTGGTCAATCAGGTTCAAATTCATCCTGATGGAGCCCTCTGGCTTAAGGAAGAAGAAAAAAGGTTTGCGGTACATAGATTTCAATTTGCAAAGAGAATGGAGTATTGGAGACAAGGAAGTGATTTTACTGATACGTTGTTCACTGTATCGGACAAGAATGCCTTTGGCTATAAGCAACAGAATAGCCAATTAACAAAGAAATAAACAATTAAACAAAGAAGGGTGAATGTGCTCTCTCTTTCTCTCTCTCTCTCTCTCTCTCTCTCTTTATCTCACACACACACATACACACACAATTGTGGAGAGAGTTGGTTGTTCACATTCACCGTCTCTACAAATCTCATGTCTTTTTCTTCTTGTCACTTTGTCTTCCTAAAGTAGCTGCTGAAGTTCCAGCCATCATGTTCGCATTTACATTTCAAGCATGAAAAAAAAAAAACAGAAAATTGATGGTACTGTTGGAATACTTATACCATATTGATGAAAATTGAGTTCCATGGCCTTTCCTAGCTATAAGAGTATTTAGAAAAGTGGTTTTTTTTTTTTAAATTAAAAACGTTTTTCTCCCGCTTTACCACCTTTTGTAGTAGATGCAGATAAGAGCAAAGGAGTTAAGGCAATCAGTTTATAGTACCTGACACGTCCCCCTTATATTTATTTATTTTAGAACAATCCATTTAAATATGATTTGGCTTTGCAGAATTGTGATATTATACCAGAATTAGGCCAAGTAACTCTGCCTCTATGTTTAAGAGTATAAATGTCTGTCGGCATCCTTTGCCTACCTCTCTGAAGTCCCAGAAGACTGTTTTCTGCTTTCCTTCAAAAACCACAAGGCACATAGTTGCTGCTGATCAGCCATGGTTTCATAAGCTCTCAGGTGCATAGCACCGGTAGATTCTTCAGAGGAATAGAAAACTACGCACAAGCCACAGTTCTCGATGCAAAGAACTCCTAGCCTAACTGGGGAGGAGGCTACAATTACACTAACCAGGCATTGGTTTATTGCACGACGAGTTTCAAATAGTCCTCATATATCCTTCCTATCCTTCGAGAGCCTGATGAGAAGTAGACTCAGGCTGTCACCTTGACTTGACTGATGACCTTGAGGAGGAAGCATGTGTATGATCCAAGGTCACAGGAAAAGGGTAGAGCCAGGCCTTCCCCCAGGGCCTCTTTGAACCCTGATGGTATCCAGGGGAGACGTGGAGAATAACAACGGAAGACTCCCTGTGACCTCTGGATACTCTAGGAGAAGCACAGTCATAGTGATTGGTTTGGTTCACCCAGAGAGAAAGTGAGGAGAGAGAAAATAAGGAGAGAGCGAGAGAGGGAGACAGCTGGTTGAGTGGACAGTACAGCCTGACTCTAGCTGTAACTTTCAGTCAAGGGATGCAACCAGCCCACAGGGATCTCAGAGGGAGGGGGGCAGGAGAGAACTCCCCCCCGATGTTATTTATTGGCTTGACCCAAGTGGAAGGCAGAAGGCTTGGGGAGCCCATTCATGCATCTGCGTAGACCTGTCCCTGGGGCACAGAGCTGAGTGAAGAAAGGGGGAGAATGGATTTGGGGTGGGAGGGTGGAAGAACAAAAGGACACCCAGCACCAAACTGAATGAGAGAAAAGAGGCTAATAATGCCAATAATACCCAGTTCTTTATGCTCTTACAATTATCCCTACTGGTGAATGTTCCAGAAGCTTCCGTGGAGTACTTGAAGATGGTTCTCACGCATAGGATAAAGTCCTTTCGTCATGGTGAGCTCTGCCTTTCTACACAGCGCCTCACTGTCGGCCTATTTTCACAATCCAGCCTATGCTCTCGACTCTATAACAGAAGATCAGAAATACCCTCAGCTGTGTTTCCTCCAGAGAGTTATACTTTGGTGATGAACGCTTTGGTGAGAGCTCCAGAAATGTTATGATTTGTTGCTGCTGGTGTTGTATCTTTTTCATCAATAAAGTGCATGATCCAAATTCTAAGAACATATATTTCCTTAAGGGACTTGGTTGGAATGAATGGTGTGTGTGTATGTGGCGGGGTGGGGGCGGGGGAGGTATTTATACATTTTTCTTTAAATTAGTCCAAATCTCAAGTGGTAGTGCAGTTAGGAACCTCATGATTTGCCAACAGTCAGTAGACAGTGAAAACAAATGTCCAGTGACAAACGGGAGGGGAAAGCCTATATACCTATCAATTATTTATGAATATATATGTGTATATTCCTTTAATGATGTGTTTGCCCCAGTGAGCAATCAACTCCGTCAAAATAGAGGCTACAGTAGACACAGCCAGAGGTTCATTTGCTTTTTCAAGAAAACAATGCAGTGATGTTGTAAGATTCTGCGCCATTCTCCTGAGTGGCTCCTCCCCTGAGGACAAGGTGTAATTTTCTGGTGCTTGGGAAATATATGTCGGAGGGGACAGGCATGCTCTGATGCCAGTTGAGGCTCTTTTTTTTCAGAGAATCACCAAGGATTCCAACATCGAGTTTCGGGTGTGGCAAGAGGCACATAAAACTGTTCTCAAGGTGCAGTGATTAAAAAAAACAAAACAAAAAAAAAAATCCAGGCTGCAAGGATGATCAGCATTGCCTCTCCCAACCTGCCTTCACAGATATAAAAAGGGCGGGACGTGGCCTAGGAATCTTTGGGAGCAGGCGTTGTCTCTGGCAGGAGATGTGGGCCATCAGATAGCATCATCCGAGATATTAACATGGCGGCAGAGAGCTTGACGGGGTGTTCACACGCGACCCAATCGAAAGATGGAAACAAGTTAAATAATTTCGACAAATCAGGTTTCAATCTTCCCTTGCTCCTTACCAGCACCATTCTGAGAGAGACAGACAGAGAGAGAGATCCCAACATACGAGAACGGTCGTCTCCAGGTTGGGACACACCAGCCAATTGAAAGAATATTGTATTATCCTGAAGACATTCATTGAGCACTTTCTTTGTGTCAACCCTGTGCTCTACACCAGTGTCTGCCCTCCAGTGGGTGGACAGACAGACAAGCAAACCTGTGATTACATTGGGGGATGATATGTCTTGCGATATAGATGGAAGCACAGGATGCTCCTGAACCTATGTCGAGTTGCATCACCCAGGGCACAGGCTCAAGATATCAGCAAAGCAACTGGTCCTCCACCCCAGCATAGATGCCTGTTGACAGCAATTTAAAACACAAATCAATGTCATTAGGGGAAAGGCTGAACTTTTTTTAGACTTATTTTACTTCTCTCCCAGTTTAATATTGTTTCCATTTTTAAATACATGTAGGATTACTATCGCCTTCCATCTTCCAATTCTTGAAGCCTCTGAAAGTTTGAATCCAGTCAGTTTGGGAGCACAGACCCCCAAATCTGGTGGTTTAGGGGAGATTTCTAGGAGAAATGAGCTACCCGTGCTTCAAAACAAAACAGAGACGGGGCATACTGAGGGAAAGGAATAGCAAACGGAGATGACTAAATGTTGACATCCTTGATGAACAGTCTTAGGGCTTCCAAGCCACCTCTTCCCATACCATGTTCGATTTCCTATTGAGATGGGAGGTGACAACCCAAGACTGGGGGCCTTGCTGTGTGTCAAAGTTAAATGGCACCATAAAGCACAGAACAGAACACCAAGTCTGGCCTGGAATGAGGGCTCCAGAAATGTTATGATTCGTTGCTGCTGATGTTTGTCCTCTCCTTATTATTAAAGATGTTTATATATCTTGGAAGGTAGACCATCATTATTCCTGCTTCACATTCTAGGACGAGGCAGCGTGGTGCTGGCAGGATTCCTGAACTCGCACCAATTAACTTACTGGGCATTTATAAAACGCCTACTGCATGCGTGGCTCTGGGTTCCAGAGCAAAGCCAGGCTGCGGGCGAAGACTGACCTTGGACCTTCTGTCTCTGGAGTCAGCCATTCAGGCAGAATAATCTGGGGGTTCCTTCTGAAACGATGAGTAAGACCTCAGAGAATGAAGTCGCGGAGGAAGTTTACTGGAGACCCAGAGCCCACATAGTAAATGAGTCCCATAGCTGTCCAACTAACCCCAAATAAAAGTGCCCTCGACAAAACTCTCCCAAATGAACCTCACCCTGAAGCTAGCACATCTTTTTTTTTTTTTTTTTTTTTTTTTTTTGCTATTTGCAAAAGGTGCCATCAAGAGTCTCAGTGCTGTTGTAGATGGCACACTAGGAAATCTTAGGGAGTCAGGGCAAGAAAGCTATATTTATTGAGTGTCTGCTAGATGCCAAGTCCTGAGGTTTTACATGCAAGACTAACTCTTGTCTCCTTAATGCTGGGCAATTGGTGGGATTCCCTCCTTAAATTATAGATGAAAGAAAAAAAAAGATGCCTAAAGAAGTGAATTTTCTTCCTGGATATCACAGAGCAGATAAGAGCCTGTTAGAACTTAGCTCTGCTTGAGTTTATCCAGACCTTTTCTTCTCCTACTTAATGCAAAATTGGACTGAGAAAATGCCCCTGGACTTCTGCCAATGACCTCTAAGAAACTGCCTAAGGGAATGGGACCCATGCCGCCTGCGTGTACTACCTGCTTTCCATGGGTTTTCAATGGAATCTGTGTTACTATGAGGAGAATTCCAAGCGTCCCTGTGACCAGATAAGTCTCAGACTTCAACCCAATTGGCCTGGAGTTCGTAGAAAGAGCAGAGGTTGGTTGGGGCGGGGCTGATTACAACAGCTAGGTGTGTGAGGGCAGGGCAGAGCAAAGCCAAGTAAATATTTGCTGGGGCAAATAATATCTCAGGACAACTTAGAAGTTTCCAGTGGTACTGCAGCAGTGGAGTATATGCCTAGAATCTATTTCTGGACACCACAGACCAAGCCACAGAGCTTGAGAAGGAAACCAGCCTGTGCTCAGAGTAAATAGTTAACTCTTCTGGGCTGGAAGAAATGATTATTCAAAACTTGGTCCCCACATACAAATGCAAATGACATCCCGAGACACATGAATGCTAATTTCTCCAACGAAGTCTGTAGACAAATGCTAGTCATTAGAAACATTTCCGTGCATTTATATTAGGCCGTCCTCTAAAAGACTTTTCAGACAAATATGTCATCAAGATATTCAAAACCATGTAATCTTATCCAAAGTTTCATCTATCAACAGTACAGTTTTCATCTCTTGCAGCTGTGTGTCAGAATGCTGGGGGAGATTACTCAGCTGATACAGCAGAGCCAGGGAGGGGCCGAAGATGTCTCAGGGGTCCACAGAGCACCCCAATACGAGGGTCTGGGTTTTCAGGGCAGGCTAGCCTTTTAGCCACAGGTGAGAGATCCAAGTCAGGTAAGGAGTGACCTCTAAGTGTTTAGAGAAGAAGCCTTCAGGGGCAGCTCCTTCTGTGCCTCTCTCCATCAGCTAGCCTTCACACAGGAGTGCTACCAAGATGACAGATTAAGTTAAAAGCAGAGTGACAGGGAGCTCAAGATCCTGTCTTCACCACCTTCCGCAAGGCAAAACCTCAGACCTGTAGATGTTCCCGGAGAGGCTATGGGTGAAGGGAGAGGCTTAGGTGAAGTGACAGTATTTTCAAATACCTAACAGGAGGGTGTGGCTTTAAGTTATTTCTCTGATCACATGAGCATGAGAATTCTTTTCTCTTCCCTTCTCTCCTTTCTTCCCCTTCCCTTTCCTTTTCTTTTTGGGAATGGTGTCTGGTAAAAAGAGTACACAGAGGGAGCTTTTATGCTATCCCTAGGGCTGCAAAATTTATTATTATTTGATTATTTTCTGAGAGACCATCTGTGTTTGGGTCACTTTAGTCTGTGAATGGGTGGTGGCTTTTGGCAATGGTGGAAGAACATTTCTCTTAATTATGTAACAAAGTGAATCCCTCAAATATCTTATCTGTTAATCTACTCATTCATCAATAGGAATATTCATCCACCCACTCATCCATCCATCCATCCATCCATCCTCTCCCCATTGATAAAAAGGTCTGAAGAACCCGAGATCATGGCACTAACATTATCCCAGTTCTGTGGTTGGAGGAACTGAGGCATAGAGAGGGTAAAAATTGGACCAGAGTAAAAATTGATGTTTGTCCACCCAGCTAATAAGGGATTGTGCTGAGACTGATTCATCTGGTCCCTGGTTCACTCCATTCAATCCATGAACAACCATTTCTTGAATGCCTGCCTTGTACCCGGTATCAAGCCCAGGTATAACAGGAGGGGAGCGATGTCTCTGACTGGCCTCTGCCTTCAAGGAGCTCACATTCTTGAATCAGAGCCAAATTTCACGAGGTTGTGTGGCCTGAAAAGGTGTGGCTCAAATGCAATAGTACCTGTAAGCCTGTACAAAAACCTACCAGCTGAGGTGCCTGGAGCATAACTGACATGGTCAGGGGACGACTGAGTGTCGTAAGTCTCACCATCCAGCCTCCTTGGGGACACTATCTAAAGGGAACCTTTGATTTATGGCCATATAGGCTATAAATATCATCCCAATAGTTGCTGCTTTGAAGGGACTCGGAAAGAGCAGTCTAGGGTAAGGCTCAGGCCTCTGCACATAGCTACACTGGGCTCTTCAGACGATGCTTCTTAGAGCCGAGGATGTAATCTGTGCCCGTCGGTTCCCGCCAATCAAGAGCATGGATGTTTGTATAAAGAATCATTACATCGAGGAGGCAATTCTTAGTGGAAGAAACAGTTTGTACAAAGACACATAGGTGTGAATGCTGATGGAATAACAGAGCAAGGTGGTCATGCTGTTAAAGCACAGGTAACGTATGATGGGGTGGCCAACGGAGGGGCATGAGAGAGATCTGAATAGTTAGAATAAGGCCTCACGGTGAAGGCTGTCATGTGCCAGCTGGAAAGTTTGGACCTTAAGGGAGCCACAGAGGTATTTGGACAAGGGAAATCTATATCTAGATGTACTTCAGAAAGAATACTTGGCAGTGGGTGAATACAGCCAGGAGCACTAGTTAGTTGATTATTTAAATAGTTTAAGTGAGGGCCTATCTTAGACTCAAGGAGTGGGAATGCGATAGATGATAGCAGGTTCTCAAAATTTTTGAAAAGTAAAATGGGAAAGATGTGTGGTTGATTGGAATATTGAATGAAGGAAATATAAGAGCTAGGCTCAACTCTCAGGTTTCCAGCTTGAAATCTTGGTGGATACTTATTTTTCAAACCTGGTTAGGGACCATGAGAGAAAAGGCCAGCCTTGAGGATTCAGAGATGCCAGAATATCCCAGTGGAGATGTCTAGTAGGCGGTTGAAAATCTGCTCTTGTGTCCAGAAGATAGAATATTAGTTAGCAATGGAAATTGGACAATTATCAGCATATAGAAAGAGGGTGGCAAAAAGGTAGCATACGTGCCACTCATGCTCACTTCCACACCCAGAGCAGGCATCACTAATCAATCATGGAATTTTGTTCCATTGAGCCTGGCTGCTGAAGCACCTTGATTCAGGCAGCCATTACCAACAGATTGGGGCTGGCAAGGAAACTGAAATATTCTTGATGGCTATCATGGAGGTGATGACTGAAGCCATGGAGCGGTTGGGAGTGCCCTGTGTGGAGAGTGAGGAGTGAAATGCACTGAGCATCCGCACTTAATAAAATACACAGCTATAGCTGAAAGAGTGTCATCTTTGATGGAAGATGACCTGGATTCAAATCCCCCTGTCACCACTTACTGGCTGGGTTAACGTTGGAGGTTGACCTCAACTCCCTAGGTCTTAATTACTTATTTGTAAAACATGGATCACAATAGTACCTCATAGCATTGTTGATAACATCATGATCTTGTAAAGTGTTTAGAGCAAGCTGACACATAGAAAATGCTTCGTAAATTTTATTTGTGGGTAATGAGAAGAGCAAAGGGACCTGTAAAGATTCAGAAGTTTCCTTAGAGACTATACAGTCCATGGGACACCATGGTACGCCTTATCACAGCAGACCAGTTGGCCTTTGGGAACAATTCTAAATTCTGCTTCTTTCTTTTTTTTTTTTTTTCTTTTGTATAAGTAGTTATGTTTTTATTTTTTATTTTATTTTAATTTATTGGGGTGACAACTGTTAGTAAAATTACATAGAGTTCAGGTGTACAATTCTGTATCACATCATCTATAAATCCCATTGTGTGTTCACCACCCGGAGTCAGTTCTCCTTCCATCACCATATATTTGATCCCCCTCACCCTCATCTCCCACCCCCCAACCCCTTTACCCTCTGGTAACCACTAAATTACGTTCCCCAGATTAATTTTCAAAACCCTGTGGCCATCTTGTGGTTACTGATTGTTTTCTAATCCCCTCACCTTCCCCCTTACCCCCCCCCGCCCGCCCATCTACTTATTTCTTAGACTCAGTATCCTATGTGGGATGGCCTGTGGTTTACATGGATGCCTTGGTCCCTCTTTCAACTCAAATACGGTTTGGGGATTGAATCTTCACACTGATTCAACTTTGCCTCCTAATTTGTAACAGTTCCTCTGTGTGGTGCTTGGGGAAAGAGGGCCATGCTTTGATTTAGACAGTGACCATTGGATCTGAACTGCTACTGTTTCACAAAGAATGGCAGATGGGCAGATGTTTAGCTGCAACCCAGGAGGAAAATGCATAGGAGTTCAGTTCCTTCTGATCAAGAGGTCACTTTTTATTGTAGATTGTCAACTATGCGTTACCAGACAAAGGCCTTGTGGCATGTCTAGGAAAGCCTGTTAAAAATAAATAAATACATATAATTTATTTATTTGCCTGGTTTGCCATTTCCCAATAGTTGTCCTCAATCGAAAGGCACTTACGGTCTTTTGGGTGTAGTACAGCATATAAAGTGTTTAACAAAGTGCCCTCAAATTTATGTAGCAAGTATTATATTTATCTGGGTAAATAAAAGATTATGTTTTCTGCACTGCATCTCTGCCTGCTCTGCCAGCCTTTAATAATCTTTGCCAAGAGACTGGAACTGCTTTATATGGGCTTTATAACCACAGAGTAGTCAGAGTAGTTTTTTTTTTTTTTTTTTGTGGGGGGAGGAGGTAGTGACCTTTTAATGTTATTTTTCGCTACAGATGTGACGGTAAAGTGAATTACTCTGAATGCAAAGGATCACACAGTTCCCTGGCCTGAACACAAAACTTCTGGTGACGTCGTCGGGGAGGGCATCAAGCCTTCAAGTTGGGACAAAGCAAGAGATGCCAAGAGGCTCAAAGGCTGGTTGATATTTCTGGTACAATCTGCGTCCCTGCAATCTGCTGTTGGGTTTGGTATGGTTTATTTTCTCAGAACATTGAGTCAAAGACATGTTTTTGGTTTTTACTTCTAATTTCCTGCTGTTGCGTTGGAGGGTATGTGTGTCTGTTTGTGGGAGCATTAGTGTATTTGCTTTTGTGCTTGAGTGTGTGTGTGTGTGTGTGTGTGTGTGTGTGTGTGTGTGTTTTGGTACCAATGGGAAGAGACAAGAGGCCAGGGAGACAAAGAGGGAGAAATAAGAGTGGGTAAAGAAAAGGGGTGAAAAGATCATGGTGGCCTCCTAAGAAGGATATTGTCCAGATTTGTCCATTCTTTCACTCATGGTCCAGGATTTTGTATCTGTCACTGTTCCAGGTTCTGGGATTATTATAGGCACCTAGAGGAACAAAGTCCCTGATCTCATAGACTTTACCATCTAGTGAGGGACACTGACAATTTCAGATAAATTGGCTAGTCCAATTATGGATTAAAATAGTGCCTGCCTTCTCGGGGGGCTGGCTGATTTTGTCATACTCCAGAGGCAGTATTTTGTCTCTGAACATCTCAGGAGTATATCTGTTTCTCTCTGGACAGACAGGCTTCTACTTTTACTTAGATCACTCATCCCATTTTAAGGTTATTGAAATCCCTGTATACCAGTGGTTCTCAAAAGGGGGTGATTTTACCCCACAAAGAATAATGGCATTGTTTGGAGGCATTTTTGGTTGTCACGACTGCAACATGCTACTAGAATCTAGCAGAGGCCAAAGATGCAAATACATATCCTACAATGCAGAGGGCACCCCCACCACAAAGTCTGACCAAGTCCCAAATGTCAATAGTGCTGAGAAACTCTGGTTTGTGTGTTACTTTCTGTCTGCTCTGCAGTGAGAAGGTATGTCTGGTGGTCTCTTGTGTCCGTAATATTGGCATGTTGTAGATGTTCAATAAATATTTGCTGGCTGGCAGTACCAATAATTATGCTAAATACACAGAAGGTGGTATCAAATGTTTGCTGAGTGATTACCTGATACACTCTGTGACTCAATAGCATGTGACTTTGGAGGACCATCCAACCTTTCTGAGCTTCAGCAACTCCCCCAACCAAGAACGATTAGACCCAGATGTCAATAGTGTGGACGTGGAGAAACCCTGACTGAAGCTGGTAGCCGAAGCACCCACAGCACCAGGGCTTGTGAGTGTGTGCTTATGTGTGCATGGGTGTGGGATTTGCCAGGAAGACTGGCACTGCCCCTTCTGGAAAAGCCCTTGCCACAACCATTTGCCTCTTTCCCTAGGAAAACCACCTCCCCAGACAGTAAGTTTGGAACCTGCACAGCCTTTGCTGGGGGCCGCTAGCAAAAGTTTTCTGTAGGATGGCTTGGTGACCCAAGAGGATGGAAAACCTCAGGATGCCAGCCTCCTTGGAAACATAGGGCTCATTCTGGGGATATGTGTCCCCAGAAAAGCATAGTCACCCAATCCGTCCCTGTTCAAGAGCATTTGTTAACAACATGTTACCTAATGACATACAGGATCAGCCTGAAATGTACTTTGCCTGTAAATTCTGCCCCCAAAACCACTTCTCAATGGGAAATCACTCACGAAACCCCTCCCCCACCCCCACGCCGGAGCGAGCAGGACAGAGGCTCATACCTGAAGGACTTGACGACCACTGCTGTGTGAGGCAAGGGGTTTAGGGAAGGAAAATAGAAATGAAATATCTGGGAAATCTGAGACATTGTTTTAAAACAACTGTTTTTTAGGGTGTTTGATTTACTATTCAACTGTGCACAGCTGCTGTTCAGAAAATAGGACGTATGCCAAGCCAAGAGAGCTGCTGGAGACGGTCGGGGAGAGGGGGAACAAAAGAATCAACAGTGGTGTTTGCACACTTCACGTGTTACCTCGACTTTTAAAAACTCCGTGCAGCTGACCTTCCTGAGAAGCCATTGGCTCAAGTCTCTTTCAGTTGCTGTTTATCTGCTGAACTGCTATTTCCTTCCCATCACTCTTGCCTTCTTTGTCTTAATTAAAGAGATTTAGGAGACTGCCCTGCCCTCAAAGTGCACATTTTAAATCAGTGCTTTAAGAATCACTCCCTCCTTGTGCTTCTATTTTCTTCCTTCTGGCATCAAGAGATCTACACATTGACTTGGGACTTTTTTTTAAAAAATGTTTTATTGAAGCTAAATTGATATAACCGAAAAGTAACCATTTTAAAACATACAATTCAGTAGCACTTAGCATGTTGTGCAACCAGCCTCTCTAACTAGTTCCAAAACATTTTCATCACCCCAAAAGAAAACCGCTTGCCCGTGTCATTCCTCATTTCACCCTCCCTTGAGCTCCGGGCAACCACTAATCTGCATTCTGACTCTATGGATTTACCCATTCTGGATATTTTGCATAAATGGAATCAGACAGTCTGTGACCTTCTGTATCTGGCCTCTATACACTTAGCATAACGTTTTTGAGGTGCAACCATGTTGTAGCGTGTCGCAGTATTTCATTCCTTTGTATGGCTGAATAATATTCCATTGTACAGATAGACACACAGGCAACGTTTTGTTTATCTATTCATCCACAAATGGACATTGGGGTTGTTTTTACCTCTTGGCTATTGCAAATAGTATTGTATGAATATTCGTGTACAAGTATTTATTTGAAGACCTGTTTTCAATTCTTTTGTGTATACAGCTAGAAGTGAAATTGCTCTCGTGTGGTAATTCTTTGTTTAACGTTTTGGGGAATCAATAATTTTTTTAAGACCCTCATTTCACAACCATCCTTGGCGTCCAATCAGCTAATACATCCTCCACCCAAGAGGAGCCCAGAGTTATACTTGGGGTCACCCCCTGAGACAATGCTGGTCCTCTGCCCAAGAATGAGCAGCTGAAGCGAGGCAGAGACTCTCGTGGAACCCCTCACTTCCCTCTTCAGAAGAGTTAACCACCAGTATGCACTCAATATGGCACCAGGGGTCCACGCCCATGAAAACTCTGTAAAGCAGGCATTATTCTCCCTATTTTTAAACTGAAAAAAATATATAAGGATTCAGAGAGATTAATCCACTTGCCCAAGGATACACAGCGAAGAAGTACGGGGTCTTCTTAGGTCTAGAGACCTATTGGAGCCATTTCACCACATGTAAAAGGCTGTCAGTTCTCTCAGTTTTCTGCCTAAGAAAGCTAAACCCTTTAGAAAGAACTGCTCCCAGCTCAAGTAGAAAAATCCCCTCCCTTTTTAGAGGAGTTTGAGCCAAAGACAGACGACAGGCAGGGGGAGATTTCCTTCAGCCCAGGTGACACAGGAAGTAGGGATTAGCTTTTTCTGACAGATTATTTGGTGACCTTTGTTATTGGGAATGAATCCTTCTCTAGCAGTTACAAATTCCTTGCCCCAGTCCAGTCTCCTGTCTAAAGTTTCCCCCTAAGGGGAAAAATAGCTATCTTTATCCTTCCTTCATTTATAGAGAAGAAAAAAGCAGGAAAAACAAACAAAAAAAAAACAGCCATCTCTTTTTAAGCATTCATCTTTCCTAGCATGTGCTAAGTTCTTAGAACATATTAAGACAACCATTCTTCCAATAGCTCTGTGAGTTTCATGGGGGTGTTAATTTTTTTTAATTTTTAAAAGATTTTAATTAAAATATAGCTAACATACAACATTATATTAGTTTCAGGGGTAAACAATAATTATTGAATATTTATATACCTAAAGAAGTGATCACCACGATAAGTCCAAAGACCATCTGACACTATACCATGCTATCACAATATTATTGACTATATTCCCTATGCTGTATATTATATCCCTATGATTTACTTGTTTATACCTGGAAATTTGGACCTCTTATTCCCTCCTTTTTAATTTTTCCATTACAGTTAACATTCAATATTATTTTATATTAATTTAAGGTGCACAGCACAGTGCTTAGATATTTGTTTAATTTAAGAAGTGATCCTCCATGCTCATTTCGGCAGTACAAATACTGAAAAAAAAGAAGTGATGCCCCTGACTGGTTTAGTACTCACCTGGCACTATACATAGTTATTACCACATTATTGACTATATTCCCTATGCTTTACTTTACATCCCCGTGACTATATTGTAACTACCAATTTGTGCTTCTTAATCCCTACACCTTTTTCACCCACCCCTTAAACCCCTCCCATCTGGCAACCATCAAAATGTTCTCTATCTATGAGTGTTTTTCTGTTTTGTTTGTTTATTTTGTTCTTTAGATTCCACATATAAATAAAGTCACATTGTATCTGTCTTTCTCTGTCTGACTTACTACACTCAGCATTCCAGGTCCCATCCATGCTGCTCCAGATGGTAAAAACCCATTCCCTTCCCTGGCGGCGCAATATGCCACTGTATGTATGTACCACCTCCTCTTTATCCATTCTTCCATCAGTGGACACCCAGGCTGCCTCCACATCTTGGCCATTGTGCACAATGCTGCAATGAACATATGAATGCACATGTCCCCTCAAAGTAGTGTTTTGTGTTTCTTTGGAAAAATACCCAGAAGTGGGACTGCTGGGTCCTTCTTTGTCTCTTGTTATAGCCTTGTTTTACAGTCTATTTTTTTTCTGGTATTACTACTCCAGATTTTTCTTTCTTTCTTTTTTTCCATTTCCATTTTCATGACATAACTTTTTCCATCCCTCCACTTCCAGTCTGTGTGTCTTTCAATCAGAAGTAATTATCTGGTAGGCAGCCTATGTAAGGGTTTTGTTTTCTTATCCAATCAGTCACCCTGTTTTTGATTGGAGCATTTAATCCATTTACATTGAAAGCAATTGTTGATAGACATGTAGTTGTTGTCATTTGTTATTCATAGTTTTGATTTTTTTTCACCTTAAAGAACTCCCCCTAATATTCCTGGTAATACTGGTTTGGTGGTGATGAATTCCTTTAGCTTTTTCTTGTCTGGGAAGCTCTTTTTCTGTCCTTCAATTTTAAATAATAGCCTTGCTGGATAGAGTAGTCTTGGTTATAGATCCTTGCTTTTCATCACTTTTAATATTTCCTGCCAATCCCTTTTGGCCTGCAAAGTTTCTGTTGCAAAATCAGCTGACAATCTTATGGGAACTCTTTTATAAGTTACTAGTTGCCTTTCTCTTGCTGCTTTTAGGATTCTCTCTGTCTTTAACTTTTGCCATTTTAATTGTGGGCCTGTTTGGTTCATCTTTTTTGGGACTCTCTGTGTTTCCGGGCTTGTCTGTCTATTTCCTTCTCCAGGTTAGGAAAGTTTTCAGTCATTATTTCTTCAAATATGTTCTCAATCTCTTGCTTTCACTCTTCTTCTTCTGGTACCCCATGACAGGAATATTGTTATGCTTGATATTGTCCCAGAGGTCTGTTAAACTATCCTCATTTTTTGGGATTCTTTTTTCTTTTTGCTGTTTTGATTGGGTGTTTTCTGCTACCTTGTCTTCCAAATCACTGATTCTATCCTCTGAGTCATCTAGTCTGTTGGCAATTCCTTCTAGTGCATTTTTCATCTCAGTTGTTGTATTTTTCACTTCTGACTTTTATTTTAATGGTTTCTATGTCTTTTTCTTTTCTTTTCTTTTTTTTTTTTTATGCTTGCTATCGCTTTGTTGACATTCTCACTAAGTTCCTTGAGCACTGTTTTGAACTCTGTCTCTGGTAGGTTGCTTGCCTCCATTTCATTTAGTTCTTTTTCTAGAGTTTTCTCCTGTTCTTTCATTTGGGATGCATTTCTTTGTTTCCTATTTTGGCTGCCAAAATACGTAATTTTGGCTACGTATTAGGTAGATCTGCTATATCTCCCAGTCTTGCTGGGTGGTCTTATGTAGTATGTGTCTTGTGGAGCCCCATGGTACAATCTCCCTGGTCACCTGTGCTGTGGGTTGTGTGTGTCCTCCTGTTATATTTGAGCCTTGATTGCTGTTGGCACCTCAGTGGGTGGGATTGACACTCAGGCTAACTGGCTGTGGGGTTTGGTCACGCCCACAGCTTATGTGTTGCTGTGCAGGGTGCTTCCCATGGGGGAATTCACCCTGGCAGGCTCTGGTGCCTGTTGAGACCACCCTTTGGGGCTAATTGAATGGTGCTCTGCTGTGGTCTGAAGCCAACTTCCAAGTATGTTAGTTCTGGGGTCTCTTGGGAGGGGTTCCAGAGCAGGCCCAGTTCAGCTACTGCCTGTGACCAGCCAGGGACTACCTAGTAGGAGCTATAAAGCGATCCATGGTTGGTCACTGCCTGTGCTGGACCTGGGGACACGTGAGAGAGGCCACACTGTGAACCAAGGATGGCCGCCACCAGTACCGGGTCTGGGGTGGCTCCCCAAAAAGCCAAGGCTCACTGAGGCCTGTTGCTGGTTTCCAGCTCCCCTTCAGGTTCAGCTACTGAAAAAGCCCTCTGTGGTACAGAGTTGGATGTGGCAGGGTCTCAATGAATCACCAGGGTAGAGCAAGCAAAGCTCACCAGACCAATCAGATTCAGATTTGCCCATGATGGGGGAGGGCTCAATACAGGAAAGATGGTACCCATCTTCTGGACTACATCGGAGGAGGACCTCCTCACAAGGAAATGGCAAATGTTCTCCAGGTTTCAACCCAAAGCAATACACCTCAGTCTGCCCCCACATGTCTCTGACACTCCCTGAGTTACCGTCCCTCGGCTGGAGCCCAAGGTGAGTGCTTGGGAGTGAGACAGTCCGTGTGCAGGCCCTTTAAGAGGATGCCTGGGTTTCCTGCAGCCTTCCTTCTGTCCCACCCAGATGGTTGCAATCCCCACTGTTTTCCACAGCCGTAGGGGCCTTTCTTCCTGGCACCAGGACTCTGGGCTGGGGAGCTTACTGTGGAGCTGGGGTCCCTTGCTCCTCTGTGGAAAATCCCTCTGGCCAAGATACCCCTCCCAATTTTCATCCTCCACATGGAAGTTTGGGGCTAATCTGTTTTGTGTCTCTGCCCTGCCTACCAGTCACGACATGGCTTCTTCTTTATATCCTTAGTTATAATTTCTGTTCAGCTAGACTTCAGACGGTTCTCCAGGTTGATTGTTCTATAATTTAGTTGTGATTTTGAGGTGTTCATGGATTAGGTAAGCACAGCATTTATCTACTCTGCTATCTTGGATCTTGAGCCAAGGGGGTGTTCATTTTATTCTTATGAGAAACCTGACAATCAGAGAGGTTAAGAAACTTGCACAAAATCTCCCAACCAATAGGAGGAGGAGCCAAGATTTAAACTGAGAGCTTTCTGAGTCTAAAGTCTATGGAATGAAGCACTCTGCCAGGCCAATTACTGATCAGTCAATTTCTATTATTGTGTGTACTAGCACCCTGGGATAGGTGCTTTCACACAGGGTCTCATTTAATCTAAGGAAACTTCTAGCTTATAGAAAAGGAATTTGAGGCTTAGTAACACCACATAATAGCCCAAGCTCATAGAGACAATGCCAGCTGAAGATACTTATTGCAGGGCCACCTAATTCCAAAGCCCCACAAAGTCTTCCATACTGCTCTATTTCTTTGTTCAATATGGTGCTGAGCTTATCCCAGCACCCGGAGCAAAGAGGAACCATTGGCAAGGAATCCTGCTTGGTTGCATCATAAGTTTCTGACAATCTCGTTTTACTCTGACTTTAATCAACCATTTGCCATTGGAGTTAGCAGATTCCCACATTAGGATGGAGTTCTTGGAGGAAATGGTTTTCAGAGTTGCTTGTGGTTAGTGATTTTCCTAAGATGAATTAGAAAGAAAAAATATTTTGAAGGGAGGTTAGTTTGTCTCAGCAAGAGCTAAGGTATAGCATCTCTGTGTTAGGCCATGCAGGCAAGCACATATGGAGATGTGTACGTATGTATATGCTCAAGCATGTGTGTGTAGCCATATGCACATAAATCATATGCACACACACACAAATCACATGCATAGAATTGTGTGTTTACAAGGTTAGATGTGTATACATTTGTGGAGGTGGACTCATTTGAGTGTTTGTGCAAGTGATTTTGTGAATACATGCATAGGGGTGGCTGTTAGGGCAAGGCGTAGTGGAAGACGTCAGAAGAAGATTCCCTGCTATGACTGATTATTGAAGGCCTTGGATGAGAAAAATCATCTTGGGCTTTTTGGGGGTGAGGTGAGTCTCTGTGTGCCCACAGGGATCTTCTGGCTGGATGAAAACAACAGTTTCCTGGTGGTAATCACCTGGTTCCCTGGGAAGGGTCTCAATTTGGCCATGGTTGCTCCATGCTTTTCTTGTCACTTGCAACTTCCAGTCCCATATTTGTGTAGAATTCTGATCTGATCTTTCCCACAGCCCTGGAGTGAGGATCTCCAAGTTCTGGCCAGTAGGTCTTGCCTGGGAACTACTTAGCATGCAAAGTCCCTGTCTCCACTTCCAGATTCTGACTCAGAAGGTTGGGGTAGGGGTCTGAGATCCTGCACTTTAGCAAGTTCTATAGGCTATTCTGATGCAGATGCCACGGACCACACTTGGAGACTCTGGCTTAGAGAGCAGTCAGAGATTGGCTGATACGTGTCCATCCTGAGCACCTATCTCCAAGAAGGTGCCTCTAACGTGCTCTGTGATGTCACTGGAGGAGCCCACTGCGCCCCTGCAGTGTCCTTTCTTGAGTCTGATGTTCAGTCAACACTAAAATTAGATTCTCCTTCCTCTTTTGGTGTTTGGAGCAGCTTTGGACATATTCCCAAATCATCTACCCATTTTGTGATGAACCCTCACCTTCTAGTAAGGAGGCCATCAAGTGGTCAAACTGTATGACTCTTCTTCTCAAACAATTGCACAACAAAGAACAAGCAAAACTGTGTTGCCGATTATACTCAGCAAATGCCTTTTCCCTGAAATCCATAGAACCTACTGAACTTAGGTATGTTCTCAAAGCTAAAATTCCGTCTTGCTAAATGCACACACTAGAATTCTGGCGGAAGGACTGATAAACAACAATGATGATTTCTTAGCTACGAGAAGTGACTTTTCCAACTTCCCATTTAGAATCCTACCCTGGCTGGAAGGAGGGTTTTTTTTTTGTTTGTTTGTTTTTCCTTTTTAACCTCTCTAAATTAGGTGAAGGTAGGCTGACTTGCAACAATGATTTGGCAATCCATTTCTTCATCCTCATCAACCAAATTCTGATTTCATGTGACATTGGAATGCAGCCTACAGCCCCTAAAAAAGGTGTGTGTGGGAGGGGGGTGGGATGGGAGACTTGATTTGACAGGGTTACAAGGAGACAAGCTGGAAGCAAACATTTGACACTCCAGCCCTGGAATGCTGTAAAAATTTAATTAGGTGGATCCATTAGTCATGCCCACATGAAGGTTTCATACGGGACTTACAAAAATGCAGGCTACTGAAAGAAAGTTTCAGACCTTCCTGTAAATGCCCTTTCCCTCATTATTGGGAAACGTGGTCTCGGTGGGACCATTGAACCAGGATTTGTGTTTACAAAATATGGTTAGGATGAGATTCATAGCATGGACTGAAGGGGTTTTGGAATCCAAACAAGAGACAACTTTTATAAGGGAGTTCTCCCAGCCTGACTGCTTCTGAGCCAACTGGTCTGAGAGATGATTTTGGTGCCCATTGCCTTTTGTCACTTCCTGACTCAAATTTTTAGGTTTAAAGCACCTGGAATGATGTTGCATGGTAGCCTTCAATGGGATGAGCATGTGTCTATTCTCAAGTTGAAAATGCATAGGCAGCTCCTCCACTTCCAAAACAGGGCACAGGGAGGGGTTGAATTCAAAAATCAAACTTCCAGATTTCAGGGCCTGTGATGCTTACAACTTCATTTGCAACCAAGCAAGTTCAGTTTACAAACACTGTTCTTTTGATTGTAAGTCTCTGATTAGTCACTGTGGTTGGAAAAAGGTAGCTGAGGAAGATTTTTAATACAACTATTTATATGGTGATATTTGAAAGACACTGACAATTATCTCAAGACTTAGTTTTTCATCGATTCGAATCACATGAGATGGTTCCCACAGACCACAGGCAATGTTTCTTCAGAAACGTTTTGTGTACTTCAGTCCAATATGGTGTTAAGTATTCAACTAGAAATGGAAGGGTTTGGTACTGTGTAATATTATTGTTCTAGGGCCACAGTCCCCTAGAGATTGGCTGTGAGCTGACTTTTCTGTCTTCATCTGTATACATGCATCTATTTTTTCACGTTATTATTTCAATGAACACATATGTCTTTATACTCTGGATTGAGACATCAAGTTTAGTAAGACACAGTCCCTGCCCTAGAGGAGGTCACTGGAAATGGAAAAGACTGACGTATGAACAAGTAACCACAGTGCACGAGGATAATAATTACAATGTTACGATTTACTGAGTGCGTATGCATCGAGCAATTTACATACATTAGTTCACGTATTTTAAGAAGCAATCCAGCAAGACAGGATTGTTATTTTTTTATAGATGAAGAGACTAAGACCCAGACAAACGTAAAAAAATTTCAGGATACATGGTTAAGAAATGACAGAGCTGAGATTTGCATCCAGGACATTCTGACTCCATTAAACTATATTGTCTCAGAGTATCAGGTCAGGGCAATGACTGAGGTAAAGAGATAGAAGAGGCAGTGCCTGAAGAACTCTTTGGGGAAGAGTTGACGAAGTTTTGGGGGGGCCTTAAAGGATGATAATTGGTGTCCACAAATTAGGCAAGCAAAGCTTTTGCTGTCTCACGGAGAAACCCTATCATATTGTAACTATTAGATCGATGCAAACGTAATTACAGTTTTTGCAATTGTTTTTAACCTTTTAAACTGCAATTACTTTTGCACCAACCTAATAATATTTTCTGGTTATTGTTGCTTCTAAATAAACCTTAGTTTGAGACAAAGAACCATATTTTATCTAAACATTACTGTGTCTCTAAAGGTCCTTTGGCTGATTAAATATTTGGAATCCTGTTTGTTTCTTATCCCCCCAAACTTCACATAAGTAAAGATTTCAGACATCAACCCATCACCCTATCTAATTTGCTGACTGAATCTGGGAACCACTTGGGTATAGGTCAGCAGAGAAAGTACATAACTTTGGGGAAACTGAACTCTACTGGGAGGAAATTAGTGGGTAAAGTGGAATGAGTAACTGGTGCAAAGAATGCTCGTGAGCAAGGGCTGCAGGTACTTGGATGAGATGCATGCTTTGTGTTTTGGATGTTCAGGGATCTGAAGAAGCTGGACTTTGAGTCTTGTAAGATTTTTCACATCTTTGACCCCAGAGATCTTTGGTGTGAGATCTGTTGCCATCTTGATTGAAAACTCCTTGTTTGGGGGAAGGAAGGAGGGCACAGATGACAGCCTAGTTAATTCAAGTTTCACTTTCCTAAATCTCCTGGGAATGTGTAAATTTAGATTTAGTTTTTAAACTCTCCCTGCCCCATTCTTATCTTTAGCTGAATTCAGCCACATGGGACAAGGCTTCTTAAAGTAGATCGGTCAAAGCAAAGCAAGACTCATATTGTGGCCCTCACACTTAAGATCAGTGTCTTAAATTGAGCTCCTCATCTACGAAATTCCAAGCAGAGCCATCGTAACTAAAGAGAAACTGGACCTTCTGAAAAGGCAATTTTCATAATCCAGGATCAGAATGATCCATTGGTCTCTATCACAAATGCCCATCTCTGGTGGACATCGGATATTTGTGTCTGTCAAACTTGTTTTCCTCTAAGGAATCTCCTCCTCCACTCGTACTCCTGATGTTTGCATGGGGCTGACCCCTAGGGTCCTGCCTCTGGAGGTGACAGCCCTGACCAAGTAGAAATTCCACATATGCTGGATTCTTGGGCAAGCAGTACACTACCAATCCAAGCCCACAGAGCCTCACATTTAGGACTTGTTAGAACTATTCGAATAGAGCTTATTCTACAGGGAATGCGCAGTGTAAAGGTGATTTAAGGCTGGAATTTCCAGCAGCCATATTTCTACCTCAGGGGGATCCAGGCAAAGAGTGAAGGTAACACAGAAGTAATTGAACTTGGGAGGCAGAGGAACAAGTTTGTAGTGACACTATTGACATATCTGAATCTAACCATGCCAGAAGCCAGTGTCACCAATGGACTTTTCAAACTGTGAGCCAGTAAATTCTTTTGGTCTGTTCTTAAGCTAGGTTGAACCGAATCCCTGGTCCCTTATAAGCAAGTGTCCTGATACCACCTCTATCTAGGGTGCCCCAGGCCACCTGCAGATAGCTGAAAGCTTGTGATGAAATTCTCAAAAAATATGGAAAAAAAAAAACAACGTATAGAAAGTTCATTTTAATTTAAAATAAGACTATATGAGTGGGATCTGAATGCCATTAAATCCAAAAGACAGTTATGAGGCAGACTAACTGATTAAAATTGGGAATCGTTCACTTCACAGTGACCAGTTCATAACTCAGGAGAACTTGGCTATCCAGTATGGCAGTCGGGGGCCTCATGTGACACAGAGCCCTTGATAGCAGGCTGGTCTGAATGAAATGGAAGTGAGCTGTCGGTGTAAAGCACACTCTAGAGTTAGAAAACTTAGTGCAAACAAAAGCATGTAAGCTATCTCATTAGTAGTTTTATAGCGATTACATGTGGAAACAAAAATATCTTGGAAATATTCGGTTCAATGAAAAGTATCATTCAAATGAATTTCACCTGTTTCTTTTTTATTTTCTACTTTTTATATTATAGCTGCTAGATAATTTTAAAATACGTATATGACTCACAATACATTTGTACTGCACGTGCTGCATTAGAGCTATAATTATTGCAAGATTCCACTTTCTGTTGAACCCAGACCTCTGTCTCTGACACTGCCACCCTGTTTTTCCTTATCTTGGACAAATGTGGTTGACCTAGGGGAACAAAAAAAATGAATCAAATCTATTATTCACACTACAGCCCCTCAGCTCTTGGAAGCAGCTCCAGATTCTTCCCATAACTTCTATGTTCTCAGCCAAACACCCCATGTTCTTCAACCACTTCATATAATCTAGTTTCTTCACTTTTCTTTGGACACATTCCAGTTTCCCAGGGCTCCTCTGAAAATACAATGCTCAGCTTTCAACCTGGCACGCCAGCGGTAGCCTGAGCCCTTGAGGTTCTCATCTCCTTGCACTAGACACCACATTTCTCTTCATTTGACCCCACTGCTCTTAACAGCTTTGGAAGCCGCGGCTTCTACCAGTGGTTTTCAAAGGTTAATCCGCAGACAAGCAGCGTCAACACCACCGGAGAACCGGTCCGAAGTGCAAATTCTCTGGCTCCACCCAAGACCTCCTGGATCACAAACTCTGGGTGTGGGACCCAGTGGTCTGAACCTTACCAAGCCTTCCAGGGGATTCTTATGTGAGAATGAGTGTGAGAAGCACTGGCTTATATCCAAAGCCTTCTAAAATCTTTTGCCTTTCAGACAGGTTTTCCCTGTTTCAATGGTTGGATGTTTTCAAACCATAATGCATTTGTTTGCATTTGTTCCTGTTAGTGCATCGTAATTTTGGCCCATGGTTCTAGTTTGTCTAAACCTTCTGGACTACAGGTTCTGTCACTTCTCCCTGCACTATGTCAACGGCACACCGAATAACGTTGCCTTCCATCTTTATCCAGAGCTTTGATATGGATGTTAAACAACACAGACCCCAAATCAGGATCACACTTCCTTCCATATCTTGGGGCATGCTGTTCCCTCTGCCTCTGAGTTACGTTTCCAAAGCCCATCTCCCTCACCCTCAGCCCGGCTCTTCCTGGCTAGCTCCACCAGGGCCTGCATCTCCACTTAGATGTCCCCTCTACCGATAAAATTAGTTCAGGGCTGGTCATCTGAGCTCCCTGTACCGACAGCTATCAGTGTTTGATTAGTGACCCTCTTTGCTTCTGGAGCATTTGTTCTCGACTGGGGCCATTTTGCCCATAGGGGACATGTGACAATGTTTAAACACATTTTCTGTTGCTACCATTGGGGATTGCTACTGGCATCCCATGGGTCAAGGCCAACGCTGCTGCTACCCAACCTTCAAATGCACAGGGCAGGCTCCTCCAACAAAGAATGATCTGTCTTCAAAGGCTAACGGTGCTGAGGGTGATGAAACTGCCCCAGATTTAAGTCCCAGGTCCCCTTTGGTCACCAGTTTTATTTCCAGCCCCAACAGAAGGCATGGCCCAAAGGAAGTTCTGAATAAATATTTATTGAATGATTAAGTGCCACCTCCCTAATTGAGACAAACCAATCAAGATGACCTGTAGGTTTATAACTTTCTGTTTTAGGAAATAACCTGCCTGGGGAATAATATAGTTGAGAACATCTGAAAACTGTTTTTAATGAATACACAAACTGGCTTTATAATCAGCATATCCATTGCTACTTAATACACGTGTGTCTAAAGTACTTACAAACTACTAAAACAGCTTTGGGTCTCTAAGTTGCCTGAGCACTCCCCTTTTGCTGTATTGTTGCCCTACTAATTTGTTAAGTAATATGATATTTATTAACTGTGTGGACGTCAAGCCTCAGTTTCCCCCAAATGGGCATAAAGATCCCGACACTTCCTGAAGCCCTGTGATAAAAATGACGAGGATGAAGTTGATAAGGTACTCAGTGCACTGCTTGGCTTGGAGTAATTATCTGCCATGGTAGTTACTGTTTCCTCATTTAATTCTCACCAGGATCGTGTGGGGCCAGCGTTATCTTAATCTCATAGATGAGGACTCTCAAGTTTCAAACAGGCCAACTGGTTGAGTTTTTATCCGCTTTTTTTACCAATAAAGATATCTAACCGATGTTTATGATTGATCTCGACTGGTCCGAAAAAAAACATTTCTCCCATCAACAGAGCTTTTCTGGAAGCTTCTAAAATATTGAAAAGAATGTTTATCTAATCGTTGAGCACAAGGATCCATACTTTTGCATTCAAGGTTGGCGATTACTTGCAGAGCATCCCAGTGGACTGGGCTCGTGGAGAGACATCAGACTTGTGTGTAAAGTGATGATACTTGAACTCTTGGAGGAAGTCAGCAAACACGGGAGGGGAATCCTGCGCTAGGCTTGAGGTCTGAAGGCTCGCACATGGAACCTTCCCTGGGTTGTGTTCCCATCTAAGCTCACTCTGAAGAGCCGGGATTGACGTGGTGCCAGACAGCAGCTGCTCTCCTGCTCTGCCGGGAGAAGGACCCTGATTGAGTGTCTCCCAGAGCGAGGCAAAGCCTGGGAGCCAGTGAGTCATTCTGTCTTGGCACAGAGTCCCCAGGGCTCTTGGGGGAAACAAGCAGACTTTGTTGAAAAGAAACCCTCCTGTGTATGAATGGCCCCTAGTCAAGTTTTCAGAGGGGGCCTGTAACCTGCTTCTGCCCCTTCTTCCCCCTCTTGGCCTGGAGAAACCACAATGACTTGGGGGTGGGTAGATATTTGGAGTTCAGGCTTTTGTTGTCAGCCTAGAACAAAAGCCCAAACCCTGGCTGGAGAGAAATTTCCCGGGGCCCAATCAGGGGCGCAGGCTTCTGACTCAAGTTTTAGCTGTCTCGCCATTGCTAGGGTAAACAAGAGTCAGACTGGACACCCAATTCCTGTAATCTCACTGTATTTTGCTGCATAGCTCTCAGGCTTCTCCCTAATATTGAAAGTAGTCTCACTTTGGGAGTGCACTATTTTTTTTTTTTATTAGAGTTTATTGGGATGACAATGGTTAGTAAAATTACATAGGTTTCAAGTGTATAATTCTGTAATACATCATCTATATAGTACATTGTGTTTTTACCACCCAGTCAGTTCTCCTTCCATCTCCATATATTTGACCGTTTACCCCCTTCTACCACGCTCCTCCCCCCTTACCCTCTGGTAACCACTAAACTGTTGTCTGTGTCTATGAGTGTTTATTTCTTTATTTGTTTGTCTTGTTCCTTTGTTGCTTTTAGTTTTACATCCCATATATAAGTGGAGTGCACTTTTGTGATGTTTATTCACCTTTGTTTAAGGAATTTCTCTGCTGAACACTCAGCTTTATTATGTAATGTTATGGAGAACATTTTACTTTCTTGGCAGCTGTCATGAGAACTTCTTATGGGCAGACATCCACTCTTAGGAGAGAAGAATATTCAGAAAGGTCTCTTTGGGGATGGATGATGGGAACTATCTTCCTGGGCCTGAATGTGAGCAGGCCAATGGAGACAGGGATGGCTTTGTGTGGTACTCCAGAGGGGGAAAGAAGAGGAAGATGGAGAAGTGATTATGGCACCAAAGCTGGTCGGCCATATGCCCCTGTGATGTACCCCTCCCTCCCTGTGGTCATTAACCTTTCCATAAAGCTACTGCTCTCAAAATGTTTCAGACAAGTGGATTTATTTTGGAAATCCCTTTAAACATGAGCTTCTTGGTTAGCTTGCTGAGAGTGGAATTTGAAGCCATATTCAGGTGCTTGTGAGCTCAGAACCTGGGAGAAATGTGAAGAAATAACTGTTGGGAGAATTCACAGCAATTTCTGGGGACAACTCTGGATTCTTGAAAATCTGTGAAATTAGGATTTGGAGTAATTGAAACTAAATCTCCCAGGGGTGGGGGCCAGGGTAATATCTGAGTTACGTTATTAATACCCCTCTGCTACACTGCACTGATATCGCCATTTATCTCCTTTTGCAACAAAGAGTAGGGGCTTGGGCTACATCTGTGGAGACTTGCTCTGCTTGAGGGAATGAAATGGTCTCCAAGGAAGAGGCCGTGCACCCAATAGGAGGCGTGACCTTGTTTATAAGCTCCTTGGAACAAGGCAAGTGAACTGGGACAGTGTGGTAGGCACTTGGTAAGTCTTCTACTCATTAACCCAAATGGAGGTCACAGCTCCATCTTGGCTGCTGCCAGGAAACAACAACTTGTCAAGACTTCAGGCGAAAGCACAAGGTTCCAGCTCATTGGAACCCAATTCCTAGATGAGTGCAGGCAGAAGAAGAAGCTGTGCTTGACTAGCCCCAGATAGGCCAAGCAGATGTTGTGCGGGAGTCCTCTCTGCAAAGCTCAAGTGCTGGCTGGGCTCATCACGCACACAGGGCCCCAGGGAGAGCAGCTGATGAGGGCCCCACAGCTCGGGGAGCCACTGAGCGCTTGGCTCTGTGCCCCCCTCCTAACCCGGGGTGGCCTGGCCCCCTGCCAGCTCAGTTTGGAAGGGAGGGCTAGGCAGTGAGTTGCACATGGGGAACTCTTGCAAAAGACCCAGCAGTGCTTTTGGCTGACATCCAGTTGTCACAGGCTGTGGAGACTTCAGTGGGGTTGCGTTGGTAGGGAGACTGAAGCTGGGTGCTCAGGGAACACTAAAGCGCTTATTTTCTGCACCACTCTTACTCACGGGGAGAGAGGTAGATATAAACTGTGGAATCCAAAACAGGTCTCTGAGCTTCTGTGCCTGCAACGGCTGGGAGAATAACCACAGTCTTCCTCAGGCTGAACAATTGCCTGCCTTGGAACCCAGACACATTTCGCAAAGAAATGAGGGGTCTGTGTGTGTGTGGTCAGTGTGTGTGTATTATATGAGTACATGTTCAGTATGGATATGTGTTTGAGTGTGGACATATTTAATAACTGTGTGGAAGCTGTGCATGATCAGTGTCCTGTATGTACAAATGGGCAGTGAGTATGTGTTTTCCTCATGTGTCTGTGTGTTTAGCACCTTGGGTGTGTGTTGCCTGCCCAAGTATGCCTGTATATGCATGGCCAATGTGTACATGTATATTTGCATGCTTCCATGTATGTCCTCAGGTGTACATGCATGCTTGGCTACATGGTCAATGACGCAATTGTTTTGGGCACATGTCCTCTCTGTGTGTGCATAGACTATGAGCTTGTAGGAGCTTGTAGGTCCAAAATGCATCTGTCAACCCGGTAGGTATATTGTATGTGCATCCAATGGGTGTGCATGTCCCAAGTGCATGTAGTTTTTGCAAAACCACTGTATGTTTAATGTGTGTTAGACACCTTAGACAGTGTGTGTGAATGAGTGAGAGAGAAAAAGCATAGAATTGGAAACAATGAATGTGTCTGTGCTAACCATCTGTAGCACACCCAGCCTATCAATGACCATCTCAAACCATCAGAGCTCTTTAGCACAGCACGCAGGGCCTGAACATTCTGAAGCCCTACTCCCTGTCCTTTATCCCAGTTTCACTGCCTGTCATACCCTGGGCCTCCCATTGCTCCCTTTGCTCTAATCCTATAAAACTGCCTACAGCTCCCTGAATAGACCAGGTTGTTCCTTGCCTCTGAAACTTTGCTCATGCTGTTCCGTCTCCTGGAATGCCTCCTCTTTGCTCCCATCTCCCAACTCTGTGACACCTACTCATAGTTTCAGATTCAGTTCAAGTGTTAACACATCTATGAAGCCTCCAGATTGGCTGACAGGACTGGCCATTGCCTCCTTTGTCTCCCAACTAAGCACGCAAACACATTTCCACCAAAGCACTTAATATTTGAGGCACTTGTTTGTCTCCGTGTCTGTTCGACTGCCCGAGATGGTAACTGCTAGGATGCAGACAACACTGGCCTCTGCATTGTTACATTCCAGTCCTTCCACTAAACATACTCATCCTCAGAGCAGCCCAATTAGACAGGTAACTTCATCCTCACTTTACAGATGGAATCACGG
The DNA here is from genome assembly GCF_004115265.2 of Rhinolophus ferrumequinum. Classification (NCBI taxonomy): domain Eukaryota; kingdom Metazoa; phylum Chordata; class Mammalia; order Chiroptera; family Rhinolophidae; genus Rhinolophus; species Rhinolophus ferrumequinum. The sequence continues at coordinate 26,111,262 of NC_046298.1, forward strand.
AGGCTCCCTGAAAGAGTTATAGACCTCTTACGCAGCGAGGCAGGAAGTGAACTCTGTGTCTGACTCCAGGAACCAGGCATTATATTTTTACGCCATTCCAAATTGGAACTTATTCTTCTGATTGATTGATTCAAGGAATATTTATTGAGTGCTTGCAATATACCAGGTGCTGTTCGAAGCACTCAGAATACAGCCTACAGTTGCTATATTTCTCACAGAACTTGAATTCTAGTTCTGGTCCACTCCAGGAGGCCGGGATGGGGGGAGAGAGAGAGAGAAAGAGAGAGAGAGAGAGAGAATGAGTGCCTTCTATCCACGAGCAGAAAAATCCCAGGATCCAAGATTATCTCAGAAGGATGATACCTGAAAGATTAGTTGGGCAACTGCCAAGTGGAAGAGATGAGGTACAGAGCATCAGAAGAGTAACTACAGTACACAGATTACAGTCCGAAGATGTGAATATGTTAGGTTGCATAGCAAGGAGGAATTAAGGTCGCAGATGGAATTAAGTTTGCTAATTGCTGATTTTAAGATAGAGAGATTATCCTGGATTATAGGTGTGGGTCCAATGTAATACATGTGTTCTTAAAAGTGCAAGGGGAGGCAAAAGAAGAAAGAGTCAGGTTGATGTGATGTGGGAAGGATCTAGACTCACCATTTCTGGCTTTGAAGATGGAGGAAGGAGCCAGGAGCCAAAGCATGTGGGCAGCTTCTGGAAGCTGGAAAAAGCAAGATAATGGATCCCCTCCCAGCACCTCCAGAAGGAATGCAGCCCTGCCAACACCTTGATTTTAGCCCAGTGAGACCCATGTTGGAATTCTGACCTCCAGAACTCTAAGAGAACGGATGCGTGGTGTTATGAGCCACTAAGTTTGACGTAAATTGTTACAGCAGCCATGAGAAACAGGAACCAAGTTCTCGGATTGAGAGAAACTGCTCCTTACATTAAAACAGGATGTAGATGGGGACTTGATGGGCAAAAGGCATAACAGAGGGTGAAGGATGTAGAATAAGAAGCACCCGTGAGCAAGTTCTGACTATATACCCTGAAGAGGTTGACAGTCATAAGGCGCGCACACCGAGTGTCGGGTTGGCCTTGACCTTTATGCAGCGATGGGTGCAGTCCACCAGGCTATGGACAGCTACTTAAGGGAAGGACCTGGGGTATCATTCCTGATGCTAAGCTAGGATGAAAATGAGACCCATCAGTGACAAAAGGCAACAATTCCCCATGACAATATGAACTTGACCCCAAAGTACGATATAATACAGCATGTAAAGGCCCTGATTGAGGTTCATGCATTCACTTAGGCAGTCAACAAGTAGACACCGAGTGCCAGCTATGCGCCAAGCGCTATTTTAGGTGCTCCCAGAAGCTCTGGAGGTGAAGCTCTGGTGAGAGTGAGCCTCTGTCCTATCCTGCAAGGAGGTCATTCTGACTCCAGACAGAACCAGTCCCCTTGGATGGCGTCCCCACTATCCAAAAGCCTGGGCCGGCAATGGCCACGCAGCACTGGCTGCGTCAATAGCAATAAAATGAATAATTACATATTTCCCACTAGTGCTCATTGTTGGGGGCTGAGAGGAAGATCCACAAATAGGGCTGCGACGAAGGAAGCTTCTGAGGGAAACTGGACTGAAGCTGAGCAAGTCTAGGGGTGGGTTCCATTACTGCAATTAGCACGCTGCGTAAACAGCACTTAAGGGCTCTCTCTGGGAGTGTGTGGTGATCCATCTGAAATAGACAACTATTTTATGCAGGGAGGGATGAGGGGAACTATTTTCACGTCAATTTAATAGTCTAGTCTGCAAACAATCCTCTTCCTCCCTGTTCATGCTCTCCCGGTCTCTCCCCTCCTTGGCTCAGAGCCAGGTCCCATCCTCACAGCTGTGTGCCTTTGAATGGTAAATCAAGCACCCTAAAAACCTGGTGTGTGGGAATCTTTTGAGCATTGCCTGGGTTCCATTTATCCCATGGTGGGGTTTTACTGGATGTCTTCTTCCTTCCTCACAGACAATCAGAATACTATTTGTCCTTGCCTCTGCTACTTTTGTGTCACGAATACAAGGATTGAGGGAGCTCTGTCTGCTGTAGAGGGAAGGTGTTATTTCAAGGTGCCCCAGGAGAGTCCTACTCAGACTTTCCTGATTTTTCTCATCCTTCCAAGGTGTGCTAGGTTGTGTGTTTCTGTGCAACTTGTTCCTCTCTCTTGGGAATCCTGGTCAAGGCTACCATTTTGTCATCGGACTGGATTCTGGGCAAAGCAATTCGGCTCAGAGCTGGGGAAATTCCAATTACGATGCTTTAGAAACTGAAATATTTTATATTTTTTTCTAGTGACCTACTCTTTTTTTTTTTTTTTTTTCTGTTTTGGCTTTTTGGAAAGAAATGGCCAAAAAATGTCATGAAGACATGTTAACTGGTTAAAAAAAAAATATAACATCGGCAGTATGGATAGAGCAAGGGCATGGTTTCCCTGCTCTGTCCCCCATCTCTCCTACATAATTTGAGGTTATACACATTTTCTTTATAAAGATTTTGAAATGTTGAAAATGAATGCCTGAATTTTAACTCATTATTAGCAATGGAAAGGATTTTTCTGTTGACTCAAATACCACATAATGGCGGTAAAGATGGCACTTGTGGTGACAATGAAATATGTGCCCACATATGGCCATATACCACCTATGAGCGCCATGGCCCCTGGTTGAGAACGATGCTCTTCAATGAATGAATTTTGACAGCAGTTCTACAAGTTTGAGAGGTGAAGTATCTGGCCTGGACCACCCAAGTCTTAAGAGTCTGGGTTCAGACTCAGATCTCAGGCCCTTTCTTTAGCTCTGTGGCTGCCCCATGGATTATTTCAAAAAATTCCATGGGGCCTGAAGACGGGGCGGCTCATCCTGGGTTCTGTCTAATGGATACAACACAGTTGAGCCTCCTTTTCAGCGTGCTGAGGGCTTCTAGATCTGGCTGCAAAAAGAACAACACAGCCTCTGTTAGGAAGAAACCCACAGCTTGGGGGAAAAAAAGCAGGGACACATCTGATTCATCCAGATGACTCATACCTGGGATCACTTGGCCTACACTCGGCTTCCCGTGGCCTGTCGAGGCTTGTGAAGGCCCATGGTGACTTGAAAAGAGAAAACTCCCTCTTGAATGCTGGGGACGGATCCACCCATCTGGGCACAGAGAGAGCTCAGTGCAGCCATCAAGATAACTTAATCAGGGATGCGGAATCCAATTGCAGAGGATGCAGTGTGTGCCATTTGGAAAGTCCTTGGAAGTTTCCAAACCCGTCCTGGTCAGCTCAAGGTGCCCCATCATGAATAGCTTACAGATCTGGGGGCAGCAGCCAGCAAGAGAAAGGCATTTAGTAATTCCTTAGCAAGACCAGGGCTGGAGGGGAAATGGATCTTCAGGTGTAGATACCGGTGGTAATTACCCTGGCAAAGATGTCAAGCTGCGGAGTTCATTCTTTACATAGAAACCCATGTTGCCACTGCAATTACATCAGACCTCTGGGACGCCATGTGCACGACCCTGTGTTATCTGTTGGTAGATTACTTTGTAATCGCGCTCGCGTCATTTTCTTGAGGACAAGAGGGTGTAATCTTCTTGTTTCGTGGCTCTCACGTTTCTCGGTGCACACTTAATCCCCCATCCAGCTTGCTGAGTGACGGGGTTGACAGAGGAGCCTGTGAATTTCCATCAACTCCATTAGGGGGTCTTTGTGCCCCTCCAGCAGACAGTTGCCCAAATCCCACCCATTAAAAAAAAAAAGAAAAAAAAAAGAATGGGCTAATTAAGCCTGCCAGACTAATTTTGCGCTTTCTAATTTTGCCCTTCAAATGCATCATAATTATCAGATGCAAAGTACGGTTTTCAAAGGCAGAGCCACTGATGGGTGTATTTTTAAATCTGTCGGGCTAAGACGGGAGTTAGCGAAGAGGCAGACAATATTTTTAACTTGCATCAGGGCAGGAAAAGGCCACTGCGTTACTGATTCCTGCCACTGCCTTTGGAATGAAAACAGCATTTATTTGATGGGTTGCTGAAATGGATGCTATCGTGGTGCTGTCCCCGGCAATGCTGCTGAGCGACACGTGCTTCAGGGTGCACCGCACAAGTGGGGGGTGTGGCCGCCGCCCTGGGCCTCTTGGCTTCCCGGGAAGGCACAGCGCACACGCCCCCTCAGAGATTGCAAAAAGTCAGGGTTGATGTAGACATGAACTTGGAAGAGCTCCTGGTGATTATGTGATGCCATCCCTTCCTTCTTGTTTTGCAAGTTTTCAGTAGCTTTTCTTTGTTATCGAAAAGACCATGTACACAAAGCCTTGGCTACTGGAGCTTTTGGACAGGACTCTTTTTCTTTCTCCCCACTCTGTCCTAAGAAGCATTGTATGATTCTATTCAAAGTGAAGGTCGAAAACAAAAACCAAAACAAGTCATAAATAATTATGTATCGTATTACGTTTAAAAGGTATCAGTGTTTTGTTCAGTGTATGGGGGTTACACACACCGAACACCATACATCAGTCTAACATAATGCATTTCAGTGGATCTAGCATTAAAAAAAAACACACCCCATAATAGCACGTTAGTTTGGGACTGGATACCATGGAGTTGTTCCCTGTGCCAGTATAAGCACCTCCATTTCATGAAACCCTCCCTTTTAGGTAGAGATAGGGAAACTGAGGCTCAGAGAGGGGAAGGGTTCCTATGGCATGTGAGGGAGAAGCAGGGTGGCAGTGGCATGCTCGTGGATCTTCTCTGGCCCCGTTCAGGACAGAAAACACTGCAGCCCCTCCAGGTGACTCACTGCTCCTTGAATCCTGAGGTACGTTTCCAGAGGATGTGGGCATCTCAGTGTACGGATGTAGACTGTAAGAACAGCTGTCCTCCACAGAGCTCTGCCCACAGGATTCTGGAAGCTCCTGGGTCCTGTCTGGAAGTCCCTTCGAACAAGGCATGATGAAACTGACTGCATGACTCTCCATAGCAGCGTTGTTTATAATCACAAAAAGGTGGCAGCGACCCAAGGGTCCGTCCACCGACCAATGGAAAAACACATCTGTGTCATATCCACACAATGGGATATTATTCAGCCATAAAAAGGAATGAAGTACTGATGCAAGCTATGACATAGATGAACCTTGAAAACAGCATAAATGAAGGAAGCCAGACACAAAAAAGTCACATTTTGCATGATTCCATTTATATAAAATGTCTAGAACAGGCAAATTCATAGAGAGAGAAAGTAGAACAGTGGTTCCAGGGGTTGGAGTGAGGGGAAATGGGGAGTGAGTGTTTATTGGTACGGAGTTTCTTCTGGGGGATGATGCAAATTTTCTGACATTAGTGGTGATAGTTATACAACCTTGTGAATATTCTAAAAACCATCAAATTGTACATTTTAAAAGAGTGAATTTTATGATATGTGAACGGTATCTCTCTGAAAAGTATGAGATTCCATTACAAAACTAAAATAAAAGATTACCTCTCTACCTCAGTATTTTCATTCAGAAAGAGAAACCAGATATTAGTTTCCATATTTATCGAGTGGTGTCTGAGGTCTCTTTGGAGCACTGTTCATGAGTCCATTAGCGTGGGATGAGGGCCCACCTATGGTGAGAGCTCTACAGGCCACAGATTATCACCCAGGCCCCAGAAAGACAGGGAGCTCATTCAGACCAATGTCAGAACACCACCTGGAGCAGAAACGCATTGACCCTGACGCCAGAAGGCCTGGATCCAAGTCCTGATGATGCCATGCAGTGCTGTGTGACCCTCGGCAGGTTACTTAAGTGCTCTGCGCTTGAAGTACCTCACATGTAAACTGAAGATAGTAATAGCATCTGCTGTGAGGAATTCTTACTATGGGGATTAAATGACGAATTGCTGTTTGTCAAAGGGTAGAATGGGGCCCTGCACTATGTGTATTTTTTAGTCAATAAAACAATTTTGGAGTTGCGTTACTTTCCTTCTGCTACTGTGACTACTTACCACAAACTTAGCTTAAAACAACTCACGTTGATTATCTTGAAACTCTAGAGGTCAGAAGTTCAAAATGGGTTTATGGGGCTAAAATCAAGATGTTGGCAGGACTGCACTCTTTCTGGAGGCTCCAGGGGAGAATCCATCCCTTCCGTTTCCCACTTGCTAGAGGCTGCCTGCATTCCTCAGCTCATTGCCCTGAGTCACTCTGACCTCTGCCTCCTGTAACATCTCCTCTGACTCTGACCCGCCTGCCTCCCTCTCATAAGGACCCTTGTGATTACATTGGACCCACCCGGATAATTCACATCTGCAAAGTCCCTTTTACCACGTCAGGTAACATATTCACAGGTCCTGGGTTTAGAATGTGGACGTCTTTGGGAGGGGGAATATATTAATTGGTGGTACAGTTGGTTAGAGCTGTATGCATGTAGGTAGGGGGTTAGAAAATATGAGACACCCTGAGATTCGATGGGTTAGAAGACGCACGAAAGCTGGCTGGGCACCCTAAGCCTTAAACTCTCATCATTCTAGTCCTTTCCCCACCCCCACGCAGTGGGCAGACAGGAGGCATTGTTCTTCATGCAGGCATCCTCTGACCAAGGGTCTTGGTAATCTCTGTTCCCAATGCCTGAACACAGTTCCCTGCAGGCTTCCTTCACTGTCGGTTCAAATGTCACCTTCTCATCATCCTATATAAAATTGCAAACCACCCTCTGCCCGAGCTGTTCCCACCCCCCTCCTCTGCTGGAATTTTCTCCATGTTACTGTCTACTGCTCTGCATCAGGTATGCATTTATTTAGTGTATCGTCTCTTACCTCCCACTAGAATGCAAGCTCTGGTGGGGTGGGGGGGCAGGGATTTTTTGGTCTTGTTCACAAGCACCTGAAACAGAGCCTGGAACAGGGTTGGCTCTCGGTGTCTGCTTGTTGACTGCCTGATGCATGAATGAGCCTCAGTCAGGGCTTTTCCATGCTGTACCGTATTGTAGATTGAGACGCATCTGTCTCCCTCACTAGACGGCAAATTCCTGGCGGGCAAGAGCAAGCCTGAGTCCTCTCAGCAGTTCTCATCACAGGGCTCGGTACCCAGTGAGTGCTACTGTTGGTGAATGACTGAAATGGCGGGAAGTGGAGTCTAATGGTCCAATGCCCAGCTCTGGCTAGGGTCAGCCATGTGTCTAGGCTGGACATCTGTGAAGGGGCATCCCAGGTGGTGGTGGGGTACCGTGGTCTTTCTGGAACATGATATAAAACCAGCAGACCTTCCTACACATATGATTTATGACTTTTAATTTTAAGTTGTTGTTATAATTATTATTTTTGCACAAGCGACTTTGTATGAAGAGGTTTGTTCTTAGATGATTCCTTAGTTGAGATGACACTGTGTAGAATCCCCATGTGCCCTGACTGGCAACTGCAAGCCCATGGGAATTTGTTGTCCTACCAGGCATGGTGTTGTGGTGTAGGAAGCACACCGACCCCCATTGCCTAACACCAGGCTGGCTTGATGCGTTCACGTGACCATTGTGGCCTGGAAGGCATTTGCTTCTGTGAAACCTGGATGCCTAGAGTACCCAAGAGCACATTCTAGAGTCAACTTTACAAGCAGGTCTACAGGAAAGTTTAAAAATCATCACTGCCACGAACCACACCTCCTCTATCATCCCAGCAGATGAAGACACTAAAGCCCAGAAAGGGCAACCGATTTATCCCCATCACAGAGGAGCCCATGGTGGAGAGCCAATCGGTACTCCGCAATCTTGGCTTTCAAACCAATACTCTTTCGTGATTCTCAGTGAAGAGGCAGGAGATCACCTCACACACTGACCCATTCATTCATCCAATCATTCATTCAATTAACCACGCAGGCAATCACTTTCCCTCTCCCTGCCTCCAGCACTGTCTGGCACCACACTGCCCCTTGCTCTCTCAGCCCTGGACACACTCGTACTCTTTCAAGCCTCAGCAGACACTACGGTTCTCCTGCCACAGGCCTTTGCACATGTCATTCCCTTTCCCTGGAACACTCTCCTCTCCCTTCCTGGCCCCGTCGTTTCCTACTCATTCTTCTGTTTTTCTCAGGAGAGCTTTCCTTCCCCTGCTTCAGTTGCATCGGGATATTCTACTCTCAGCACATCATGGACCCTCCTTCCACAGAGCTTGCCACAGTTTCCAATTTTCCCGTCCTTTTGTTTACTTACTTCTGTTAAAGGTTGATTTGATCACTGCCTGCCTCACCAGTTAGACTGTTCAACGATGGCAGGGCCTCAGTATTCAATACATTTTCTTTAATGAATGAGTCGATGACGACTGAAGAAATGAATTAAACAACTGACAACAAGCAAGTGCTAGGAAGGGAAGGAATTCAAATGAGAAAGAAATGGACTCCGGAATGAACTAGTCGGAGAGCGAGAGATTAGATGCATGTGTGAATAGTTAGGATTCAGCTTAGGAGGTGACGTTTGTCATGAGAGATGTTGAGATCCACACAGTGATTTTCGGGGCTAGGAGCTCACTTCCAAAGGGTTGGTTTGGTTGGTTTGGGGAGCTCCCTAGAGGATGGAGGGTTTTAACCTAGATTTGTCCTGGGGAACCTCACAACCTAGCAGACAGGATGAGGCAAACATCAGAAGCTGGAGAAGAGCTATGAAGTCATGGAATTCAGGGCCTAGTGGACTAGTACAGACTGTGCCCATATGAGTATGTCCCCCAAACAACCTTTGGGGCCCCAGCCTACGGGAATTCTTAGGGAGCTACCAAGCCTCTGTGGGATGGGACTTAAGGCAGACAAACTAGCAGGTTCGGCAATTCCCACCCCCTCACCCCATAAATGTGGAGGGGCCCCTGCCAGGGTCTATCAGCTCTCTGGGGTGGGGTAGTCCCCGGCAGGGGATATTCCATCTCATGACCATTTGGATGGCAAAGAAGTTGGCGTAACCTTTGCCTCCACAGGGAGATATGGCATCCAGGAAATTCACTGGTTGACAAATTACTAAAGTTGCTTTAACATAATGAAAGAGGTTATTAGGACACTCTCCAACAGGGTAGTAAAGTATTCATATATTAAGGTATCCAGTTCACAGACAGGGTGGAGACTCATAGCACTCTGAAAGTGGATGGCGTCTCCAATTTATCTAGCCTGTGCAAGAATTTCCTATCAAATATATTTTGTTCAAAGTAGTCACTCAATTTATGCTTCGAGACACCTAATATACCCATCTAATATAAGAACTAACTTAGGATGAGTGGGTTTTCTGTGTATTTCCCCTGGATGCCCACACCAGGCTTTGGACATAGCAGTGAAGAGTGGAGGAGGGGTGCTTCTCTCCCCAAAGCCATCTACAGGGTGAATCTGAAAGGTTGCCCCAAACTGGGGGACTTAGGCTTTCCCCACAAGAGCACTTTGAAAGCCAAAGAGGAAGAGAGCCAAAGGGGTACTTTTTTGTTTAAATCTATGCAAATTGGTGGTTTGCCCTCCAAACAGGAGTGTTTATCTCAGTTTCCTTTTTCAGCTGATTGAGCAATTGAAAGAAAGCAGAGAAGCTGTGACCCCCCTCTGCACCCTGCCCTTCTGAACCCATTTGCTCTCCAAAACCTTGGTACCTTGATCCAGCCATTGCTTTCCCATGGAGGAGCCCAAAGGTCCCAGTCGGCTTGGCTCCTGGCACTGTCCTGAGAATGTCTTCCCACCCTTTTCCCAGACTCCTCCTTATCTTTGCACCAAAACTGCCTTCTGTTCACCAGTTGAAACATTCTTGGAGGTAAAAAAGTGGAGGCCACCCTCGTTCGCCCTCTGGAAGATGAAGCACAAAGCTAACCATGTTGGTATTTACATGCACAGAGGCAAGATGTTAACATTCGCTAGGTTTCGGTAAACACCAAGTCCAACTTGTTCATTTTACATGCAAGGAACCGAGGCCAGAGAGAGGAAAGGATTTGCCTGAGATGACTTAGTTGGTCACTCAAAAGTCCATCTTGAGGGCTGCAGACACATAAGCACGGGGACAGCCTCGTGCCCAGCTCTGGAGGCTCCCTCCACCAAGCCAGAGATTGTACGTTGGCTGCAATGGATTCTCGCATTCTCATAACTTTTTATATGTTATCTTCATCTTCATGAAAATGTCTAAGGCCACAGTGGTTTCTTTCTGGGTTTTTTTTTTTTTTTCTTACGAAGTCACTGACCTAGTTAAAGAATCTGATGAAATCTAAAACTCTTTCTTTTATAAAAATACATATGAATCAAACATTATACTCAATTTTAAGGGCTCCTTAAGGATCCATGGACTCCAGGTTACAAGCTCCTGTTTTAAGTTAAATATCATTATTTTCCTCATATAGAACATGATGAAACTGAGGCTTAGAGAAGTTATGTGCTGTGCCCATGCACAGCACGGCAACTCAGGCTCTTAACTACGGATTGGCTGAGTTCCAAAGCCCAAGTTGGTTCTTTCCCCCAGGATACACTGAAAGGAAATGCCACAGATTCCAGAAAGCAAATATTCACTTGTTCTTTACCCAATCGCTATGTTTTTTTAAGCAGCTACTAAGTGCCTGGCATTGATGCAAGAGACGGCCCCTTGGAGCTTACAAAAAGTTTTGCATAGCTGATAGCTAGCTCTCCTCTCTGCAAGAGACAGCCTTCAAATGGGAACTCCAGACCTGCCTTTAGGGGTGTTTTCAGTGAAGGGGGTGGGGTACACATCCTACTGAGGGCTTTATTGGCTGAAAAAGGGAGCAGCTGAGGAAGAAATCAGCCAAATGCCTTCTATCTAAGTGGATCTGCAATATATCCAGATCCCACAGGGAACATCCCCATCCTGATATGTTTGATTAAGAGTTTAAGTTTTGTCTCAGAGTGATGCCATCAGAGGTGATGGAGCTAGAGACCACATACCGCCTGGTTGACCCTTTCCACCACTTGATGTGTGTATCTAAGTGATATCTGGTTAAAGTAAAGAGTGTAGAGGCAGCAGTGGAAATGGAGTTCACCAGGACAGCCTGAGTCCACTAAGTCAGAAAGTCTGTTTAGAACAGCCTGGTTTGCACAGATGATGTGAAGTAATATTAACAAATGGCTACTTTTCCTCCATTTTGTGCCTGACTCAATAATCTTTCCCCAGTGTCTGCAGCAGCTCGGGCTTCTCCTAAATGTGGTTCTAGGATACTTTTCCTGATTTCTGTCTACTAGGATTTCCTCTACGTGTCCTCTGAGCTGATGAATTTCTTTTAGGGACTCTCCAGTAGCCTAAGGTTGACCAGAGCTCCTATATCCAGAGATAATACCATACTAGTTCTTTCCAGCTAGTCTAGCTCTGCACTGGTCTTCATGGAGACGAATCTTGGGAAATCACCCCACTTGGTGAAGTACCATCAGAAGAGGTTGTGGAGGGGACCTGGAGCAGGGCACGGGTGGACAGAAGGGCACACTAGGCTGACCAAGATCCAGTGGCCAATTAACTGACAATCTTAAAGCAAGAAGAGTACAAGGTTGAAGTATTTCCTAGCATTCCCTTTGGAAGTGGTCACTCAGTGAGGCTCCCAACCCTCCTGTATATTAAGGGCCTTGAGTTCTAGTTCTGCTTCAGCTACTAAGTCTGTGTGATCTTGAATATGGCACTTGTCTTCTTGGGTACTCGGTTTCTCCACCTACACAATGGGTGGGACTGCATGATTTTCCCAGGCCTCTTTCTATCTCCCAAATCTAGGCTTTTCTTTGTTTGAGACTTGAGAAACAAAGCACTCAACATGATTTTCTTAAAGTGGGGTATAATTTACATATAGTGAAATGTTCTCCAGTGTACTATTGACTCAATTTTGAGCAACACATATTTTTGAGTAACCTCACTGCCCCCAACCAGGATATAGAATGTTTTCATCACCACAAAAAGTTCCCTAGTGCCATTTTCCAGTCAATTCTCTACCCCAGAAGCAACCACTGATCCGATTTCTATCACTGTAGGTTAGTTTTCCATATGCTAGAATTTCACATCAATTGAATTGTACAGTATGTACTTTTGTGTGTCTGACTTCTTTCACTCAGCACCTTATTTTAAAGATTCATCTATGTTGTTACATGGATGTAGTTTATCCCACTTTTTTTCCCCAAGTAACATTTTATTGTATGAATATATCACAGTTTATCCATTTTCCTATTGATGGACATTTGGCCTTTTTCCAGTGTTTGGCTGTTATGAGTAAAGCTGCTATGAACATTTTCATACAAGGCTTTTTGTAGATTTATGTTTTCTCTTGGATAAATATCTAGGAGTAGAATGGCTGGGTGATTAGGTATTTGTGTGTTTAACTTGTTAAGGAACTGTGAAACAGTTTCCAAAGTGGTTTTTACCATGTTATACTCCCACTAACAATGTCTGTAGTTCTGGTCACTCCACATCCTCCATCCTTTGATGTTCTCATTCTTTTTCTCCTTAGCCATTTCCTTCTGAACAGCCAGGTATGTGCTGTTTGTGTGTGTGTGTGTGTGTGTGTGTGTGTGTGTGTGTGTGTGTATGTTTTGATCCTCTAGATTCTTTAGCCTGCAGACTCTAGCATTTCAGGGTGAGGGCAGTCTATTAGGTTTTGTTCCCCACAGTTCATGATACCATTCTCTTTTCTGTGGCTGGACATCATTCCTTCTTTGGAAAGTTTGGACTCGCTTTGAGGAGGAAGAGGAAAACAAAAGAGAAGGGATCACCAGCAGAGTTTAGCAAAATTATTTGAGCTGCTGCTGGGTTAGGGGATGGCAATGAGGATGTTCTGATTAGAAGTCCAGGCCACCTGTGACAGAGATGACCACCAAACCAGTTCTCGGTCCAGAGAGCTAGTGAAAAGGACCCCATAGACTGAAAATTTGAGGGTCCTCACGGCCTACAAAGAGCAGGGACTCGAACCATAAAATCTCCCAAGTCCCAGGAAAACCCCATGCTAAAGAAGGTTTCTCTCCAGGCTAGTCAGGAGTCAACCCTAGCACGTCAATTATAGGTAGGGAAAGGTAAGCAAGCCCAAAGTGAAATGTATGTATGTTGCTATGAACGCAGAATCTCAACACATGCAGGTTGAAAATAGCTGCTTATAAAGAAGGTGTTGGATGCAACCTCCCATACTGGGAAGACATGACTACTATTCGTAGGTCATGGCACCTGGAAGCTGGAAAAAGCCAAGTAGCTCTGTAGGAAACAGTTTCCGTGGCCATACAACCCCTGATTTCTCTGAGGATAAAGGTTGTGGCTTGGCTATAGAACTGGACCATGAGTTAGACATTAAATAGTCAGACCATCCCTGTGGACAAACTACAAGGTTTGAGAGAAAAGCCACTATCTCAGTTCATGAAGTTTTGTATTTGTATGGGAATCAGGAGGAAGGGAATTCTGGGAGTGGTCAGGAAATCAAGATACTTGCAGAGAGGAACAATGAATTCCTTTTTCTTTTTTCATTTTTTTAAAAATTGGGGAATATTGGGGAACAGTGTGTTTCTCCAGGGCCCATCAGCTCCAAGTCAAGTTGTTGTCCTTCAGTCTAGTTGTGGAGAGCACAGCTCAGCTCCAAGTCCAGTCTTTGTTTTCAAACTTAGTTGCCGGGGGCGCAGCCCACCGTCCCACGTGGGAATTGAACTGGCAACCCTGTTGTTCAGAGCTCACGCTCTAACCAACTAAGCCATCTGGCCACCCCTTCTGGCAGCTCAGCGGCAGCTCATTGTCTTCAATCTAGTTGTGGACGCAGCTCACTGGCCCATATGGGAATCGAACCGGCAACCCTTTTGTTCAGAGCTTGCACTGTAACCAATTGAGCCATCCAGCCGCCCTGAATTCCTTTTTCATGACTCTGTTCCTCCACCTTCAAGATCTCTGCTTCTCCATGGGATGGTCTTAGGACTATCCAAAGTCCCAACAGTCACGTAGCCAGAGATCCTTCCTCTCCTCCCCTCACATTTAATAAACCCCCAATTAGTCCCAAGTTCTGCTGATTGACCTCATAAATACCTAACGAATCCCCCTGGTCTCAGTTATAACGGCCACAGCTCAACCTCCCATCCTCTCTTGCCTGGATTATTTCAGTACTTCCCTAAGTAGACTTCCTGTCTCCAATCTTGGCCTCCTCCAGACTAACTTATGCTCTGGACTCAGAGAGATTGTTTTAGAACTTGAATCCTACTTTGCAACAACATTACTTGAACCCCTGACGTGTGCAGAGGGTACAGGCTGGCTTCCATAGCTGAGGCCACAGATCCTCCCTGATCTAACTTGGCTCACCTCTTCAGTCTCTTCCTCCATCACTCCCTGTTTTCCAGTCTTTTTCCCCACACCAGCTGTTGGCCATTCCTTACACACACTTCACCTATGCCTTCTTGCCTCTGTGATTTTATTCATCTAATTCCTCCCCCTGAATGCGTTTCTACTCCAGCCAGGAAGGAGCTCCTTCTCTGAGCTCCCAGGGCATCCTTGACCTATACCTTCTGTTTACTTACCACATAGTTGCACAATGATTTGTTCATACATTGGATCACCCACTGTGAGGTCTAGAGGGAGTACCCCTGGGTTGAATTTGCCTTTGTATCCTTATCACCTCTCCCAGTGATGGCCACCTGGTCAATATAAAGTAAATACCCCTTGAATAAGAAATGGCTTACACAGTTTATCCTTAACCGAAGCCCACGCAGTAGTTAACTTTGTAGACTTGAGTTCAAATCGCTCCCTTATCACTTCCCAGCTCTGTGTCCAGGGACCGACCTATTCATATACAATTTCTTCTTCCTTTTCATCAAATAGTAGAAATGCAAGCCTCCCAGAGATCCTATTTATGTCTGTCACCATTTACAGGCATTTTGAGGGAATACAGAGTAACCAGGGAAAGAAAATCAGAGCAAAAATTTCACACACTCTAATGAATACAAATATATTATGCATTACGTGTTTTTTTTTCCTTTCTTTTGAATGTGTTAGATTTAAGCTAAAAGTCTGGCTTTGGTCTCTGGTGTAAAGCATCTACCAAAAATGGCATATGACCTCATTATCTAGTCTCACAGTCTTAGTACCAACCCTCATTCCTCAATTCAGTGAAATCCAAGAAGTGATTATGTGTAAGAATCTAGGGAAGGTCTTATTCTATTCGCATTTATTACTGCTTCCAAAACAAACACAGTGATACCTATTAACATCCAAGGTATCAACTTGTGTGTGGGTCCTTAGAAATCCAGAGGTTACTATTGGCAGTTCCTTCTGACTATACTTAACTGTCAGAGAGGTTGAAAGATTTACCCAGTTTAAATCCCTTTCATGGCCTTCTGGTCTACTGTTGTTCTCTGACCTACCACAGACCAAAACAATCATTCTGTTTGTCAAAGTCAAGGTTGGCCATTGTGCAAGGGCCCCACATTACTCAGGAAAGATCTTCTGAAACGATTATGGTAAATCCCCTGTTATTGTTGGTTGTCTCTTGTTTTTGTTCAGAACTTTTCTCAACCTTCTGTCCTATCTTTCCTTTTAACTTTCCAGCACCTTATTTGAAATAAAGTGAGCTGTTTTGGATTTATAAAATGGTATATGGGCTTGATATCAATTTTTTAAGAGAAAATAATTGTGAGATTCAACGGTTTCCGGGGACTCTGCAATACTTACTATATGAATATCACAGGAGTCTCATTTTATGGTCATAAAATCCTGAAAAAAAATGTTGCATCCATGAAGGAACTATGGTTCAGAAAAATCATTTAACTTGTGTAAGGTCACATAAAGCGTAAACAGTGGAGATGGAATTAAAAACCTTTTAGAGCTTAATCCAAATTCTACATCTACACGTTGCATTACCCTGCCTTGTTTTAATACCTCTGGGATTTTGCTTCCTAACCACAACTCTGAGCAAATTTTTCCACAGTGGAGAATATAGTCAGGGAAAAGTCACAGTGGTAACCCAACAGGAAATGGAAAGAGCCTCCTGTATCTCTATTGGTTGAGAAGACACATTGGTGGGCCAGCAACTAAATATCTACTCCTCATCAAAGAGGAGAGGTTATTGACAGAGAAATGGGAAAAGCAGCCTGTAGAGATTGCCTCTTGAGTTGTAAAAGCTAAGGTTCTTTATCTTACAAATATAAAATCAGCTCAATTTTATAGCAGAGAAGGTAAAATTTCTTTCCGGGTGCACCCAGAAATCATTGACCGCATCTCTGACAGTGAAGAATTCTGCTAAAATAATCATGCCTTGGCATTCTGATAATCCCCGAGCTTCCAGAATAGCCCTATTCACCACTGAGACAATTTCCACATCTTCTGTTAGAAACTTGAAGAATCTCCCTTGAGTCCTAACGTTTGCTGTTGCTCAATCTGGGTCCCTCCTCCCCAGAAGAGATCATTCCCAGTTGGGATCCATGTGGATGCTTCTCTGCCAACAAGAATTGCTGAGAGATTTCTTAATTCCAGAATCTGGAATAGCTACATATTAATTGCATTTAATTATGCAAGACTAGATCATCAAATATCTTCTAGGGACTTTGTGCATCATTTTAGGTACAGATGTATAATTTGAAGTATAAATAATGCAAATTTCCCTTTTGGAGATCCTAACTAGTCCACTGTTCTACCTAATGGGAGCTATTTCTTTGCTGTTTGTGAGATTAAGTTTTTCTTATCTGCATGGGAGTTGTAGGTAACCGAAGAATCATTCTTGCCCCAGCAGACAGCATTTGGCCCTAAGCAATCTGTGAATAATTAAGCAATGAGTACAGCTGCAAGTTCTAAAATGTTCAAGACTAAGTACAGGTTAAGTAACATTTCTTCCTCACATTGGAGAAGGGGAGACTAGACAAAATAGATTTCTTTTTGGGTCTGGATTTAGTCCTTCTTTCCTTAAACTCATTTTGACGACTACTTTGTTCACAGATCAGTGTTTAAGAACTGCTCCCCTCCACCAAGTAGGCCACGGGCTCAGTAAGACTTTACATTTGCAAAATCCTGAAATCTATAAACAGAGTGGATGAGCTAAACAAGTAGTGTGGTTTACTGGAAGTGTGGGAGGTTGTTCTGTATCTCACTCGCCCAATATTCTCTGGGGGACATGGGTGGACCCAGCATTATCTCTATCTAAGTCTCATGTTGTTCCCTATAAAACAGGAGGATTGATGTATCTGGTTTCTAAAACCCCCTTTAGAACTAATGTTCCATATATTTATGGCAAACTACAGAAGAACCTGAAATTGTTCCTAAATATAATGGGAATGGAGCAAATGAGAACTAGGTTAAAGAGGTGGAGGAGAGTCAATGTTTGACATCAGAGAGACCTGAGTTCAAGTTCTGCCTCTTACAGATTGTGTAACCTCAAGTAAATCACTCCGCTTCTCTAAACTTCCAGTTCTTTCTTTGTAAAAAATATTTAATAATACTATATGCCTGTGGGATAGTGGTAAGGATTAACTGTGATAAGTATAAAGCATTTGGTGTAGTTCTCAGGCAGAATGAGCTCTCATTTATTGCTGGCTCTAAATAAAAACTAAAACAACAATAACTGGCACATAGCTCTATGTCAGGTGTGTGCCTTCTGAGGCTCTCTTCTTTGGTCTGTCCATCTTCATGCCCTCTTCTGTCTGGCTGTCTTTAACTCCTTCCATTAAGCCTTTCGGATTTCTGTCTTCTGTCTAACTAGCAGTGCCAGTATATTTGGTAATTGTTCAAGGTAGGGCTATCTAAGTTATCTCTTTCATTGGAAATCAACTTGTTTATTATGTCCCTGTGCTGGCCTAAAACTAGTCTCCCCACAGCTTGTACCCACACTCCCTACTCTGTTTCCACACTGTAGCCAGACGATCATACTTATCCAATGTACACATCTTTTTAATAGCATCCCACTGATTTTATTTATTGATAAAGTAAAAATTCTTCACAGAGCCTTGCCAATCTCAGACCTTGCCAAATTTCACCAGACTCGCTTCATACCTCTACTTTCTCCAGTGATAAACTTTATTTCAGTATCTTAAAAACAACACACTCATTTGTGTATCAGGACCATCGACCCAACGCTTCTGCCACCTGAAACATTAGTCCCCTCTACGTATATTCCTGGTCCTCAGCTTAAAATCTTCTTCTCCGGCGAGCGCTCTTTGATACTTACTCTCACTCCGTCCATTCAAGACAAGATCAGGACTTACAGTAAATGTGTTCATAAGAAGCCTACACTGTACAACTCCTTTTTAAAAATAGCAATCCTTACAATTGAAGTTTAACAATTATTGGTGCAAACCATAATTTGACATCTACTTTCACCTCCTCCTCATGAAAGTTCCAGGGCCAAGCTGTGACCTTTCCCCTATTATATTCTCACTGCGCAATACAGGGCCTGGCGCATAGTAGGTGTTCACTAATTTTTAGTAACTGAATGACTGGCTAGCTGAATGAAGGCATCCACATACAAAGTGAAGGCTCATCCTGTATTGCAAGATGTGGAGTTGGATGCACATAAATTATTTAGAAAGTTAGACAGTTGACAGGAACAAAATGATCCTGAGATCCTGAAAGGCTCCAGGATGTACAGTTGTTGAAATGTCACCTTTAAGATATGGGTATTGATTTACAGTTTGCATTCTTGAGTACATAGAATTCTGTCCTAGTTGGGAAAAAAGAATCCAATTTCTGCATCTCAGTGAAGGAGAAGCCTAAGTCAGGTTTGGTATCATCTGTCGGAAGTGGGTTTTTTTTTTTTTTTTTTTTTTTTTTGTGTGTGTGTGTGTGTGTGTGTGTGTGCGTGTGTGTACACACTCTTATTCTCTCATTTAACGGTTTTACATTGACTATAATTCTTGGTGGTAAGAAGAAAAAGCTTTAAGACTTACTTTTTTTTTTCATTACAGGTTAGTTTTACCTGTTTTAATACTTCGATTGAATGAAATAACTCAGCAGTACTTTTGTATCTGGCTTCTTCTGCTCCACGTAATGTTTTTGAGGTTATCCATGTTATGGCGTGTATTAGGAGTTTGTTACTTTTCATTACTGTGTAGTATTCCATTGTATGAATATATTACAAATTGTTTACCCATTTCATTTTGGTGGACATCTGGGCTCTCTTTATAGTTATCTATATTATCAGTGAAGTTTTCATAGATATTCTCGTACAAGTCTTTTTGTGTGTATATGTTTTCATGTGCTTATTCACCACTGATATCTTTCTTTGTTAAGTTCTTGTGAGTCTTCTGCCCATTTTATTTTAAACTGTGTCACTTATCTTTTAAATATTGATTTTTAGGGGTTGTTTATTTATTTATGTATTTTGAATGTGAGTCCTAAGTCAGATATATGTATTGCAACTATTTATTTCAAGGCTGTGACTTGCCTACTCATTTTTTAAGGTGCATTTTGAAGAGCAGATTGTGTAATTTTGATGAAGTCCATTTTTATCAATTTTTTTCCTTTATGGTTAATACTTTTTGTGTTCTAAGAAGTCCTTTGCTCACTTATCTATTGTTAAGAATATTCTCCTAGTTTCCTTGTAGAAACTACAGTTTTAGCTTTTATGTTGAGGTCAATGAACCATCTTAAGTTGATTTTTTTATATGGTTTGAAATATGAGTCAAAGCTCATTTTCTTCTCATATAAATATGTCTATATTTTCATTAATGTACACTTTGGCACATATTTATTATTTTCTCTTTAGGGGCTTGCTACTTAATAAAAGGAATAAAATAAAGGCTTCTTTTTTTTTTTTTTCCTAACAAGAAATGTTTCAAGGATGCCCCCTGATTGCCTTTGGGTACATTCTGGTGAGTTGTCTTTAGGCCATAAAAACTTCAGTGTTTGGGTCATGTTTTGTCACAGACTTTATCTTTTGTCACTGGCTTTATCTTGTTTATTTGGAATATAGAAGAGACATTGTTGAGACCACTTAATTTTTAGGCACCATCTGAAACCAGCCACACATAATTCTTAAGAAAGAAGTATATTTTTTTAAAAAAGGATTTCTTTTTTGGAAACTATATTAGAATATTCTAGACATTTGTTTAGGGTAAAAAAAAATCCCCAAAAGAATATTCTTGTAAATCATACATAGACCATAGACTCAGACAACTGGTGAATTGATATTTCAAAGAGAAGGCATGTCTTTCCTTTGGCAAATCAGATTGCATTATATTAAGGTATCATTTTCCTTTCGTAATTGGAAAAGATATGAGTTTATGTTGTTAAATAATTCAAACACACTGGTAGGCGGTATAATTCAGGGAGTGAGAGGGCTGTTTGTAGTGTCAGAATACCTGGGTCCACATCTTTGCAACTTTCTTGTTGTGTGGCCTTGGGCACACAACTTTTTCAAGTCTCTGTGTCCTCACTGTAATATAGGAATAATAACAGAAATTAATTCTTCGGGTTGCTGTGGTAAGTGAGAAGGTGTATGGAAGCATTTAAGAGCAGTACCTGGCTATATGAAAGCTTGTAGTAATTTAGCAATCATGATCACTATCGTCATCATGATTTTAATACAATAGCGCTTTAATCAATTATAAATGCTGAATAGCACCTGTCATACAATAAACGCTCAATAAACTAGCTATTATATTTAAGTATATAAGGTGAAAATCCGCGTGCCTCAACCTGCAGAGATAATCACAATAGACATCGTTGTGAACACATATATATGTATATATTTATGTTTTCAAATAAAAATGGGATCATACCACACATATTGTTCTGCATCTTGTTTTACCTAAACTTTAAAAACTGTTTACCTATACAAGTGTGCCCAACTAATTATTGACTAATGTGCAAAAGGAATTCAATAGAGAAAAGACAGTCTTTTCGACAAATGGTGTTAAAGCAATTGGACATCTGTAGACAAAAATATGAATCCTGACCTAAATTTCATATCTTATCCATTAACTTAAAATGGATCATGGCTGTAAATGGAAAGCACGAAACTATAAAATTTCTAGAAAATAATGCAAAAACATTTTTAGGACCTAGATGTAGTCAAAGAGATCTTAGACTTGATGCCAAAAGTATGATCCACAAAAGGGAAAATTGATAAATCAGATCCCATTAAATTAAAACCTTTTGCTCTGTGAAAGATCCCGTTAAGAGGATAAGAAGGGGCATCTGGATGGCTCAGTTGGCTAGAGCGCAAGCTCTTAACAACAAGGTTGCTAGTTCAGTTCCCACATGGGCCAGTGAACTGCTCCCTCCACAACTAGATTGAAAACAACAGCTTGAGCTTGGAGCTGAGCTGCCGGTGGACTACTGGTTGGCTCAGTAGCTGGAGCGCTGTGCTTATATCACCAAGGTGGCTGGTTCGATTCCCACATCGTCCAGTGAGAAGCAATGGCTTGGGCTTGGAGCTGAGCCTCCAGTGGGCGACCGATTTGCTCAATGGTTAGAGCACAGCGCTCATAACACCAAGGTTGCTGTTTTGATCCCCACGTGGGCCACTGTGAGTTGTGCCATTCACAACTAGATTGAAAACAACAACTTGACTTAGAGCTGAGCTGCGTCCCCCACAACTAGGCTGAAAAAACAACAACTTGACATCCTGGAAAAACACACTGTTCCCCCATATTCCCCAATAATAATAATAATAATAATGAGGATAAGAAGGCAAGCTAAGAGAAAAGATTTTTGCCACATATCTGACAAAAGATTTGTATCTAGAATATATAGAGAACTCTCAAAATTCAACAGTTAAAACAACAACAACAACAAACAATCCCCTTTGTCTATTCAGACAAAGGACATGAATAGACATTTCACTGATGAGGATATACAGATGGCAAATAAACACATGAAAAGATGTTCAACATCACTAGCCATTAGGTAAGTACAATTTAAAACCACAGTGAGATATTACCACACACCTATCAGAATGACCAGAATAAGAGTGACACCACCAAATGGTAGTGAGGATGCAGAGAAATGGATCACTCAGACATTGCTGGTGGGAATGTAAAATGGTACAGCCACTCTGGAGACTCGTTTGGCAACTTCTCTACAACGAAATGTGCACTTGTCCTGTGACCCAGCCATTCCACTCTTGTACAGTTATCCCAGAAAAATAAAAATGTATGTTCACACAAAAGCCTGTACATGAATATTCAGAGTAGCTTTCTTCTTAATAGCCTCAAAACTGGAAGCAACCAGATGCCCCTCAACAGGTGAATGGTTAAACAGATGGTGGAACATCCATCATCCATACCATGGAATACTACTCCGTGATAAAAAGGAATGAAACAAGCTACTGATTCATGGTTGAATCCAGAGAATTATGTTGAGTGAAAAAGCCAGTTCCCAAAAAGGTCATATACTGCATGATTCCATTTACAGAGCCTTCTCCACGTGAGAAAACTATGGAGGGCAGATTAATTGCCACCAGAGGGTAAGGACGAGGCCACTCTGCGTTATGGCTGGCCTTTACCAGGAGAGTCAAGACTTGATCCACTTCCATGTCTCTGGGAAATTGAAGCCCATCTCTTACTGGGGAGGCGGTAATGACTGTCGTGGAAGAAGGAGACCTCAATTTGAGCAAACAGCTGTCTTTTCTTGACAACAGAAGGGTAAACAGGGCTCAAGTTGGCCCTTAGTGAAGTGATCCACATGGATCGGTAGTTTAAACAGATTTTCTCACTGAGCACAGTGAGGAAAACACTCAGCCGCACTTCCTGGCCCTGTTTCTCTCAGAGCCAGGCAAAATAAAGGGACCCCCATCCTTTGTTGCCCTGATTTCCAGTCCTCTCCCCAGGCTGCCTGTCCGGGATGTGCGCTCTCCTTTTAGGAAGGTTATTTGGAGCCTCAGGCTGGGAGGGTTTGTGGTTTGTCTAGAGGGAGTCCCTGTGTCCTATTCTTACCCAATTATCTAATATTTAATTGGCGGGCCCTCCGGTCAATTTCCCTTGGCACAGGGAGGTGGTTTAACATTAAAATTCTTCAGATTTGCTCCTGGCCTTTGCAGTGCGGAGGACTCCATTGCAGCACTGGAGGGCTGTGGTTGACAGTCAGCTATGATTTTCCATCACTTGCATCTCATTATCCTGTCAGGGCTCCTGCCTGCCTATTGATGAGAAACAATGTGTAATCACTTGCAACTGATTGCAAATCACTCTGCTTGGCCCATGACCGTGAGACCCAGACCGCCAAATGGCTCCTGGGCTCTGTGGCTCCATGCTGCCTTCATAGGTGGGGCTCCAGGAGCTTGGCCAGGAGCTCTCTTCTTCTTGAGGTGGAGTGGGAGATGGGGCCAGGTTAAAGAGGGACATTAGCTAATCACAACCCCACAGTACTACAGAGGCAGGTTCAGAATAGCTATTTTGTGGAACTCACTTTAGAGACAGAAGAACAGCCAAGACTCTTCCCTTCATGAAGAATTAGATGGGTTCTAGGATTCTAGAATCATTAATTTGATGGGAGTATGGGCCATATTTTTTCTAATAGAGACAATGGAGCATGCTGGTTGTAGAATGCAGACACTGAAGGCCCTCAGATCCAATGAAAGTCCTAATTCTGATAGTTCCTACCTGTGTGACACTGGGCAATTCACTTAATCTCTCTGAGCTGCAGTTTTCTCATCTGTAAAATGGGAATAATAGGAGTACCAAGCATTTAGAGATGTTTGAATGATTACATGAGATGATTAATGCAAACTCTTTAAGACTCACTGAATTCCAGTTGTTGGTTTTATTAATATGATTTGAAGTTGAGGAAGATACTCATTTACTAGTATTAGACATCGACCCATACTCTGTCCTCTTTCTATCTAAAGAAAAAAATATCTGTGACAGAAAAATCCCAAGTGTCATCTATGGAAAACTACAGTAGTCCTACCAGGGTACAACAGGGGCAGATAAATGTGGTCAACTATACGGGGAAAATGAGTTTCTAGATTCCAAAGCACATTAGCACAAAAAAGTAATGAGGTTCATCATAGCAGCACGTTAGAATCACTTGAAGAACTTTCAAAATTATCTATGACCTTCGACGAATAAAATCAGAATCTCTCGGGGTGAGGCATTGGCATATTTATTTTGAATGCCCTGCTTCCCCCTCTTCCCTACCCCATTCCTGCCAGGTGATTTGAACTTATGGCCAGGTCACAGCTACAGTATGGAAGCTGAGAGAGGCTGCAATCATAAAAAATATCCAACTTTGTTTAAAAGTCTCAGTTCCTACACTTTGACAGAACAATGAATCTCCTCCTCTTCCTATCCCTCATGCTCTGTAATATATGTTGGGAAACCATGCTGGAAGCCTTCTCCAGCTTTTTCTCAGTAAGGGGGAGTCTGAGTTGAACGCTTCCTGAGTTTATCCTTCTCTGGCGTTCAAGAACTCCCAGGAGTCAGGACAGTGAGGGAACAGTCTATAATTACCCTGATTAGTCTTAGCAAGAGTGCCCAGAAAAGGCAGAATCACAGACATGCCTAGACCTTCCTGCAGGCATCCAGAAAGCTTGCAGCAACCCAACTGGGCAAGAGCTAGGGCCTGGGGTGCTGGTAGGGAGGGAGATGTAGATGAGCCTTTGGGGGTATACAATGCTCTGCGGTGTGACAAGGAAGTGGCCAAGCATCCTAAGAGCAAATGGCAAGGCTGTTTTCTCCTTCACTGGAAAATCTTTTCAACAATCCTAGAAAAGGAAGGAGGGTGTTCACTCTCTTGCATTTTTTATTTAAATGGTTGTCTATTGCCAGCTCCCCAAATATCACCACACAACTTGTTGACAAGGCAAAGCTGATTCTATTGCTTATCTGGGTAAAGAAGAACACCACCTCTGCAGAGCTTTGGCAGCGTCTCAGACAAAGGAGGCAAGACCAGAATTTATTGAGAATTGGAAGTTTGGTTAAAGGCAGTTCCTTTAATGTGGGGACCTGATTAGAACTGGGTAAAGATCACATACAACAGTCAAGGACGGGGGGAAACAGGAAGGATTCGAAGACTCTGAGGGCACCAGTCATCTGCTGAGGCTTTTCTTGGAAGAGTTGGTGGGTCTTTGGGGAAAAGTCTCCCTGAATAGTGAAGGCATTAATGAAGACAATGGAATCACGTCATGATGATGTGATGCAGACTCTAAGTTCTGGGTGTGCTGGGGTAGTTTCTGTTCTCAGTGTACAAGCTGTGTGTGGGATGGATGACTTTGTTTCTCATTTTTTACTTATTTTAATTGTCACGGGGGAGACTATTCTTTCAGACTCTAATCCCCTGCCATGTGCTTCCCCTGAGAAACTCTTTGATTTTGTCTTTTGGATACTGCAAAGCTTGAGATTGATCAGGTTTCTCTCCTTGTTTTGGCCTCCGGGAAGGTTAGAGCCAAATCACCTTCAGCATAGGTTAAGTTAAATCACCCAGGACCAGCGTGGGTGTGCTGACCAGGTTCCCAATATTTTTGTTTTGTGTTCATTGGTAGTAGTGGTAGGTGAGATGCAGAACGAGGTGCTGTAATGGCTCTTCACAGGCACACTTACTGGGAAGAAGGAAATTCATGCCTGGAACAGGGAACAGGGTGCCATATTTGTGGCTCTGGGCTGCCCCAGGCTATGGTGCTCAGTACAAATGGCTTGACATTTAACGGCAGAAAATTCCAAAGGATGTAAGACAGTCAAAAAGAAAAGCTTTACTTTTCCATGTAGAGGTTTTCTCCTTGGGAAGTTATTTCTCTTCCAGACCTTTATGTCTCTACCAATAGGCTTTTCAGTTGGCATGTGTGAACAATTGGGTTTTTATTCCTTTAATTACAATTATAATAGATGTGTGTCATATGCTTGAAAATATACATCTTTGCCACATTATGAAATATTTCAAGTATATAGAAAAGTACAGGACTAATATAATTTAGCCAGTGCAGTCATCACTCAACGTTGTTAAATCTTAACTTTTTATTTGATCATATTCACTTTTAATTTCCCCGCCTAAACAATGCTTTGTTAAAAAGACAGTTGAAATCCACCGCATGCCCTCCATTCCATTTCTCTCCCTCTCTTGCCAGAAGGAACGAATTAGCCTGAATTTGATGATTATCATTCTGTCTCATGCTTCATGCTCTTATTAAATATATAAATGCCCGTAAACAACATAATGGCATTATATTTATATTTTAAGTTGTAGGTAAGCAATCACCTTCTGCAACTTTCTTCATTTAATATTACTCGTATGTTTGGCAGATTGATTCATTTCGATGCGTGTATTTCTAGTTGATTTATTTTATCTTCTGAGGAACATCTCACTGTATGAATATACGACCAATCCATCCTCTCATTGATGGGTGACTGGGTGGCCTCCCACTTTTGGCTGTTATGAACATTCTAGTAGTTTATAGTAGTAAACATTCTAGCACTTGCCCATCATATCTACACCCAAGCAAAAGCTTCTCCAGGCCATAAATCTGGGAGTGAAATTTCTGGGCCTCAGTTATGATCATCCCTAATTTTACTTGATTTTGCAAAGCCAATCTTCAGAGACTTTAAGTAATCTGAACTCACTCGTGTGTTACAACAGAGACAAGGAAAGGAAACACGGGATGATTTAAAGTCAATGTATTGCCGTTGCAAATCTTGTTCTAGTGTATTAATGATCCCTGG
This sequence comes from Rhinolophus ferrumequinum, assembly GCF_004115265.2. Lineage (NCBI taxonomy): Eukaryota > Metazoa > Chordata > Mammalia > Chiroptera > Rhinolophidae > Rhinolophus > Rhinolophus ferrumequinum. The sequence continues at coordinate 26,137,787 of NC_046298.1, forward strand.
AATGTTAAAACACAACTTTTAGAAATTGCATTTAAGTCACAAGCCAGGCTGTCTAAGTAGACAGTGACTGTAGAAGCGACCTTTTGGAAGAATCTTTAATAATTGCTATTGCCATGACCACGATCTCACAATTGTATCATATATACCTCTATCTATTTTCTTTGTCCCCTTGTCCCTCCCATTCTTCCCCTTCCCTGACCCTTCTTCCTAGGACTGTGTTATGACTTTGATAGGCCCTAGGCATTTGGGGGCCCCTCTACCACAAAAAATAATTTAAATATTGTATTTAATGACTACAGTGGTTGAAAGATGAGTATAATCTAGGCAGGATTCAATATTACATATTCATGATAGTCTCTTTTTCTTTTGATTTTAAAGGAAATTAAAATTAAAACATTTCTTTGGGCCTCTAAAAGTATTGTGGATTCTGGACATTAGGCATCCTGTAGCTAATGGAGAAATCAGCCTTGTTCTTTTCATTTGTTCATTTGTTCATTCATTGTTCCTTCCCTCCTTTCTTTCCCCCTCTTTCTTCCTTCTTTCCTTCCTTTCCATCTTTCCCTCTATCTTTCATCCTTCCTTCCTTCCTCGCTCTCCATTTCTCTCTTTCCTCCCCTTCCTTTTTTCCTTATCTCGCTCTCTCTTGCTTTCTATTTTTCCCCTTTCCTGCCTAGACTTGGCATACTAAGAAAAACAAGTTCTCAGTTTCTCCTATATCTTGCTTGCAATCATTTCTGTTTTAAGAATAAACAAATAAGACATTTCCTTCAGTTTCCTTTAAAAAAAAATTGAATTCTAACTGTGAATCTAGATATTTCTTGGAATCCAACAGGCTTTCTTTTCATCCTATCATAAGTAGTTTAGATTATCTATGTGTTTTCTTTTTTTCAGGTCCACCTCTACAGCATAAACATTTCTGAGGGGTCCAGAAAGATCCGTTAGCAATTATTTGTAACAATGGCTCAACTTCTAGGTACATTCAGCTTTCCTTTAGAGTTCAGATATTAGGGCTTCTGCTGGCACAGTGGATGACATAGTACTATAAGAAATAAGAAAGGCATGCTCTGTATTGTCATTAAAACACAGAAGTTACTCTGAGACACCTGGTGAGTAAAGGGAGCCCATGCTGGCACTGGCCTCTCCTTCCTGGAGCAGCAGCTAGCGTTCCACAGCTGTTTTCCATTGCTCTTGAAGCAGCATGCATGCCTTCAGAAATGGCCCTTAGGAGTCAAGAGGCCTTCTTCTTATTTGCTTTTCTAAAAGATAACTTTCCCAATATAGCACTGGAGTCAAAAGGAGGAATTCACAGTTACAAACTCAGCCCATGTGATGGTGGAAGGCCCTGGGTATTCTGAATTGCAGGACCGTGAATCTTTGGGGCTGGTGGGGGGTGGTGCCCAAGAGGGCCAAGTTTGGCTGTTCTCGGCCATAGGAGGTGCTTTATCACCTCAGAATGTGCTCCAGTTTTGAGTGAATGGACTTGAATATTGGATCTGCAACAGGCCTTGCCCCACGACACCTCCTTCCAGCCTCGTGATGAAGTGACAAGGACCTCCCCACGTGGAGCTGCTGCTGGAGCAGGTTTAGGGTACACCTGACACTAGACACAGGTAACTGTAGAACAGGAGCTAGAAATGCACTGTGGACAGCGCTGTCAGAGCTTCTGTTATTTATGTAACTCAAGGGCTCCCTACGTTTCACATTATGTCACATCATAAAGGGGTGGTCGGTAAGGAGAATCCAAATGCAGACATACCTCGTTTTTTTTGCGTTTTGTTTTATTGTGCTTCACCGATATTGTGCTTTTTTACAAATTGAAGGCAAGACCCTCTCCAGGCAAAAAGATTACGACTTGTTTGATTGCGACACTCACTTTATTGCGGTGGTCTGGAACTGAAACGCCAATATCTCCGAGGTCTGCCTATAGTGATTTGTTTAAAGACTGTTGGCTATGACTGCTCAGTGAGTAAATTGGGGAAAATCTACACTGGTTTCTTTCACCCACTCTTCCTTCTTTGGCCCCTGTAATAGCAGAGACTGTTTATTGCGTGATGACAGAGCCAGCCAGTGTGCTAAGTCAGGGCTGTGCAGAATTGTGTTGTAGTGCCCTGGCAACGACATTTAGAAGGAGGTATCACTGTCTTCAGTTCACTGTGAAAACACTGAGTCTCACAGAGAAGAGGAATGGGGGGTGGGGTATGGTGAGAGGAGGCTCTCGTCATTTCTTAATCTTCAATCTGTGAAATTGCCTCATTTCTCAATGGAATGATTAAGGATGAAAAGAAATGAAACCTATTTCCACTTTCCGAAGGTACTTGCCTAACCATCTTTACTTCCCTCGGCAAGAATCTTCTGGGGAACTGCTAAAAAGTGTATGTTTCTGCTGTCACTCAGTACCTAGTCCACTGGACTTGGAGTTGGGTCACCAGGGTTGGAGTCCTGAGCGTGTTCACCACAGCCTGTTGGTGGTCAGGAGGGGTGTACAACACAGCTCAACTCTCCTTCCCAGGACGGTGCAAGGCTGCCTTGTTGGGTGCTCCCAGCCACTCTGGAAGGTGGGGACCAGTACTGTCTACTTAACGAATGAAACATTTTGACTTAAAGGGACTGAGTGACTTCCCCAAGTTCACAAAGGTGATGACATGAGGGACAGAATTGAAAAAAAGCCAACGTTGTCTATTTCCAACGCTCATGCACTCTTTCATCCAACTCCTTGTCCGCTACATGTTACTTTCTGAGCCTCCATTGCTTCAGCCATGAAGAAGGAATGATGATATCTTCTTTGTGCTCTTGTGTGTGTTAAATACAGTAAATACAAAATGCTGCCTAATACAACACTTGACACATGGCCAGAAAGTGATAAATGCCACTGAACGAATGGATGGATGAATGAATGAATGAATGAAGGAACCAAGGGAATCCTGCTGTACTTTCACTCCAGTCTTTCCACTGATCTCCATCCACATTCTCCTTCTGGTCTTCCTCTGGCATTTCCCTTTGCACTAGCGCAGGGCTTGACAAACTATGGCCCACAGGCCAAATCCAGCCTGACTCCTAACATTTAAAAAACTTTGTGTGGCCCAGAAGTTCATAATAATTTTTTTTTTTAATTAAAAAAAAATTTTAAAGAATATTTCATGGCACTTAGTTTATGAAATTCAAAGTTCAGAGTCTATAACTAAAGTTTTGTCGAAGCACAGGCACAGCCACTGTTTCCACAGTGCCTATGCCAGTTGTCATGCTACAATGGCAGAGCTGAGCAGTTGTGACAGTGATGGTATAGACCACAGAGACAAAAATCATTTACTCTCTTGTTCTTTATAACAAAAGTTTGCCAACCTCTGATTTAGAGCTTGAGAATGACGGATGGAGATGGTAGAGTCAGAAGCAGAGAGCTTTTTTTCACCTGCTTACCTAGGTGGTCAAACATGGGAGCTTCAGAACATAAAGCCATTTGGCATCTCAGGATTCACCTGCCTGGGGAGCACCTGGAGAAGGTAGCATCAGCACAGATATCAGGGCAGACAGAGGCAGCAGTATTGTGGGTGAACTGTCCCCCCACCCTGCCCCAAGCGGCAGTTTGGACAGTGATATCAACAGATAGTCACATAGATTCCCAAGGGAGACATTTTAAGATCGCACAAGACATTCCCTGAAGCCTCTCAGAAGTGATTGGGGTTGATTCTACAAAACTCTGAAAGCCTGTAAGATATGCCAATGGAGATGAGTCAGCAAAAGTTTTATCATGACTCCATTTGAACCAACGGTTTGTTGGGGATTGGGGAAAATCCCCTTTAAGCTGAATGGCTACGACATCCTGCCAGATCACCACAGGTTCAACAGCTCCAAAACATGGTTCACATTTGTCTACCTGCCCAAGATGAACCTGAAAGAAGAAGCAATTTTCAGTGATGGGAAGTCCAACAAATTCTTGTGCATTTTCTTGTGCATATTCTTGTGCATTTTCTTGGTATTTTAAGTTTTCTCAACACCCTTTCCCAGATTATTGAAGTGATGTGCAGTCATTGTGAAAAATGTAGAACAGGATAGCAAAATCTAAATGATTATAATCTCACCACTCAGACGCAATGATTTTTAAACTTCTGGGCTATTCCTTTCAGTCCTTTTTATTTCCCTATTTTCACTTTCCTCCATTCCTTCTCTCTTGCTTTTCTTCCTTCTCCTTGTACAATTGTTTTGCACAGATATGATCATACTCTCTGTCTAATTTTGACTTTTCTGGTTTTCTTGCCTATGATAGCATATGTAGTTTCTAAGATTATTGAAAATTTATTGTGGACTGATACTTCTGCATGTGGGGAGAGGGCAGTTTTGTCTCCCAGGTGACATTTGACAATGTCCAGAGACATTTTAGTTGTCTTAGTTAGAGGGGGAATTGCTTCTAAACAGCCTACAATGCATACGGCCCTTCCCCGTAACAAAGTACTTAACTTCCAATGTTAATAACACCTCATTGTTGAGAAAACCCTGCTGCAGATATAATTTCTGATGGTTGCATATTGTTCTATTGTTTGAAAACCTTTTGCCTATTTAAACACTAGTCTTCTGTTGTTGGATATTTAGATGTTTTTTGTTTACCTAATACAAATGATATTGAAATATGCTCATGTGTTTTGAATTAACACAAAACCTAAATATTCCTCTCTTTTCCTCTAAACGTTGAACCAAATGACAGCAGGGAATATTGTAAATGTCAAACGATCATGGTCCATCCGTCGTGTGAGCTCCTCAAAAGCAGGGCCTGTATGATTCTTTGTATTCTCTGAGTCTAGTGGACAGCCTGGAACATAACAGGTGCTCAATAAAAACAATGACTGTACAATGGCTAATAATATTAATAAATGTTTGTTGGTGGTGAAGGATGTCTCAGTTTTCCTGCACAACATTCAGTCCAACTTCCCCTTAGTATCTTTTCATGAACTTTGTTGGCTATCAAGACTGGTGGTTAGAAAACTAATTGTTAAGCCATGTTTAGGCCAGGAGCAGAAACTTTATCTTAAAAGCCATCTTGTCTTGATCCTGTCTTGCTTAATCTTCTAGGGGCCTGTGATCAGTGGACCAGGGAGGGCCTGGGCAGTCTGGATGGTGACCTGGGGCCGGGATGTGGAGCAGGAGGGCTTGGTCACGTCCTGAAACCCTTTGTCAACGAAAACCCCTGAAGCATTGAAGGGGGAACAGCCTCGTTTACCCCCTCCTATAAAACTTCATACCCTTCTTTGCTCAGAGAGGTTATGATCTTTTCCCTCTGCTCTAGCCTGACTTCCCGCAGCTCAAACACGCCAAATAAATTCGAATAGACCAATCTTGGTCTCCCGCGACTCATTCCTCTGGCCGTGCCTAACACGAATGTTAAGTCACTTTGTTGCTTCTGTGGTGTTCTGCCCATGTCATGGGTGTTTTAGGGATGCTGGTATTAGTGTTTGTTATGTTAGATCAGCAGCCACAGAGCAGGAAGGCATTTGTGCAAACTCGGAGACTGAGTGCCTCATTTTACAGATGAGAAGGCTGAGGCCCAGAAGAGAAATGACTCCAGTAATGTTTATATCTCTTGAACTATTAGCCACACAGCTAAAAAGAGAAGGCCATTGCCTCTGTGGCCATTACGTCATGGCTTGGCTATGCTGGGGAGAAACCCTGCAGCGGCCTCATGGGCCTTGCTCTGTGATAGCTGGCGGAGCTCTGGGTCTCAATGAACCGGAAACTGCACCCTGGGCTTCTGTAAAGAAACTGGCAGGCCTTGTCTGCAGAGGCCCACACGCAGGCCTGCTTTCCCTGCCCCTGCTCACTGCAGCCCATGGAGTCAGCCTTACTTTCCTGAGCTGGAGAGTGAACAAAGTTTCCCAAAGTGTGGTCTTGGGCCACCTGCATCAAAACCTCTGGAACACTTACTACCTTTTAGATTCCTGTGTTCCACCCCAAATGGACTATTTTATATCAGTTCCCTATCAGAATGTCAGGCATGCTGAAATTGGAACAGCACCAATAGAGCTAGACCAGAAGTCAACACATTTTTCTCGAAAGGGCCAGATAGTAAATATTTTAGGTTTTGAGGGCCATATATTCTCTGTTGCCATGACTCCACTGGGCACTGAAACATGAAAGTGGCTGTGGACAAAACATAAATGGCTACGGCTGGATTTTGCCTGCGAGCCATAGTTTGCTGACCTTTGGGCTGGGCCAGTTAACTGAAAGAACTTGAAGCCTGAATTCTTGACTGAGTTGGTCTCCTTTATTCTCATTTGACAGGAGACTCCATGAAACACTGCGCTACATGTTGGGAGGTCTGAGTCTGACTGTAAGTTCTGTTCTCATCTCACTGTGTGGCTTCAGCAAGTCCCTTCCTTCACTAGGACTCAGTTTCCCCATCTTGTACCAGTTGATCTCAGTGCTTAGTAAGCCTCGACTGGCCTACCTCGTTACTTCTTTCTACATCTGATGGCATCTGAGGGCCCCAGGAGGGCTCACCTCCTGCCTGCCCCAGCCTGTGGGTGGGGAAGGAAGGGTGGAGGGGGCCCTGGCCCTGTCCAGGCCTCACTTCCCATCAGCTTCCCATAGCAGCTCCTAGTTTCTCTATAGGTGCTAGAGCTCCAAGGGCCAAGAGTGAGTCACAGGGCGGGAGTCGGGACTTTCTCTGCTCACGCCCTCTCTCCAGGCGCTGCCCTCCCAAAGCACTGGGCAGGAGGCATGGCAGCACGGGAGGGAGGGACAGCCTTCCTCCTGGCCCCGCCCTCATGCCACCCTGATGGCTCTGATAGAGTCAGCAGGGCTGCACCCACAGACCTGGGGCCTCTTCTCCATTCTCATTTGCATGTCCTTGTTCACATGCCCAGAAGCCATGGGCTTGGATATTTTAGCAGCATGTAGGAAGAATCAAGTCATTGTGAAAGCCAGCTTCATTTCCACCTTAATTCCCTCAATCTATGATGTTTAGGAACCTCATCCCAAGAAGTCAGTTGTGGCCATGGGAATATCTTTACTATTTTGCTCAAACCAGGGTGTGCTATTATGGGTGCTGCCTGTCTGGTTCTGAGGACTTGAACCCAAACTCCGGTGAGTTGAATTCAAAGATCGAGGGACTTTGTTAATGCCCCCAACCTGGGCAGGCAGCCAGAACCTGTGTGTTCTTTAACTATTTGTGTCTTTAACTATTTGTGCAATGGCAATGGAAAACGGGGAAAATGATAATGACACTTATACTTCAGTTATGCTAGGATCTCTAGCCAGAAGAATATTGTAGAATGTAAATATGACAATGTCGTACATTTACTTAAATCCCTTCAATAGTTGATTTTGAGCCTGTCAAGTCAAAGTACTCTCTCTTTCTCTCTGATTCCTTCTGAGGGAAGTCAGCTGCCACTTTCTGCCCTATGGAGAGGTCCACATGTCAAGAAACTGAGGGAGTGCCAGCTAAGGAGCTAAGGCCCTCAGTACAACAGCCCGTGAAGGACCAAAGGTGCCAATCACCATGTGACTGAACCTGGAAGATCTCCCTTCATTTGAACCTTCAGATGAGACGGCAGCCCTGGCTTACATCTTGACGGCAGCCTTGTGAGAGACCTCAACGCAAAGACACCCAGTTAAACCATACTTGGGCTCCTACCCACAGAAATTGTGAGATGATATTGTTTCATACCACTAGATTTTGGGGACAATTTGATACACAGAGATAGATAACTAATATAGTTTGTTAACCAAGTATTCCAGCCTGATTTTTAACTTGAGGATAAAATTAACTCCCTCACATAAAATCACTCAGATCTTAATTCTACAGATTTCATTTGGTTTATATCCAGCTATTTATAAATCTACATGTAAATATTCAAATTCCTCTAACATCAAATGGAGACCTACTGTGTGATGAACGGTGAACTGTGGGTTCCTGGAAAGGTAGATCTTGTCACATTTATCTCTGCACCCCAGGACCCAGCACAAGACTTATCCCGCAATAGCTATTCAATAACTTATGTATTGAATTAAAATGTCTCACCACTAGTTAGCTATTATGACTCACATTTTACTGAAAGAGGTACCTAGAGTTTAAATGATTTGGAGAAGGTCATATAAGTGAAGTTAGGTCTTTTAATTCTAAGGCTACCTACCACCTGTGTACCCCAGAACTTCCATAGTGGGTAACAGTCCACTACAATCTAAAATGGCAATGTTTTTCTTTTTCCCTAACATACTAGCTCAAAACAAGCAGGTAGCTTTGTAAAACATGTTTTTATTAAAGGCTTTCATCTAAAAGCTTTTGTTATCTTCCCCCCCGACCCCCTTAAGTACAGTGAAATGGCTTTTACCATATTCTTGAGATATAATTCTTCAATGATAACGTGTTAGAAATAAGTAACAATTAGGTTATTTTAGTCCTCACTAATAATGTTCGTGGAGCAATTGGTGTTTCTTTCTGAGTTAATAGGAAACATTTGCAGTGAAAGCATGAGACTGCAGATAAAGCAATTGGCAAGAAATGGTTTGTTTAAATACCAGAAAACAGCCCATATCCAAACAGGTGTGCGATAAAACAGTATAAATAAACTGCTCTGTGTGCAGTTTAGCCCTCACAAAATTGTGTAAGAAACTTTCCTCCTACTCTAAAAAATAAAAAAAATAAATAAAACAAAAACAAAAACAGAAAACCAAACCAGGCCTCTTGTATCCTCCTCAGACTACACAGCTGGAAAAACAGTTCTTATTCAGAGAGCTGAAAGTAAAAGTTGTTTTACATTTTTTTTTAATGGCCGGATAAACAAAACCTTGCTAGGGGAATGATTATGCTTTTGCAAATGTGGCCTTGAGCTAGAATCTTGTGAAAGACTCACCTCTTTTCAACCTTTAGGAAATATGTCTGCCTCTTTGAATTAGCAAAGGTCACTTCATGTTGTGTTATGATATTTTCAAAAAATGTTTTTGTTGGTGTAGTTCTCTCAACCACGTGGGCACTTGACTTAGGGAGTTAAGAATATAGGTGCCTAAGAGAATGTTTGGTTTCCATTAAGACCTGCTAAGTGCACAGGAAGCATGGTTTATAGCTGAAAGAGGTTATAAAAACTGTTCTTCATTTCATGCCATTTCTCTCTGGCCAGGAACAAAGGTGGGGCAAGGAGTTGGTCCATGCCAGAAAGTCTGGAAGTATGTGGGTGAAATATTTCCCACCGGGCTGTTTTTGGTGTTTGGGATCATTTGTTCTTTGCCAACCTGTATCTAGGTGGGGGGAAGAGTCAAAAACAATGCAGACATAGCCTGAAGCCCCTTGAGATCTCTGGTGCTTGACATGCCTTAGTGGTGAGGAGGAATCCTGACATAAGGGACAAGGAGTGGTCCTTCGACTTCGACAGTTCAAATCCCACTCAGCTTCCGCTTAGCGTGGAACTTGCTCCTTCTGAGTCTCAGTTTTCCATCTGTAAAAATGGCCCTGTATACATGGCAGCTATGACAATTACGCGCAAAAACGTACAGGTAGGGTCTGTCACACAGTAAATGTTCAGTTGATGGCAGTTTTTCTTTTAACCATTGTTACTTATCTCATGAAGCTTTCCCTTGGTTAAAACCCTCCTCTCAACACACACATCCCTAGATCCTTCTCCCTTACCCTTGGAATAGCTATCCATCTGCATTGTGTGTACAGTCAAATCAGACCAAGTGGAATGGGGATGAAAATGGTTGGGTACAGCTCATCTGGCATAGTAGTTAAGAGTATGAATTCTGAACTCAGGCCTGCATTAAATTCGGGCCCATTTTCTTTCGAGTCAAGTAAATTATTTGGGCCTCAATGTCCTCTCTGTAAAATGGGAATAATAGCAGTATATTCTTTATTGAGTTGCTCTCTTTAAAGAACAGAGCACGGATCCTGAGTGGTACCCATGGGCTTTCCTTTTGCTTCTATGTGACCATACAAACTTCAAATGGCATCTTCCAGAGTTTCTTTACCTGGATTGTGCCTTGTTTTCATTTCTAATTCTATTAACTGTTCCAAGTAGCTCCAGCCTGTAAATAACCACTTCAGAAACAGAAATTGCTGGTTAATATTTCAAACCCTATGAACAAACATTTTGACTTACGCCAACTCTGTGGCTCTGAACTATAATCACCCAATTCTGTCTGTATCTAGAATGAGATGGAAAGCTAGCGTTCCTCCTGGGAATAGAATTTTCTTAAGAAATCATTGGTGAACAGATGAGTAGGACAAAAGTTTTCCTTTCTGTTATTAATGATGAGCCAGAAAGAGTCAGAATCATGGCTTAAGGTGCCTGAAGTACATTTGGTATTATTCTCTCTCTCTCTCTCTCTCTCTCGTGTGTTTTCTCTCCCACCCTCCCTGTGGCAAGTATTATAAATAGGCCTCCTTCTTATCTGATCCTCCCCTAAATGTTTCTCATTTGAAAACCACGGTTAATTTCAGATAATTGTCAGAGATAATCTCAAATTTGTGTGTAATACAGGCCCTAGTTCTAAGAAAAACACGACATTTCTGGAAGACCTGGTTTTGGTCCCTCTTCCTCTGCTGATGCTATGGCCAACATCTCTGACTTCCCGCCTTTTAGCAGAGACAGGTTGTACCATAGGCCTGCTGGCTCCCTTTTCCAGAAGCAGAGAAACTGTCTTCTCCTAGAAGGCTCCTCTCTGACTCAAGCGATTTACAGGTGTGATTTTAAAGCTGGAGAGGGGGCTCAGGGAAATGAGGAGTGAGCCCACCCACAATGCCCCCAGGACCAACTTTGCAATGACAAAGCGGCCTCCCCATTCGGATTCTCACCAGGCCCGCCTTCTCCCGATGCTCACGCAGTAACTGCAGCTGTAAATGTTGCTATACAACTCTTCTAAATAACAGGCTGTTTTTCAGATCCTGGGCCGCATTTGTCCTGGCTTAAGTTAAGAGGTAAAGAGCACTCCAATTGTGAGCTTGGATGGAAAAAATAGATTTGAAGTTGTTCTGCTAACAAGGTATGCAGAGGACTCAATTTCCAGTAAATGAAGGTTAAAGACAGGCTGGTTTGCAGAATACAGTCATCTCCCCCTCCTGTTTAATTTTTCCATAAAGTGCCATAAAAAGCCACTACACTAACAAACATTTTGGGAAGGGAACAGGCTCCAGGCCAAGAAGCCACAAGCTTAAATGAGGGAAATCTGAGCCCCGAAGGCACAGTTTCCTGAGCAGAGACTTATTACTCAAGAAAGGATCAGGCATTAACAGAGCTGCCCAAACCAAATCTATGGCTGCCCTGGGTTCCCGGGGCATACAGGTCAAGAGACAGCCCTCTCCACCACTGGAGTAGTGTCTTCCTACGGACTCAAAAGTACAAGGGGAGTGCTGCTCGAAGACTCAGGTTCTGTACCTGAGAAACATACACGTCCTGTTTAGTTTCAAGGAGGTAGAGCAAAGCCAATGCAATCACAATCGAAACTCAACCTGCCTTTATTTATTTATTGTAAATTTATTGTGAAACACAGAAAAATTATGCCAAAGTGGATACAAAAGAGTGAATTTCCCCAGAGAGCTAGGTTAACCATGAAAAAGAAGAATACGGGGGACGGGCTGACCTTACAAAATATTGACATCCTACACAGCCATAATAATAAAATCAGTATGGTACTGGCTCAAGAACAGAGAACAAGGAACAGAACAGGCCTATTTATAAACGACGACTTGAAATATGATTAACACAGCTTATATATCACGGGAAATAGTTAGATTATTTACTGAATGGGATTGAGGAACTCACCATCTGGAGAAGAATAACATCTATAGCCCTTTATCACACAGAGGTGGACTCCAGATGAAGAAGAGGTGCACTGAGAGGCAACATTGTAAGGTTACCAGAGGGAAACTTAGGAGAATATTTTTATGACTTAGAGGTGGAGAAAACGTTCTAATCAAGATTTAAACTCACAAACCGTAAGTTATGGGGGGAAAATTTGATAGCTTCGATTATTCCAAAGTTGAGGAGTTCTTTTTAATAAAGGATAGCAAAGCTGAAGTTCAAAAGTAAAAATTGGAACACAATATTTGCTACGTCCAAAACTAACTAAGAATCAACCGAGGATATGTGAGGGACACTTGTAAGGTAACAAGAAAGGGATCATAAAATCCGATAGAAATAGGGGCAGAGGATAGCACAGGCCACCCATAGAGGAAAAATTCCCAATGGCCACACAATAGGAAGAAATGCTTAAACTCATTAGTCACCACAGAAATGCAAACCAAATCTAGTGAGATACAGCTTTGTATCCATCAGATTGGCAAAAATGAGACAGCTGGATGAGATGTGCAAACATATGATTCCTCATGAACTGCTCTTGGGATTATAGATTAGTGAAGCCATGCTAAAGAATAATCTTATAAAGTTGAGTATCATATATATTACAATCAAGGTCCACTGCGGGGATATCCCAAAGCATCTTCACTTGGGTCCGTGAGAGAGAATGTAGGAGGATGTCGTAGAGTTGAAACCTGTGGTGACTGGACCAGGGAGGCAACCAGGGGTTCCACAGTGGAGGAAATGGGGAAGTGAAATGTGGGACCCATTGTGGAATACTATATATGCAGCAGTTGGAAGAAATTAGATTGAATTACCAATTAGCAGTATGTGCAGTTCTGAAAAACATAGTGCTGGGTGAAAAATAAGGGCACAACCAGTCAGGATTGTTGGAAACATCTAATGTCAATAAAACACTCAACATGGCAAGTGTCCCACAGAAGGTATTCAGTTCTATCAATAGGGCGGGGGGAAATAAAAAGGCTCAGTCCATCCTGATACAAGATTCAGGATTGTAGGTACCTAAAAGTATTCAGATTAGAATTTGTGGACTGTCTGCCAGACAATTTTGTTTCCTGTGTCCTTTCTTTCTCACTGGGAAGCTGCATCGAGGCTTCTCCACAAGGAGACAACCTCTGTGCATGAAGCACTACGTTACTGGCAGACAGTCTACCTGGGCTCATGTTAGCGGGGGAGGTTCCAGTGTGGCCCCAGCCAGGCGCTAGGCTTACCAAAATAAATTCTTAGCTATTTATTTATGTGGATTGGTAATTCATCACTGCCTCTCTTGACATTCCATGTGCAGCCTGTGTCACACGGACATGGGTGGAATTCCTGCCGAGAGTCCTTTCACTGTGGTATGCCTCACAGAGTAGGAGTCAATTTCACATAGAATAGGCAAGGACCAATTTTGATTGGATGGAATGAAAATTTTCTCCCTCTTCCTTTTACCATGCAAACATTTTTGGGCATATCCATTCTATTAACACGTGTGACCAACATATCTGTGACTGACAGCCAGAGAAGTAAAGAAGGGAAGTGGACAAGCTTGTCTAACATTCTTGCTCGGGGAAGCATAAGAGAAGCAATTCCATTCTGCAAGCAGGACGCCAAGGAGTTCTTTCTTAGTGCAGGAGACAGCAGGTTATTTACACTGTATTTGTGATCAGGGGTCACAGAGCGGGGCAAGGAGCTGAATTCCAAGAATGGAACAGAATCCAACTCTCTCTGAAGGAAATCCAGAGTTTGGAAAACTCCCAAGGAGCAATAATTCAATTGAACTAACCCAATGAACTGTTTTTAAATGAGTTTGGAGAAATATAGTCAAACATTGAACAGCTTCCTAGAACTGAAGCAACCGGGCAAAGGTAACCTTTTATTAGACCTTAGCAGTACACCCAGAGTGCTGCTCAGAGTGTAGGGCTCAGCTCTATCTGGAGAGGGAGAGGAAGATGTGGTTTTGTCCCCTCCGCCCTCTCCCCCCATTAGGAAATTTTCTAGAGCAAGACCTAAGTTTTCCACTTCCTGACAATTATTTCTTCGACGCTAACTTATCAGGCAAATGACTCGATGTATTAAATGGTTACTCTGTACCTGTTGATCTTGGGGGCTTTTTCCTACCGTAGCTCATGTAATCCTCTCCCAATCCTTCAAGGAAGAGATTCTCATTCTCTGTTTTTTTCAGAAAAGGAAAGGGAGTCTCCGGGAGGTTAGAGAGGTTCTCAAGGTCACATAGCTTTAAAAAAGAAGATGCGATTCAAACCCAGACAGCTGATTCCAAATGGAAACTTTCTTCAACCCGTACCACCATGATCAAACCCATGCTTCTGAGGGACAACAGGCAGCCTAGAGGATGCCCTGCTATCGGAGAGGAAGGGGTAAATTGTCCCCTCCCCATCTATTTTCAAGCAAGGCTGTGAGAGAAGCTGAAATGAAGCTGGGGCAGAAGTAATGACAATAATAGTCACAATGAGCTTTTGTTGACGGCCTATTATGTGCCAAACACTGATACATGGTCGGCATGAGTCACAACCCTATGAGCTAGTTATATTACTATCTCATTTTTTTTCCCTTTGGGGACACTGAATCAAAGTGAAATCATTGTCCAAACTCAAACATCTAGTACTTCATAGAGTCAATCCTAAATTTGTCTGACTCTCATGCCAGTGTTTTTAAACTACTACTCAAAATCTCTTTCTGAGGATATGGCAGAGTTCAGCAGTGGTGGCAATGGCAGCTATGGTGGCAGTTTTATGGTGACAGCAGCAGTGGTGATGGTGGGAGTGTTGCTTTTGGTGGGGATGATGACGGTGGTGGAGCTGGAGGAGGTAAAAGCGATGGTAGTGGCAGGGGCGGGATGCTGTTGATGATGGTGGTGGTAGTGTGGGTGACGGTGGGATAATGGTGCTAATGGCGGCAGTTATAGTTGTCGTGGTGGTGGGAGTGGTGGCAGTGGTGGCTGTAATAGTGGTGGCAGTGACGGTGGTGACAGTGGTGGTAATTATGGTGGCGATAGTAGCAATGGCAATGGTATGGTGGGAGTAATGATGATGATGATAGCACTGATGGTGGAGGTGGCAGTGATCCCGTTGGTGGTGATAGTGGTGGTGACAGAGTTGGTGCTGGTGATGCTGGAAGTGGTGATGGAGGTGACAGTGGAGTGATGAGAGTATGAACGATGGAGGTGGTGGTGATCTTGCTGGTGGTCATGATGGTAATGGGGGTGGTGGCACTGATGGTGGCAGCAGCCGAAGTGGCGACAGTGGGTGCAGTATTAGTGAGGGTGGTGGCTGTGACAGTCATGGTAGCCATGAAGGTGTTGGTGGTGGTTGTTAATGTCCCCTCCTCTGGATTATTTCTGAGACCTCCTCTGGAGAGTTTCTGAGAAGAAGTCTTTCATTTTCTCGGTGCCTGGAAGGTTGACGGGCTTTTTCTCCATAGGTTGGCCTTTAATTCCTCTGCCTCTGTTCACTTCCATGCTGTTGACAAGAGCTGCAGTTGTCCGGGACCAACCGGGGAGAGACAGACCCCGTGACCATTTCACCAAAGGCGGCCTTTGGCCACTCTGCACTGGAACACATGACCCCCTGCCTCGCCCCTGGCACATTAACCAGGTGACTGCCTCCTACGGCCCAGCCCAGTCCAAAGGGATTTGGGATTCAGTGTCCCAAACAAGGCACTGATTAGCTGGTAATCAGGCAGCGATTAGCAGGGCGGGTCACCTGCAGTTCAGTGCCCATTGTTCCCTGCAAAGTCCTGGGATATTTGCCACGCGGCCAGAGTCTGAATGTCTGAGGATCCTGCTGCCTGCAGCCCTGTTGTGTAGGGCTGTGATTAGGAAAAAATCCTCTGTTCTCCTAAGCCCATCCCTGCGGAGGAAGCAGTGCCCTGAATCCCCTCTGTCTATTCACACACAAAGGCTTTGGGGAAAGAATAGCCTGCTTAAGAGCCTAGCAGCGACCAGGAGGTGAGGCCACCAGGATACGCTGAAGAACTAGAAGCAAATTAGCACATTCCTCCTCAAGCATGATGTTGAGCGTGTGAGCGGTGACACCTGACAGACCTGAGTCCAGACTGGGATTCTGCTATGGTCTTGATATGTGACCGTGAACATGATTTTTAACCTCTGAGACTTGTTTACCTTGGTTTGTAAGAAGATTAAAAATATTACTTGTCTTTTACGGTTGTTTGCCATTTAAATTTTACATAATGAACATAAAGTAGTTAATATAGTCTTTAGAATAAAGTATCCAATAAATGCTATCATCATGACCACCAGTTACAGTAGAAATAGAAATATCATTGTTTGAAACGCTTTGTTTTAAATGCCCCAATAACAGCATTTCCAAGATGAGAGTAGCCCCTCCTTTGCAGACAATCATGAGGATGAGGTAAGATAATTCCTATAAAGCATTTGACACGTGGCCTAGCACATAATTAGCACGCAATAAGTGATAATAACTTATTAATAATAATCGTCATGATTATTTGGTCAAAGATGGACGCAGAGGTGGCCGGTTGGCTCAGTTGGTTAGAGTGTGGTGCTAATAACACCAAGGTTGCCAGTTCAATCCCTGCGTGGGCCACTGGGAGCTGCGCCCTCCTTAAAAATAAATAAATAAACAAATAAATAACCTTTAAAAAAAGAAATAAACAATTTTTTTTAAAAAAAAGGTGGATGCCAAAGGACTTTTTTGCAGCGTATTTCCCTACATTGGAATGTATAATCATGAAAATTGAGACAGAGCAAGCAAGATTTTGAGTTAAAAGGGCCTTAATGAAATGATTCATGGTGCATTTGTACCACTGAGTCCCATACAGTATTATAATCCATGTGCCTCACTCACCTGGAGGTCTTGTTCAAACGCAGATTTGGATTTGGTAAGTCTGGGGTAAGGCCCAAGAGTCATTTCTAATTAATTCCCAGGTGATTCCAGAGCTATGGTTCATAAACCCCACTTTCAGTAAACAGGATATACACTTTTGTAATAAAAGAGTGTGTGTGTGTGTGTGTGTGTGTGTGTTTTCTATACAAGTATACAAAAAGTTTCTAGACTATACTCAAGAATAGTCATTTTTAAATGAGGGACTGTGAGTGTTTTTCTCCTTCACTAAAGTGTTCCATCTTTAGCAAAAATTTAATATTGAATATGTAGAGAAAACATTAAACAATGCGATAAATAGTATCGATATCGAAAGATCTTCCTCTCTCTTAAATCTTGTCACCTGTCCAGGTTTTTCAGCACATTCTTTGCCAGGTCTGCATGCTGGATGCCCTGACTTTCCGTGATAGCCACACCAGGCCTTTTCAGGGTCTTAACCACAAGGAAATCATACTTGTGCACACTTATTCGGAGGGCTTCGGCTGTCTCAGGAACAGGTGGGCCCCGGCTCAGATATAGCAGCTGGCCAGAGTTCAGGGCCTGGAGGCTTGCAAACCAGCCAGGTGCAAGGTGGACAGCTAGTAACTTAGAGGAGCCCAGAGAGTTGTGAAGTCTGATTTTGGCTGCCTGTGGAGAGGCATTCCAGCTAACATCGTGGCATGTTCTTTGGAGTAGGAAAGAGCTCAAAAAGCCAGTCCTCCAAAAGGGATGGGGTGAGGAAAGGACCCTGGGATCTAAGGAGAGGCGGGCATAGAACCTTTTTTCCAATTTGCGTCTCCCCCAGAGAGAACTGGGTACTTGAGCCCAGTGTCTCATCCCCATCAGACTGGAACTCTCACTGAGAGCTTGACAGAAAGCTGAGCATAGTCTCGGACCAAAGGCTGAGCACAGTCTCGGACCGAAGGCTGAGCACAGAGAGATAGAGTTGGCCAGAACCTGGCTTGAATTCTGCCATTTAATAGGTAAGCTGCCTTAGACGTAAGGGGCTCTGTTTTTCTCCCATGAAAACTGGGAAAAGCAATGCAATAGTATCTTTGGGATTAGGAATTATGAAACTAAAGAGACTCGTCTCTGGTCAGCATAAAGTAGGCTTGAAAGTGCGGATGCTAACACAGGTTAGGAGTTTTATTCAGCGTTCCCTGTCCTCTTCACCTCAGTGTACACCTTGTACTGGCCTACGAGAACCCCCCACTCACTGTGAAGTCCCTTATCCTGACCCCATCACTCCATCCTTCCATGTCCCAGTAAGAGGTTAGAGAGAAGCAGATACATACTTAAAATAGGAGAGTTTAATAAAGGGACTTTTCACAGAGGTGAGAACAGGGTTTAGGAAATCCTAAGGGACAACACAAGGTCCCAGGGCTAGCAACAGTGGTAGGGATGGGAGTTCAGAAGTTGCGTCATCTCCAACCTCGAAAGGCCCAGGGGAAGAAGCAATACAAGAACCCAGAGAGGACAGTGGTATGGACAGGGTGGCCTGACAGTCACCCTGGGGGAGCAGCTAACTCATCAAGGAGGGTGTGGTCAGGGACCAAAGACCCAGATCCCTCTCCACCTACCTTCTTTGAACCTGCTCTTGCCTTTGTCAAGATCTGGCTTCGGCTTCTTCGCTGACGGATTTCACCTTGAAACTTTCTGATCTTGTTGGGTGGCTAGCTTCTGTGCACTGTTGCATGCTCAAGAGATGAAACTGCATTTCCCAGCGAACACCAATAGCTACACTGATGTATGATATACAATGCAGAGACAAAACGTATTAAAAGTGAAACCCACGAAAAATATTTTAAAAGTGATCGGACAAGAATCACTACGCTAGCTACATCCTGGACATGCAGACCCACTGATGATTTGATCATGAAACTCACTGAAAGACTTCCAGGAGATGACTTTTGGAAGAAGAAAGCTTCTTCCCAAGATACTGGGAGATAAGAAGACGGCACCATTTGGCAGAACTCACAGGGAAATCAGATGGCAAGAGAAGCGGTTGCTGTCATCTATACATGTTGCCCCCCTGGGGCCCAGAGGAAGGGGCAGAAGGAGAACAGTGAATCTGGAGGGACAGAGAGAACATTGCAGCAAGCTTGCCGATCCAGTGCTAACCCTTACTTCATGAAACTTTCTAGACAACCGACCTTGACAGATCCCTCCTTCTTTGGCTCTCACACACCCTTTTCTTTTCGCTTCTGATAATCATAACCTCATATTAATCCTTTATACACATGAATCATTTCCTGAATAGATTGTCAAGTCCTTGAGGGCAGGAACATGGTATAATATAATGGATGATGCCCTGTGTTTTCAAATGCTTATGAAGATTTAGGAAGATAATATGGGCAACGTCTTTAGTATGTTCCTGGGCACATACATAAAGTGATGACCAAATAGGTTGATGATTAGTCATTATTTTTCTGTTCTTCATGTCCTCTGTCATGCTGAAGATACACCCCCGTCACACATACCCCTGAACAGGAAATGACATTTCTGTACACTGTCTTTGGGCCTTTTATTATGTAGAATTTCACATATATTATTAGAATGTTTCTCCAACTTAATTATGCACAGAATCCATTTAAAGTAGGAAAAAAAGAATCTGACACATTTTTTAAGTATAATGTTATTTAAATATTTTAAAATAAAATTCTCTCTAGCCTCCTAATGCTTCTTGCTCCGATTAAACGATAAAACAAAACAAATTAATAATTTAAATGCAAACAAAGCTACAACATATTTAAAATTCTGGCTAACAAGTTTCATTCAATGTGACAGATGCTATGGTTTTTGTGAAGCTGTTTCAAAACTCGCTATGCAAAAGCAATACCGAATGCCACAGTACGGGTACATTTTAGTTCACCATGCCTACAAGGTGTGATGACGCAAGTACCCCGCCATTGTTCCCCGTCTATACTGGGCACGGTGAAGCTACTTGGCATTAATTTGACAGTAATGGACGATTTTGAATTTATTTCCCCTTTATTCTTTTCTCATTAGTACAGTCAATCAAAATACCTATTAGTATTATAAAGTACCAACTTGTTTGCTGTCACTGTCACTAAGACGTGATGGCAGGTATTAACTACAAAGGGCCATCCAGCTAATCCGACATGTGCCTTACCAATTTTGCTTTAGATGATGCTTGAAGTGAAAACACAAGGAAGTCTAGTAGAGAAGGCGTTTGCCCTGCCTGAACCCTGACATAGGTACCGTTAAACTTCACAGCTTGGGTGAGGTGGCTCCTGTTATTTCTGTTTTCTGTATGAGGACACTGAGGCTCAGGGGGGTTCAGTAAGAACCCAAGCTCACCCACCTAGTAAGCAGTGTAGTGAGACTCAGACCCAAGAGTGTGTGTCTCTACATGCAGCCTTTTGATTAGATGGAACTAATCTTGGAGCATCATCAACTGCTTAATGCTATATGATACATAATAGTGATGAGGGATTTTGGGGGGCGGAGGTTGCAGGTTGAGGAAGAGATAGAAAGTGAAAAGGTAACAAAACTTGCTTGGCCAGAGATGGTGACGTAAGCCCAGTCCACAGTGATCTTCGGTGCAGTGGTGGCCAGATGAAAAGCACTGGCGTGTTTAGAGCCATATGGAAGCTGGCCAGCCATACAGGTGAGGTACTCTCCAGGCACACTTCCCAGGAGGGGTCACTCTTGGCATCTCCACATCTGGCTTAGCAGTAATCCATCCATGAAGACTTGA
This sequence comes from Rhinolophus ferrumequinum, assembly GCF_004115265.2. Taxonomy (NCBI): domain Eukaryota; kingdom Metazoa; phylum Chordata; class Mammalia; order Chiroptera; family Rhinolophidae; genus Rhinolophus; species Rhinolophus ferrumequinum. The sequence goes on from NC_046298.1 coordinate 26,158,144, forward strand.
AATGCATGGGCTGCTCCATCCAGAATCATGTTCTAGGCATTTGCTATTTCCTGCTCTGAGTCTAGGGCTAGATGTTCTTTCCCAAAACACTTTGTGTCAATTCTTTTGGGTCTTCAAATAGTTATGGAAATGGTGACCCTCAGTTCACATCCACATTCTGTTGGGCGCGTGCAAAGCTGGGTCCTTCTCTGCCTCTAGGAAGGAAGAGGCCACGGAAGAAGTGTTGCCAACTAGTGTTCTGATCGTGGAAAGCCACAGGAAGGTGCTGCTCCTCGCTCCAACTCCCAAGTGTGGAGAATTTAGGAAACTAATACATTTAGGTAACTAACAGGCAGATGTGATAAACTCTCACTCATGTCAATCAAACGCGCTAATAATACACAACTTTTGCATGGCCTGCATTTCCTGAAAATACAAATTTATCTGCTGCTAAAATCCCACTTCCCTTGTAGCAAAGTTAAATTTCTGTTACTTTAAAATGGCAAATTAAGTCATGTGAAATTTCAGGAGAGTCACACACACACACACACACACACACACACACACACGGACACCCATCAGGTAAAACCATAACAAAAGTCCTTTTTGCCTTCCATATATTTCCAGGACAATGAAACTATTCAGTCAGTGCCCAGAATGATAATTATCTTTTTGGACACATGACCTCATACTCCCAATCTATTAAGCACACACACAATCTGAAAATGAGTGGTATTAGTGATTCTATTGAAATGGATACAAGGGAACTGAAACAAAATAAAGCCCGCTTTAGTTCTGTAATCCCTGAAGGAATAAGTGCTAAGAGAACGGGTGATTTAGGACACTTAGAAAAGAAAAAAAAAAGAACACAGGAAAATAGAGGATGCATGTGGCATTTTACCTATTACATGACTGACCTTCATTTCTTGGGGTCACATCAATTTGGGGTGGGGGTGGGGGTTGACTCAGATGTGGGTAACAACTGCGATGACCTAGGACCAAATTGCATGGTAAAATGATTGGCTCCACGACCAGCCCTGAGTTACTTCTGTCCTTTTGTTAGGATCCTGGCAGCCATGAACATTTTCCTGCCCAGAAACATCCACAGAATGGTCAGCTCCGTCAGAAATGACTGCTGCCAGTAGTCTTACTTTTATTCTAGGGGCAATCTCATCCACACTTTTAGATTACCCTCCTTTTCCCTCGAGACACGCGTGCATGTTGCACCAAGTTGGAGTGTGTTAGAAGGTGTGTGGCCATGCAGTGTTGCTCTTACAAACTTTATTCACTGATACAGACCCACCGGTGATCCGTGAGAGAGTACAGCCACCTGGTATCTCTTCAATTTAGACTCAGTGTCCTGCCTTCCTGTAGAGTAAAGGGGCCACGTTGCCTGCTCTTGGTATGAGTCTCCTTTTCTGTCTCAGACCCCACTACCCATGGTTCCAAAGTCTTTGCCACTATTTTCTCCTAGAAGGCCTAAAAGTGGGTTCTTAGGCCAATGGAAACCTTGGGCAGACCCCAGAAGTTCTAAGGTGGGAATGCTGATCAAGTGTCTCCACTGCCTATCCCTTTACCCCTCTTCGACCCTGCACCCCAGTCTCCTGGTGACCAATATTAAAAATACTTCAGAGCAGGAAAACCGGTTAATGGAATAATCAATCAACCAACAAGTATTTATTGAAAGCACCTAATTTTTACTCAGAAAATGCTGACTGGAGCAGATGGTGCAGTAAGAGATGATGGAGGACTCTTCAAAGTCAGATAGAGGATTTGAAACTGATACTCAGCTCGCCATGTATTCATTCAACAGATAGCCATTCAATACCCATGTGTGAATTGTGCCATATTCTGGGACATGGGGATAAAGCAGACATACCGGGCTTATATCCCGTGGGGTTCACAGCATATCAGGGTCACAATTTTTTAAAACACTTTAAATGGAGGGAATGTGCATTATGATTGGAAACAGGCTGCTTCAGCAGCTTATGATAATGAAGGAAGTGAAGACATTTAAAGTTGTTTTAGGATTTTGAGATCTAGAAGTATATGACCAAGCAGCGTTTGGGATTCTGATTTTGGTGGTGGTAGACGAAATGGATTGAAAAAATGCTCCCCCCAATCCTCGTCTACCCAGAATCTCAGAATGTTACCTTGTTTGGAAATAGGGTCTTGGTAGGTGTATTTAGTTAAGATGAGGTCATCCTGGATTAGGGTGGGCCCTGACTTCAATGACTGGGGTCCTTATAAGTAGGCCGTGTGAAGTTATAGACACACAGACGGAAGGAGGGCATGTGAAGATGGAGGCAGAGACTGGAGTGATGCGGCTGATAGCCAAGGAACACCAAGGATTATGGGCCATCACCAGAAGCTAGGAGAGAAGTGGGGCACAGAGTGTCCCCTAGAGTCTTCAGGGGGAGCACGGCCCTTCCGACTCACTGATTTCAGACTTCCAGATAATAATTTTCTGTTGTTTTAAGTCACCTAGCTTGTGGTAATTTCTTACAGTAGCCATAAGAAACCAATATAAGAGATGACTGACTGAAGACAAGGAGATCGCCAGGCTAAGTGATGTATAAGTCCTGACTTAGAGGGCTCAAGAGAGAAAGAAAGATCGGTTTAATTTTGTATGGTTTCCTGCAAGATAATTGTTGAAGACCCTAGTTGAATGAACAAGATACATCTTTCCAAGTCTGTTTTCTGATCAACAAGCAAGCTCAAGGAGCATGAATAGACAATTATGGGGCACATCTTCATTTATGGGACAGAATGAAAAAGAGGAAGCAGCAAAAGAGTGAAGAAACCGAAAATATTCCATTCATCGCAACAGATATTCACTAAGCCTTGCCTTGCCCATTTCATGCCTCTGAGACACTCAGAATGAAAGACAGGTGCAAAACAAAAGAATTTCAAATGAAGGGGATACAGGTAATAATGGAAGTAAGTTGAAGGAATGGAAACAGTACAGAGAAAAATAAGTAATTGTCCCTGCTTAAGGGTAGTCAGGGCGTCTTCATGTAGAAGACGACATCGGAGCTTGGGTTAAAAGAGTTGATCAGGGTGGATGAGTAGAGGAAGGTGGAAGAGAGGAAAGAAACAGAATCTACTATTGTGTCTGAATGCTCCTTGAGTAGAAGTGACGCCTACCACCAGTCCCTCACACAGCACATGAAGGCACACAGAAAAGAAACTGTTGAGGGAGTAAATGAATACACGGACTAATGAAATGGCCAGGAACCCAACAAAGGAGAGCATTTTGGCAAGGAAGAGAGGATAACGCACATTGTCAAAAGCCAGAGAAAGGCTGAGGAATGCAAAGTAATGAGAAGGTCCATGGGAACTTGGAGAGATCTGAGCTTTGGAAATTCAGAAGGCAGCTCATCAGCATTGAGAAGAAAACAGTGACTGGTGAGGAATGAAGACTTCTGATGAAGGTTCAAGTCTCCTGGAAGGAAAAAATACTGGGGGAGGGTCAATAAAGAATGTTTGAGGGGAAGATTGTGTTTGAAGGTAGAGAAAAAGGAAATTGAAAGATGCTAGAGACATACCATTCTTTTCAAGCCAGAGGTGGATAGATAAATGAATCAACAAATATTTATTGAGCACCTACTATGTGACAGACACAGTACTAGCCATTTTCAAATACATTTGCTCTTCATCTGAAATCTAGACTTCACTTGAATTGTTAGCTTTAGAAAGAAGAAATGAATTTTCATCTAGTGATGGGGGACAGGGTACATAGATGGGTTGAAGGGGGTCTCCCCTCATTCACCAAATATCCACTGGGTATTGCCGGACACTCTGCTAAGTGCCTAAGAGACATTACCTAATGGGAACCTTACAACAACTCTAGAATGTTCTATCACAATCCTCATCTTGGAGACGAGAAAACAGTCTCTGTGAAACCTTTGCTAGGTTATTTCAACATGTAGGCAGTTACTAGTGAAACCAGGATTCAAAGCTGAGTTTGTCTAGACAAACAACGAAATGTTTCTCAGCCTCAGTTTCTTCATATGTAAAACTGCCTCTCAGGAGTAGTGTGAGGTTGAATCATGGAAAAAGTCCTCAAGACATGGAAGCTCCTGTTTTCACTCTTACTTTACCCCTTTGAAATGAGGTCATCAGGCCCTTGTTAGACCCTCACTCCTCTGCCAACGTTCCCATCCCTCTCTGGAGCTGGAGACGTCCTGGAGCCCCAACACAGGTGCTAGAAGCAGTAGGAAATCAAATCCATCTGCTTCCTGGGGTCCAAGATGTCTGCTCCTTCCTCCCAGAAAAGAAGCCATCTTTGGGATGTGAACTCAATACAGAACATGACCAAAAAGCAAAGGGTGTCTCCAAAAGAGATAATGCAAACCGAGACAATAGTTTCACAGATCAATAGGGAACCTTTAAAGGCCACTGATGAGCTAGACTGCAGGGACGCTCCTCTTCTGTAAAAGGAAAATAAAATGGATCAATAAGAGACGAAAACTGGTATTAAATGGCTGAGATTTACTCCCTGCTCCCTGCTACTCTTTGCCAAGCTGCATCTCTGGTCAGACTTGTTCATTCCCTTCCTACCCTCTGTGATGTGACCATAAGTCCCTGGAATAAGGGAAATGGGGCTGCAAACAGCCCCTTGAAAGATGGCAGCACGAAAGCCATAGATCATGTCTCACTTCTCTGGTACTGGTTACCATGACAAGGGGCAATTCTCCTGAATGTAATAAACTGGGTATGGGGGGGAATGAGGTTCTTAAACTCAACTCGTTGCCCCCGCCCTTCAATATCCATTTGTGCCAGAAGAGTGGTTTATTTAAAGAGTTTTCTGGTGCATTTCAAGGATTCATCTACCGACTCTGTGATCTTAAGCAAACTGTTTAAATTCTCTGAGTCTCAGTTTCCTTATCTGTAAATATGTCAGGGTTGTTACAATGAAATAATCTAAACGACCACTGTCATCTTTCTCATCACCATCGCCATCACCACCACCAGCCCAATAATTCATGTTGATATAACTGAATGCCCATATGGCTTGGTGGGCGGGGGGAGATTTAAAGGCAGAAAGGTCAAACTGATTATGATTATTAGCTGGGTAGTCTTGAGCAAGCTGTGAATCTTCTCTAATCATCATATAATTTAATTCGGACCCAGGACAGCATCTTTTCTGGTTATGGTGGGGACTGGAGGAGGCAGTAAAGCACTTAGCACAGTGCCGGGCACATAGGAGCACTCAGGAAGGGTCCTTTCTCTTCCCCCCATGACTCCAGTCTATAATCGGTCCCCCAGCGGAGAACTTGAGGCTAAAATCTCAGGGCACCCAAATGGACAACTGAGAGTCCAGGTCAAACAAAAGGATCCATTTCAGGGAGTGAGAGGACATAGAACTTTGCTTTGTCTGGTGGGACACAAGATTAAAAGGGGCCCAGGCAGACTCAGCACCCTTTGAGAGAAAGCTTCTAACTACTATTGCCCACCTCCTTGTTTCTCTTCCTCCTGCTCTAGCACAGAGCCCACACTTGTACTCCAAGCTGTTTGGGTGCCTGTAGGCCATGCCAAGGGGTGCAAGGCTTCTCTTCTTGGGTCCCTGACCATCTCCTTCCTGCATACGTGACTGGAGTACTAGGTGGCTTTCTGTCTCCGCCCCCAGCACCCTCCATCCCCACACTGCTGCTAAAGTTCTGGGCTCCACTTGTGGTCCAGGAGGGCAGGTTCCATGGGGATCAGGATGACTACCCTTCTACCATAGAGTTGACTCACTCACACGCCCTGAGCCCCTACTGCGTACCAGGCACTGTGATGGGCAGCAGGGATCACGAGATAAACAATCACAGTCTTTACCCTTGAGGTCACCCTAGGTCACCCTCAGAGGCCTCAGAAGCTCTGCTCCCTAACACTATAATTTTGCCTTAAAGAATAATCTCTTGAGAATTTATGATTCTATCCCGTGGTTTTTTTTAACAACTCCTTGATGCTTCTTCTTGTTTAACCCATAACCCTAAAAAGCCACCCTGAATCTTTCACCCCTGTCTTTTCCTGTGCCATGCTGAGTGTTTGTTTGTTTACTTTTTCACCTCCCCCTCTTTCCTCTTGGCTTCTTGTTCTGCAATATCTTTTTTTTCTTGATTCCTTGGATAGGTTCCCCTCATCTTGTCTCTACTGCACATTTGCCAATTGTCCCCAATGGAGGGTGGGGACATTCTCTTTCTACGTCTATATTTTTGTCTACTCTGGATAAGTGAATCTATAAGAGTCTGAGTGTCCAGTTCATTCCCCCCAGAAAGGATTCTCATTATCCTGACAGCCTATGTTGTACGGGGCCTCCAGTGTGTCTGGGTGAGGCATATGCAGATTGTCAAAAAATGTTTTTAAACATTGGCAAACCAATGTTTTTCCTCCTACTAGCTGACTAACAAGGGATTCTTCCACTATAATTTCTCTTCTGCCATGCTGCTGTTCGTATTGCACATATTGCTTAGTTCCTCTGAGTTCTCTTGTGTCATTTTTTTGTAACACATTTTGGCAACTGTGTCTTCAGTAAGAGCTTCTCTTTTGAACATAAAGAAAATCTCTGCGTGCCACTTAATCTCTCTCACCTTCACCTTCCTCTTCTATCTCTTTTTGTCACACCCTAATTTCTTGGAAAAAGAAAAAGGACGGACATTTGTTGAATGCCTCTACAAATTAGGTGTTATAAAATACTTCCATGATTATATCTCATGCAGAAATGATTAGCCCCTTTTTAACAGTGAGGAAACTGAGGCTCAGAAAGCTGAAGCCATGTGTTGAAGAGCACACATCATTACATGACACATCTCCAAGGTTCCATGCTATCTGTCCTTTGAAACACTCACACATGGATGACATATGTGAACACATGCTAACCTAGTCAGTTGAGTCTGTGTGATATTCATTATAGGAAATGTTGATTTGATTATCTCTCATTCCTGACTCTCACTAAGGAGGTTTGTGCTGGCTTTAGAATTGCTGTCTTCTAAGCGATTCTGCATTCAAAGTTATGCAATGAAAAGGACACAAATGAGGGCACATGCAGGGCAGAGAGAAGAGCCAGAATACCTGAGTTCAAATCCCAGCTCTTCCTCTCCAGTTGACCTCAGGTGATGTGAAGAATAGAAGCACCTTCCTCATAGGGGTGGCTACGGGTCTTTCACTTCCTGACTGCCTCGTCCTGGGGACTCAGGGGGAGGATCATATGGGTCTCTGCATAACCATATAGACTGTTGGTGGGCACATGATGTGCTGTATATAAATGTATGCTGATGATTTTGTTACCTGAGACCTAGATGGCCCTACCCCTTGTTAGACGTGAGACTCTTGGATAAATCCCTTGACATTACTAAACTTCATTTTTCCTGTTAATAAAACAGAGGCAATATTCCACACATTGAAGCATTGCTGAGACTCTGATGAGATAAACCAGGTAAAGCTGCTAACGTAAGCACTTGGTGGCAGTAGGTGTTTTCTTGCCAAACACATGCCAGTTCCCTTTCTCTTGGAGACAGCTCAAAGCACTATACACTTAGGATCAATGGAAGAGACTAGAAGGAAACAAACAAACTTTGGGGCTGGATCTGGCTGAAGACAGCCAAGGAATCTCCGATTCTCGATTTCCACCAAGGGGTGGTCTGGCCTGAGTAATCAGCTGGAGTCCACCCCACCCCTTTCCCAGGTGGCCCCCAAAACTTCTTGGTGAGTGGCCCTATAGACATGGCCTCTTCAAGGGTCATGGTGATGCTGTGGAAGATTGTTCCTGTCTGCGTTGGGCTCTCCCTGAGTCATTCCAGAGCCCAGTGGTGACTGGAAGAAAACACTCCTGATCAATACCACATTTCGAGATTTCATTAGTGTTTTTAATAGCTCTGTGCTCTTTGGAAGGCAGCATTGGCGTGCGTAAGTTTTTGGAGAGAAATGGAAATGTTAAGAGGCCACCCTTTGAGTTTGGACTTGAGGACACCCTGGATCAGCTGAGGAATTTATCTTTTTCCAGAAAATGTGAGAGCCCTATTTTTGCCTTGATGACACAGTTCCCCCGGTATTGCCTGGAGACTGTTCATCTATCTCCCTGTTCTTCTACGCAATAGAGCGTTCCTTGGGACATCGTGAGCGTGTCCTCCGTGTCTTTCCCCTGATTCTTCTCTTCTCACCCTCATCATCACCAAGTTCTGACAACAGTATCACTCAAACGTCTACCTGTCTCTATCACTATCGCTCTAGTCCAAACCAACACCCAGAGAGAGACCACTACAGGAAGCAGCAGCCCTCCCAGCAGCCAGGTGAGCTTCTCAAATGTCACGTGCATTGCCTCCCTCCCTCCCAGATGTCTGACTTGGTTTCTCGATGCTCTTAGACCTGCTCTACAGAGCCAGGCATCATCGAGTCCCTGCTCATCTGATGAAACTCACCTTTCTCCTCGTCCTTCTACTGTCACTCTAATTCAGCGTTCCAGGCCTTCTGTTGTTGTTTGTTTCTAAAGCATGCCAAGATTTTGTATACTCATGGTTTTATGGCCCCATAGCCTGGACAATTCTTCCTTAATCCCTTTACAGAGGGTTATTTCATATTATTCACATCTTGGCTTACATGTGTCTTTCCCAGAGGCCTTCCCTGATAAGCTTATCTCAGGATACTGCTATTCTAATTGCCATTATTCCCTAGTATTTCCCATTATTTGTGTAATTAGAGATTGTGAATCAATTATCTTATTCACTTGTTTTAGTCTATCTGCTTCCCGGGACTGGAAGCTCCCTGACGACTTGAATTTGTCTATCTTATTCAACCACTGAATATCCCGTCTGGGTACTGTGCCTGGCACATAACAGGCCCATAATAAATGTGTGTTGAAAGAAAGAATGAGTGAGGGCTACAAAGTGAATCGTTTGGTAGGCTGTTGGTTCTCTACCTTATCTGTGTGGAGGTTAGAGTTGGTATGTACACCCACGTACGTGTGTATGTGAATGGAGGAAGAATCTTCTGGAGCTTGCATTGCTCCCTGCTAAAACCCTTCAATGGCTGCCCATTGCTCCCTGGATGGAGCCCTAACTCAGCTTAGTTTATAAGATCCTTTAAGAATTGACTCTGCTTTCCCCCACGGCCCCTTCTCTCATCCTGCTTTCCTGTTCCCTCCTCCACAGAATGTGTAATGTCTTGTGTGTGCATACCTACTAGGCTTGGCCCTTTTTGTTCTACATTCCATTTCTCATTTTCTCCACCTTGCTGACACCAGGATTACTTCCTGTGACATTCCCTCGCGAGAGCCTTCTCTGAACCTCCATTTTGTCTCTCTGGGTAGGTTGGGTACCCTCCTCTGTGCTCCTTGCACTTCCATCTAAAACCAGAGTCTCCAAAGTAAGGCAACTGGAGGAAATTTTTGAGCTATTGGGGGAAAATATTAATGCATTTATTTTTAATTCCTACTTTTGTATGTTTTATAATGTGCATAAAATATTGGCAAACCATTACACACGTATTACCTTATAAAAACGAAATGTAAATGTACACAGGGGACTATGGCCAAGAAATTTATAATAAGGGTATATGGTCAAAAAAGCTTGGAGATCGAGATAACATAATTCTCCTCACACTACACTGTGTTTGTCTGTCTGTTTGTTTTTCTGTCTCTTTCAAGACATCCTTTAAAGGAATTCATGAAAGAAGGGATACCATACAGAGTGGTGTTACCCAAAGGTGGTATAAGAGCTGATTTTAGATGGTACATCAGAGGACTACTCACTGCCCTTTTTAATTCTCATTTGTTCCTTCTCATTCATGCAGGATGGAGTTTAAGCTGGGTATCACTATGATTCTAACATCTCTGGGTGACACTTGCTAGTTTCCCCTTTTAACAGAGAGATCAGGCTTCAGGTTCAAACTTATAAAAGGGGTCTCTGATGCAGTTAGAATCTAACAAGTGGGTTTTATTTCTATTGCTCTTTTCTATTTGTGACAAGTTATGTTGGTTTTTCTCTGCTAACTGCAAAATCTCTTAAAATAAATTTATTTAAAGAGTGAATACATTTAAAAAATATTAAGTAAATTACATGTGAAAGTTGGATTTGGCAGCTCATTTACATTTAGGAAACACTAGGGTAGCGTAATCCACGTGATCTTTGAAATATGAAGATTGGTAGATTTTTGGCTCTGGCTGTGACTAAATGTGTGACCATTGGCAAATTGTTTTTTAATCTGATTGTAAAAATGGGGGCAAAAATGCTTACTTTGAAGGTTTTTTGAAGATTAGAATTAATGTATTATCTTTAATGACATTTCCTAATGCCTGCTCCTATTTGGTAATAGATATGTGTTTGTGCAATTAATGAAGGGCAATTATGACTGGGATAAATCTGAATCAGTGGATCAATGAACCTGGATCATCCCTGAAAGTCCCATCCTTCACAGTTGGTATAAGTCAGGTTCTGGAGGGTCCCATTCTCTTTTTCACTAGGGTCCCATTTCACACCCAGTTGGCTTTACCCAGGAGACTTGGGAAAGTTAATGAACTCTGCCTCGTCCCTTAATTCTCTCCCTTGGAGTGATTACTGTGAGAGGAGAATGGAACATGGATAAGACCTAGACTTATTTTGTGGCTCTACTGGAATTCTGTTAGAATACTGACTGAAGAACATGAGAGGTCTCTAAAGATAATTTCTACCTTGACAGTTGATGAGTTCCCCATACAAAGAAGTGTTCAAGACCAAAAAAAATGACTATCTAACCCAGGTCCTGACTCAACTGCTCTCTAAGAAACATCATGTTCATCTTCCTGAAAATAAAGCGGTATTTCAAGGGCATCAGGAACCAGTCTTGAAAGAGCATTTCTGGAATCTGTGTATTGGCAGATCTGACTTTATAGGCCAACATTCTGTCATATCCTTGTCTAACTCTCACAAACACAGTTGTTAGTTACACTTTCATTTTAAAATGGAAGCTATGTTTTTTAAGAAGTCAAATCACCCAAGACCTTCTAAAAACAAATGAATCTCTTCTCCTCCTGGTTTCTCATTTTTCAGTAGTCTACCCCAATCTCCTTTACATGATAGTTGGGTCCCAAAAGAGTAGAAGTGGAAGCTTTGAGACTTCTTAAGGCACAGTATTACTTCTGTTGCATTTTTGTCTGTCGATACAAGTCAGAAGGCCAGCTGAGATTCAGAGGTAGGGGACTCCTACTCTTGATAGAAGCAGTAGCATATGTGTACAGGAAAGGGAGGACTTGTTAGAGCCTATCTATGTAGACAATCTAACACACACAGACACACACACCAATTCGTGAAATATAGGACTCACTTCTGCTAACACAAGGCTCAGGATGAACATTGGTCATCCCTGATTTGTGCCATGAGATATCCATAGAGTCTCCATTGGATCCCCAAGGCTGAACACCTCAAATCTTTCCATTTTGCTTTCATTTTCATTTCTATTGGAAGAAAATGGAATAGAAAGGGCTAGAGGTCAAATGTACTGATAGGCTTTTGTGGGACCACATGGAAGGCCTCTGTGTGTCTGTATGTGTTTGCGTGTCCATGCACATGAATGTGCATCTGGCAGGGAGGTGAAGGCTACCTTAGAGATTAAATTTATATCTTGAGCTGTCCTGTGATGCCCTGCTCTCAGTTTGTATTTTCCTGTAACTAAACCTTTGCCCAGACTATCCTTCATGCACCATTGTCCTCCCCTCTACAAAAGACCATGGTTTTTCTCTTCTCTAATTAACAGATCAAGGTCCACTAACTTCAGGCCCTTCATAATGATTCTTCTAATGAAAACAAGTGTAATAATCTTGATGCTTTTTTATTCTGAGACATTAAAGGGTATATAAGAGTTGGCTAGATGATGGTAGGGCAGACCATGAAAGGAGAGGAAACAGACTTTGTTAAGTGTCAGATCTGGAAAAGAAAATACCTGCATAGTCATCTGGTAGGATTTCTTTTCTAGTTGCACCTCACAGAGAGAGTCTTCTGTGGGGTTATAGAGTGAGATGCAGCGGGCCTTATAAGGAAAAAGGAGATGCATACGTACCCTCCTTATGCAGAGGATACATGTGGGGAAAGCATTGGAGAATAAGGTAACAACAAAAAGGAAATGTTTACGTTTGGAGATTTATATTTGGTTTAACTTGTTTTTGGCAGAGAAGATAAACACTAAAATGATTGTAACAAATTTTGGTGTTCTTAGCAATAATTTTCCCTTATTACCAGCCCAAGGCTGCATCTGTCAGAATGGAGCCAACTCTATTTAACCGAAAGGGAGAGAATTTTCTGTGTAAGTCAATACATGCATAAATCCACTCATCAAATGCAAACAAAGTCATCACTTTTAAAACACTGCTCTTCAGAGAGTATAGTATATCTGTGCTTACAGAAAGGGGTAGAAACTTCCCCAAACTAGAAGCAGAGATCACGGAGTAAAAAAAACAAACCCTCTCTTCAAAAATAAACCCTGACCAGTGAAACCAAAAGTTGTTTCTTTGACAAGATCAACAAAATTGACACACCTTTAGCTAGACTAACCAAGGGAAAGAGAGAAGACTCAAATTACTAATATCAGAAATGAAAGCACTACCCATTTTACAGACATATACAAGAGAATAAGAGAATAAGAGAATACTATGATCAGTTGTATGATGCCCAACTAGACAACCTCTGTCGCTCCATTGGAAGACCATACTCCATACAACACTCCCAACTAGCCCTTCTCAGAAATCTTTACTTCCTGCCTCAACTCACCCAAGCCTTCCTCTCACTTGATGTTCCACTTACGTTTCTAACTCTCGAATTATTCCCAGCCACTGGGCTGTGTGCTCATGTGATTATCTTCCTATCTGAAGTGACCGTTCTTCTGACCCACCTTTACATATAACGCGTGATGATGACAGTATGGAACGTGTGTGAGTGCTGACTCAGATAAACGACGCAGGTGGATACGGCTGCCTCCGTTTTATAACGAAGAACACTGAGGGAGAGAACTGACTTGCCAGGGGACAGTGGGCTAGAAAGAGGCCCAGTACTCAAAGCTGAGGTGTTTGACTCAGGAGCCACTGCTCTTTTCTTCTACATCAAGATGTTCTGTTATGAACACAGAGGCCGTCATCAACCAGCCTCCACATCACCATTTAGGGGCCCACCCCTTGGGGAATGACTGCTAATAGGCATGGAGTTTCTTTTTGAGGTGATGAGAACGTACTGGAATTAGACATTGGTGATGGTTGCGCAATTCTGTGCATATACGAAAATCTACTGTACTGCACATTTTAAAAGGTGCATTTCACTTGTATGTAAATTATATTGAATTTATATACAGTAAAAGAGAACACATTTGCACCCCTATTCTCTAACAACTCAGCCCAGTCAGAGAGAAAATGTGAATAATTTATCACCTCTGATGGCTTCCCATCACACTTAGAAAAAGGCCAAGTGATTTTGTACCATTAGCAGACTCTGAGGGTGCCCCACCCCCAATCGCCCAGCGCTAACCCTTCCCTGCACAACCCTCACCAGCAGCATCCTACTGCAAACACCCCCAACGACTCAGCTAAGGATTCTCTTTGCTCCAGAAGAGTCAGGGAGTGACATCCCACAGGGAACTTGGATGGGAGCTGATGGATAAGCAACCTGCTTCTTCCTCTCCACAGGAGTCCCATGGGACCAGCCCCACGTGCCAGTACGGTAGCCAGGTCAATAACATTACTTTTATTGGAATCCTTCCCTTCCCTTTTCACTTCCCCACGCCCCTTTTCATGTCTCCTGCAATCATCTCCCAAACAACTGTTTGCATTCAAAGCCTCATCTCAGGAAACTCAACCCAAGACAAGGCTTTCAATGAGGTAGTCACATGTCATGCAGGGTCTCATGTGGGGTCTCTGGGCCCACTCCCCGCACAAGAACGCAGGACATGGTGAGGCCAAAAAGGAACACCAATGGAGCCATAGATAGGAGAGTCAGACCACTATATTCTCACTGGCAGCTGGGTTGGTCAGTGAAGCACGAGCCACACTATCCGCAACCTGCTGTCCACTTCTCTGCCAACCAACTTTGCTTGCTAACTGCAATCTGCCCTTCCTAGCTCAGCCACGGCAGTTACGTCAGTGGCCAATGGCTAACTGGTTACAGCTGATGGCCAACTAGTTACAGCTGACGGCCATCTACTACCTGAGTCAGCACCTTTCCACATGAGGCCGAGAGCCCGGAAACTGCTCTCTGGGACTCTGTCCCCACACTCCACCCTTACAGGGTCTCACCTCACAATCTACACGACAAGCGTGTTCTGCAAGGGACCCTGTGTTAGCAACCCAGCTCACAAGAAAATGTTTCAGCTCAGTTCAAGTAATGTCCCAGGGGTTGTCCCTTGATGTCCACCTACTTTCTGGGCACAGTCAGGGTTTCTCAGGGCACTGCCAGTCCTTCTGGGCAGCCAGACCTCCTGGGCACAGCCAGGGTTCTCAGAGTATCACCAGTCTTTCTGGGCACAGCCAGACTTCCTGGACACAGCCAGGTGCTTACATATTCTCAACAGTGACCGGTCGAGACACAGGAAGCAAACATCCTCCAGTTCCACTATATGGTGGTACGTTTCCAAGCAAACAGTCAAGCTGGTCCATCAAATCAGGGATGAAAGGCACTTCCCCATAGTCACAGTCATTCATCAGGACTATGTGTTGCCCTCACAATGTGTGCCCTCTCCGCAGGGCAAGGGCTCCAAGTCCTCCCCAACCTGAGGGTGAGGGACGACCCTGACCTCACCTATATCCTCCACCAAGGACTCAGCAAGCATTTCCCCCTAGGACCACAAGTCCCGCACCTGGGCTGCCTCAGCAAGCACCTCCCAGCCCACACGGCCACAATGACCTTCGCCCTCTCCAGCCTATGCTGGTTGGAGAACCATCCATGTCCTCCCAACCCTCCACGGGAGTCCAGCTCCCGAGAACAGTGGCTACCAGGCACCACACACAGTGTGGGGACCACCTGTCCTCTTGCCCAGAGTCAGACACCATTCCTACCTTGCTGGAATCCTGCTCGCCACGCCAGGTGTCCGACTGGGTAGAGGCCTCGGTGTAAGATGTCCACAACTCTAGGAGTCCACAGCAGCAGCAGACCACCAAACGGCAGGCAGCGCCTGCTATAGCCAATAGGGCGGCATGCCATACAGAGGCTTGAGAGGACCACCGATTCACCAAGGGGTCATGTTTCTCCCAGGCAGATTGTGCCTCCTGTTCCCGGCGCGGCTCCTCATGGGCTTCTTGAGACGTAGTGTTCATACGCACAAACTGCTCCACCATCCTTTGGAGAGTTTTGGCCGGCACCTACCCTGCTCGCTGTGTCACATGTCATGCAGCGTGTCATGCGGGGTCTCTGCTCCTGCTCCCCGCACAAGAACGTAGGATATGGTGAGGCCAAAAAGGAACACCCACGGAGCAGTAGATAGGGGAGTCATACCACTATAGTCTCGCTGGCGGCTGGGTTGGAAACACAGGGAGCAGGAGCCACACTGTCCGCAACCCGCTGTCCACTTCTCTGCCAAACAACTTCACTTGCTAACTGCAATCCGCCCTTGCTAGCTCAGCCACGGCAGTGACGTCAGCGGCCAATGGCTAACTGGTTACAGCTGATGGCCATCTACTACCTGAGTCAGTACCCTTCCACATGAGGCCGAGAGCCTGGAAACTGCTCTCTGGGACTCCGTCCCCACACCACACCTACCTCTCTGACTCCATCTCCTACCACTTGCCTCCTACCTGACTCTATCACAACCTCATTGAACTTTCCCTTCCCCAGCACACCAAAGTCTGTTCCTAGCTCAGGCCCTTTGCACTCACACTTGGCTCTTTCTGCCAAGAACCACGGAGCCCTGCACTGTGCACCAGTGGCTTCTTCTTTTGTGGCCACAGCTCAAATGTCCCTCCCGAGGAGAGTTCTTTCTTGAAGTCTATGTGAACTAAATCCCAGTGCCCTACCCGATGCCCACTCACACCCCCTTGCATCACTTCAAAGCCTTCATACATAGAAAGAGGTGCTGGAAGGGTCGAGTTTGCTCCTCTAGGTCCAGTCTGCGCCTTTCTCCACCCTCTGCTGTGCTCAGGGAGGCCCGTCTTCATGCACTTCAGTAATGGGCTCCCTGGACCTTAAGCTACAAGTTGGATTTCGCCACGGGAGCTTCTCATGGCTGTCAAAGGCAGGAGGAGACAGAGTCAGAGTATTGATGCCTCAGTGCCCTGCTTGATGGATTCTTTGGTTCACCTTGAACCTACCCACATCTTTGTAGATAGGCCTTTATGAAATTCTCCTTCATTATTCAGTATGTGCCATCTGATGTGTGTGTGTGTGTGTGTGTGTGTGTGTGTCTTATTACACACTAAGATTATTGTAAGTATCTATATTTCTATTATCTAACTTTCCATATAGGATTGTAAACTTCACAAGGGAAGATATTCTGCCTGCCTTTTTCATGACTGTATTCTCAGTGGTTAAACCCATGCTCAGCCTGGAATAACTACTTGCAGATATTTTTGTAAAGTATAAATTCCATTTATTTGAAAAATTTAAAAAAGGGAAGCCAATGTGTTGCTCATGGATGAGGTCACCTGCACTTCTTGGGGTGTCCATCTTTATCTAACTGATTTCACCTCCCAGGTAACAACATTTTGTGAGTTCATGCTTTTTTCTTTTTTCATGCTCTTAACCCCTTTGTCTCTGGAAGCTGCTGTATTGTGTTACAAATGAGTTATTCTCTGGAATGGGTTTCGCTGTAAACCCCTTCTGTTACTGGTTAATAAAATCTAGGAAATTACCTCCAAACAGCCAGAAATACATTGTGGGAAAATGAGAAGACAGTTGAGAAATAAGGATTTGAGTTTTCAACATTTATGTTTGCTTTCACTCCTAATAAATATTTAAGTTAAATTGAATTTAACTTAACTTGATGACTGTTTAAGTTTAATAGTCATCTGTTTATAGTAGTACTTTCCGCAAATTTTTAGTTAAGAATCTTTGGCTCTTATCCAAAATGCATTAAAAAAAAAACACACACACACAAAAAACAAACCTTCCTTCTCTACTATAAATTTATAACTCCACACTCACTTATGTAATTGTTGTATGAAGTCAATTTCAGTTGTTTTTGTTTTGTAGAAAAACAGATGGAAAAGGACTCATTTGCATTTGCAATTTACTTGGTGAATTTTACGGAACACATTAGAAATTGTGGTAGGCAGACTAATAGGCCCTCAAAGATGTCCATACCCTAATGCCTGAAATTTGTGACTACATTATCTGGTATAGGAGTCGGGAATTAATATTGTAGATGGGACTAAGTTTGCTGATCAGTTCATTTTATAAGAGAGATTATTTTGGATTATCTGGGCACGCCCAATGTAATCACAAAAGTCTTTAAATGTGGAAGACAGAAGAGGACATTAGAATGACGTGATATAAGGACCATAGTTATCTTTGAACATGGAAGAAGGGCCCACAAGCCAAGGAATGCAGGCAGCTTTTGGAAGCTAGAAAAGGCAGGGAGATGGATTCTCCCCTACAGTTTCCAAAGGAATGTACCCCTGACACTTTGATTTTATCCCAGTGATACCATGTCTAACTTGTGATCCACAGAACGATGAGATGAGGAATTTGAGTTGTTTTAAGCCGCTAAGTTTATGACAGCAGCAATAGGAAACTAATGAAGAAACATAACCACATTCTCTCTTCCAACGGGGCAGCCATATTGTCTCTCTTTTCTCCACTAGATATTTTTATTTTTGTACGAGATTGTAAGTGTGCAAACATGAATACAGTCACTTGGGTACATTTTTAGATTTCCATGAAGGCATTTTTGTACAAGGATATATTACATTCCAAGTATTCCTATCAAAATGAGAGGTGCTCGTAAATTAAATTAGATTTAATCTTTCAATTCCCAGCTCTTTTGCAAGACGCAAAGGAGAAAAAAATACTTAAGCACCTAAAAGTATGTTGCATATTGAAATAGTACAGATGTGCAACTCTGTTTTCCTCACCCAGCACAGAGCTGTAATACCAGGGGTTAATATCCATGAATAAGATTAGTCCTGCATTGTTTTCAAATTACATTTTCCTGCTTCTTGCTTTCCTGCTTCCATGGTGTGAAGAGAACTTGCACTTCTCGACATGTTTCAGCTAGCTTAGACGCTCCGAGAGAGCCAAATGACTCAGTCCCTGGACCACTACCAAAGTTATCCTGCTCTTATTTTCTAAGGAACAATGTTTAACTGGCCGTGGTGGTATTGTGTCAACTGACATCACCCTTTAATTGCAGATATGTCACGTTTGACTACCACTAATATTGAGGGAAGGATCCCAAAGCGAGTTAAACAATACGATGGAGGCTGTTGTGCATTTTCCATGTCACTGGCCAAGGGGAAGGGCGATATCATGAGGATATGTGCATTTCGAGCCATCGCAGTCTGACCTCAAAGATGCTAAAACAGGTTAAATCACATTTATGAACCAGCTATACAGAAAGCCGGTGTGATGATCTCTCTGAACAGTACATCATACTGCTGTTATCTGTTTTAAGTAACTCCCGTGAATCAGATAGTGTTTGAAACACACCAAGCGAGGTTCACACCAAAAGCAACTTTATTTCCCCTTGTGATTACTAATGTACGAGTATACGCAATGAATTATGGAACTCAAAATAAGTATTCTCGTACTACTGCTTAGGAATTTTGAAAGTTAATATCTGCATGGAAGATGATGAAGTCATCAGCCCAGTGGCCTCTGAATTAGCAAGATTCCGTGAAGAAGATCTTGTCCAAACTTGTTTTCAGTACCAGGAGAATAAGAGCAGATAGGGGTCCCTGACTGCACTGTCCATTCATATCTGATCTCCCACAAAGTCATTGGTTGGACTCAAATAAGACACTCAACTTCTCCTTTATATGGAGAAACAATAGCTGCCTTTATTAACTTAGACAGGTGAAAGCCAGTGATCTCAGACTGAGGACTCACTTGAGGAGCCTTATGAAGGTCTCGTGAGGCGCTCTAATTCCTGGGGAATAAAGCTTATTGACCTGAGGGGCCTTGATGGAGGTGTGGAGAAGAAAGCACAAGGGGCAAACTTTCACAATGCTATGGAGTTCCTTGGCTTTCCCAGAAAAGAGAATGTAGTTCTCTGATCGAAGGGTACACATTTCCACCTTTATGGATACATATGTAGAAGAATATGGGGCAGCAGCCAACTTTGCGTAGAAAACCAAGATGGGGAAACCAAGAAAGTGGAGTTTATGAAAAAGACATGGGATTGGGGCTGTGATCTGATTCAGATAGCAAGATGGCAGACTAGGAACTGTCAACTTGAAGAGCATTCTTGAAGTTGTGTACAGTATGTATTGAATTAATTCCAGGTAGACTCTCTGCTGTGGGGTTTCTTTTCTCAGTCCTATTCTGATGCCCACATCTGTGAGTTTTAAGAATGCTATGGGCTGAATGATTGTGTGGCCCCCCTAAAATTCATGTGTTGAAACCTAATCCCTAGTCTGATGGTATCAGGGGGTGGGGCCTTTGGGAGGAGAAGACCTCATGGAAGGGATTTGTGACCTTGTAAAAGACACCCAGAGAGCTCCCTTGCCCCCTCTACCATGTGAGGACACAGTGAGAAGATGGCTGGCTGTCTATGAAACAGAAAGTGGGATCTTACCAGAAACCAAATCTGCTAGTTCCTTGATCTTGGATTTCCCACCCCCCAGAACTGTGAGAAATAAATATTTGCTGTTTAAGCCATCCCATCTGTGGTACTTGTGTTAAAGCAGCCTGCATATACTAAGACCAAGGGCTTCATAATCTGTTCCTGGCATTTGACTGAAGAGCTCTGATTGCCTGGATGGCCTGAAACAGTCAGGCGCAGCTCTGGCAATGAAAAAAGAAGGTGGCCAGAAATATGATCAGCATGGGGAATAGGGGGGACAGGGACAATTGCCTGAATGAGAATTGCGAAGGAATGAGGGTAGGGCAAGAATCACATATAGCATTTATGATGGCAGCTTTAAAACAGATAAAGTTAGCTTTGTCAATGTTTTCTGGCCTCTCCTCTGGGTCACCATTTGGCTTAAGCACTTCTTCTCGTAGTTAACACATTGACTAAGTACCTTGGATAACACGTGCTGGGGAGCTCGTCATTCCACATCTCCAATAGATAAAGCATTGTCTGTTTCATTATAATAATACTCGGGTCCAGGCAAAGTATGTTCCATGTATTATTTCATTACTACTTTTCTGATGTGTTCTTTAAAAGAAGCTCAGCAAATGTCCCAGCAATTTGTCCAGCACTGTCCTGGACGACCTGACTTTGTTTCTGTCTGCAAAGGTACCTCTGGATAAGGCTAATGTGTATATTGTTGAACTTAAGGTTGGATTTGAAAAAGACCTGGATATTCTAATGCTTATATTCAATACTGCTGCCGCTTAAGATGACTTCAGATTCTCAGGCCAAAATGAGACACTAAGGCTGACAGAATGATCTCCATATAGTTCAAATCAATTGGTAAAAGGAAAAATAATCATAATCCTCCCCTATTTAGCTACACTTAATTTTATACACTCTCACTATCTTTCTTAAGCTTAGGCATGTTCTAGAAGAGTTCAAAGTGTGGTCCCTGTAGATCTTAACAGGTCAAGGCCTTTGGGGGTGAGACTCCACAAATCTAAACCTTTGACGACACTCCCAGAAACACCCACTCACAGGAGAGTTTCAAAACCACTGTTTAGGAGGATAACATCTTAGACTCTGGTACCAAGTGTCCCTCCCTTTCTCCCTCCCTCCCTCCCTCCCTCCCTCCCTCCCTTTTTCCCTCCCTCTCTTATTTTTCCTTTTCCCTCCCCTCTTCTTTTCCTGTCGCATGTGTTTCATTTCTTTTATGCTTTCATCTCTTCTTATTTTCTCCCGTATTTTCTGCCAAAGTTTACATTTGTCAACATGCCAGTGAGAATCCAGATAAGGACAATTAAATTAAATGTAGTGAGGTAGTTAGGTTTAATTACATGAAGAAAAAATGTATTCATCAGTGTTTTCTTTCATGAAGAGCAAGACATTTATTTAGAAAAACTCCTCTGGCAAGTACTTGGGATATAAACGGAGGCCTTCGGGGACCTTGACATGAACAGCAAGGCTCTGCAGGGGGCAAGGAGAGGAATGTGTTTATTGCCCCTCAGCAGAGGAGGGGGAGACAAGGGAGGACGGGGGCAGGAAGTAGGGCTAGAACCAATGAGACTGAGGGCGGAGGGGGGCTGGCAAACCCCACTGGCTATTCCCAGCACTCTCTCAAAATTTAAATAAAGTACACCAAAAGCTCACACATTAGTCAGTGGATTTTTTTCAGTCACCCAATGAAAGGTAAATTCTGTATCCCACTTGATGCCTGAGAAAAGCCGAGAATCCAGGAAACCACAGAGAAGCATGAGGAAACACACTCCAGGAACTCAGACATTTCCTTGTGATTGCCTGTCCCAAGCCATGAAATTGGGGTCTGAGCCATGTTTTAAGATCTCTTAGGAATAGGGTAAGTGTATAACTCCTCAGAAAACCAGGATACTTTTGAGAGTTAAAGGGGGCATTTGAAATACGCAAGGGCAGTAGGCATAGCCTGGGGGAATGATCATTCTACCTAGAAAGGACTTGGATAATTTGTGTTTATATGAAAGAGGGGACGTATTGTGGAGGATGTTCAGAAGGTGTCCCCTAATTAAGCTCAGGCTGTTAGGGGACAGGAGAAAAGTGAAAACAATTTGACACCACCTGGGGTAGAAGCTCAGGAAGTGAATCACAGATGTCTTTATTTCCAAGAGAAGATCAATTTTTGTGTTCTTGAGTGAAAGATAATAATAGATTCAGTTTTTATCGGAGTTAGAGCTACTGAGATAATTACCAACACTAACATAATTTTAAAAAGGAAGAAAAAAGGGAGGAAGCAAAAAGGATGAAAAAAAATAAAGAAAGAAGGAAGAGAGGGGAGAAAAGGGAAAAAAAGAAGAAGGGAAGAAAGGAAGGAAGGAAATAAATGAGGTAGGGAGGAAGAAGTTAGATTGAAGCTGTCTGTTCTTGGCTGTCTTCCTCGATGAACTGATGGTAGAATTTAAAACGCTGCCTTAGCATTTCCTTGGGATGCCCTGACTTCTCCTATAAGTCATATTGCACATGTGGATTTCAGTGTGGCTTGCAGTGGTTCCCAAGAAGGAGACAGTTATCTCCAAAGTAGCTGACACTGAAGATTAAAGGAAAGTCCTCATGACTTCTTGTTAGGAGATATACCACAGGTATGTGTGATGCTGTAAACAGAAGAAAAATAAAAAGCAATACCATCAAGAAAACCAATGGGTTTAAGTATGCAAGCCACGTCAATGGTCACAAGAGAGAATGTTCCAGTCTTGAGAGGTAGATCTGTAACTTCCGCTCACATGGGCGAATAGATGTCGTAGAGGAATGCTGATCTGGAGTAACAGAGAGAAGGCACTGGTCTAAATTAATTCTCGCCTTCAGAGGTTTTCCTTGTAATGTGTGGGCATATGGGTGGGAGCTGAGGGGATGACATGGGTGGTGGAAGTGAGTGAAAAGAGGGCACATGGCCGTGCTGCCTCACTCCAGAGCAGGGTCAGCCCGTGCTGGTAAAGCCACCAGGCATGAACAATACTAGTGTGATACATGTCAGAACTAAAGACCTGCCTTGGAAATCCTTTGTAGGGTTTTCTAGTCCAAGCTGCAAAATCTTGCATTTCAAATCTGTAGGCCTGTTTCTGGTAAAGACATGGCTACTCCATTGGGGGCATAGGACACTATTCTGTTGTCTGAGAAAAACTACGTGGAAGGGCCCTTCCATGGTGCAGGGATAAAACAAATACACCAGTGTTCTTGAGGAAAACCTGTGAAGAACCAGGAAACTGAAGATGGATTTAGAATAAGAAGTTTGGTCACTTGAAATGGAATGTTTGATTGAGCCATAGCCCTGTTTCTATTTTTCAGTATTTTTGTTGGGGAGCAGGGGCTGAAATATTTCTTTTTCCCACTGAGAGTCAATCTGAACAAGCCATTGTGGGAAATAGAAAATAAATCATCCTGGGCAAAGACTACCCTAAGGCCATCATGTTGCTAACCTAAGGGAAGATTTCTTAGATGTTCAATGACTCAGGCTTGGAGAATTGTCTGGGCATCAGACAACTGCATTCTGATCATTTATTTGGGGTTATGTGTGGGTGTGGATGGGAAGATGGGGACGGAGATGTGTGTCTTTAAAGAAAATGGAAATCCCCATTGTCCATATCCTGAGATGAGCTCAATACTAAGACAGAGATGGACGGTAGATCTGGGTCCCATGGTTGTCAGGCAGGGACTCTGGGATTGACACACTTGAGGTCATTTCCCAGAGGGAGAAGCTGCTCTCCCTGCATAGAGAGGTTTAGGATGGACATAGCCAAGCAACTCCGTGGAGGCCTCATAAGGAAGGGTCTGGGCCGGTGGCTCTACACAGGGTCACATTCAGTTGCCATTTATCGATTCTTGTTTCATTTCATTTATAGCCAAAACTACCGTCAAATCTTCCCCAAAACAGGACAAGGCATAAACAAGGAACAGCAACAATAAGAAGGAAGGTCTAATTGTGTAGAGAGGAGGTTCCAAAGGAAAGGAGGGCAGTACCCCCAAATAGGACCCCAGCCTCTGCCTGACAAACAGAGGTCAAGGAAAGCACAGGAGAGAGGAGGCTGAAGAGGTGGTGTTCAAGGCACATGCTGAAGGCTCAGGGACCAGCACTCCTGATCCACTGAAGGAGACAGAGAACTATAGGGGCGCCTGTGGTGCAGCCAGCAGGGGAGGCCTCACTTGTGTCTACTCCCTGGCTTGGTGACCTCATTCCAACTTCTAAGTGGGTGAAGTTAATGCAATGTACAAATTACAACAACGATGAAGGTGATATCAAACAACAATAGGATAGCAGTAATACTGTGACCGCTCTCTTCAAAAAACCGACATCCAAAAGATGCGCTGGTCCCAGTATCTAGAACAATTGTACAATGTTTCTCCCACTCCTCTCCGCTCCTCTTTCTGACTTGCTGTTCCCTCCAAATGAGTCATTCCAATAGGAATGTTCATGTATTTGACATGTGTCAACATCACCCTGAAAAAAAGATGTTGGATTGTTTCACTGGCACACACAGCACAAAGAACTGACAACGCACATGTTTGTCTCGGCCTGACACTTACAAGCCAGGCATAGTCAAACATAACGTCTCATGGAGCCTTGCCTTAGTCCTGGGAAGGAGTCTGCCTGCCACCTGCATTCCTGCCACCTTTCCTTTTAGTTTAAAACATGCTCTTGATTGACCTGGCTTTCTTTCTTTCTTGAATCAAAAACAGGCATGGAAACTTTACTACATGCATTAGATACTAATAGTATGAAAACAGAGTGTCTACATTAGCCTGTGAAATTAGGAGTATAGAGATAACATGCAATAACATACGTGACAATGTAGGTGTTTGCACTAAAATAATTGTAGCTTTCTGATTTTTCAGTTTGCTTTTCAGTTTTTAGTTTGTGGTAGGAGATCTTAGCCATTGCAAATCTCGTGCTTGCTTTCTCGTACCCCATTTACCTTTCCTCAACACCTGTGTACCTTGTAATACGGTGCCCCATATTAAATTTTTGCCATCGAGCTCCCTGGCTTTGACTCTTCTTTCTGACTGGGGTGACTCATCCAGAACATTCCAAAGGGTACCATGAATGTGGGGCTGGAACTTCAGTGTAGTGTTATCTGACGTGTACCTTTTCATCTCATTTCTTATTGGCCCAAAGACCATTCTGAAAATTACATGAACTCTTAGATATTATCCCACTCAAACTTTCAGGGTATGAGTTTTCTAATGACATTTTTGATGTATGAAAGTAATGATGCTCGATATGGACAAAAAGTCCTGCTGGGATTACAGTCTGGAGGGTGGGGGTAGCTGAGGAAAAGTTTCCAAGATGATTCTGAACTTGGGTAGGGAGAAGCTTGTTCAAACCAAAACAGATGGCAAATCTGGGTAGAATAATTGTCTTCTCCCTCAGACCGTCCCATATGCTGCATCCGTCCATGGGGATTTTATATCTCCTTTCCCAAGACAGGCTCTGTTTTCCTCCCAATTCACATGGGAGCTTGGCAAGGTGCTCAGATTAGGTGTTCCCTTGTTCACTAGACTTGTTATGTTTGAGAGAGAATTTGGTCCCAGCCTGGAGGACTTGGCTAAGAGAAGGCTGAGGTCTGGCTTTTCTGGAACTTCAAGACAAGTTGTACCAAGGGAGAAATGGCTCCCAGGCTGAAATGACAGGAGGCTGCAAATCCCAGTGTGCTCGTTCTCTGTGCATGGACACGCACAAATGGTCTACAGCTCTCAGAGGACTGGGAAAGCAAAACCAAACCTTGGCTCCACAGTGAAGACTTGAGTTTTTCAGGTGCTAACAGAAGCATATTCACAACGAGGCCGACTAAATCTTGGCCAACAACGTTATCGATGGGCGTAACTCATAAAACATTTAAGTCCAGGCTCATTTCAATTAAGCCTCTCAGAGCCTCCGGTGTTTGTCCAAAGCTTACCTGAGCCTGAACTCTTGGAACCAACTGTGTTTGCTGAGACCTGCAAGAACATGCTTCCTCATGAAAAGTTCGGCACTGAGAAGCCCCTTCCCTCACCTCCACCTCAGCCTAAAAATATCTCATCAGAAGAAAAGTTTCTAAAAATTTTCAAAATTTCTGAACTATGGAAATGCTGGATTTCAGTTTAACCAGACATGGCCAAGTATCTGTTTTAGGGGGGAAGGGTGAGATCTCAAAAATTATCTTTCTGTCCCAGGCAAAGATGTCCAATAATATGGCATTGCAATCTTTCTATTAGACAAATAATCAGTGAACGGCATACAGAGCATAAAATGTAGTTCTCTCTTTCCTATTCTGGGTAGAAAAGTGTGGATTGAATTGAGTTAGATTTGGGGGTCAGGTCAGGCCTCTCACTTCCTAGAGTCATTAAAAGCCTTTATCTAATATATTTAAAACCAATGAGAATGATAACTGAAGTTAATGGAACTTGACACTGGCACCGTGCAGAGCATTTGATAAGTGATTTTCTCATTTCATCTTCATGGCCACTGTATGGACTGGCTACTGGGACTGTCTTTACATTGTACAGACAAGATAAACAGGCTGTGGGAGGTTACATTTGTCTGAATTCGCTGTTATTACATCACAGGACTTGAACGTGGGTCTCTCCAGGTCTACCAGCCCATGGTTCTAAGCATTGTTTTCTGGATAAGTCTCTACTGAGATACTTGACATAAGAAAGAACAAAGCTATCCTGGAAATAAATGAATCTGGTTCTGTTAACACGATAATTGGCATGAAAATGCTTTGAGAGTTGCAAACCCTCACAGCACAGTTGAGAATTAATTATTACAAAGAAAAAAAAAGTCTATAGTGTGGGAGGAACAGCAGAAAAGGGGAAGTGGGAAGGATATTGATCATGAAATGAAAAGAACCATATCTTGGAAACATCAATGTAATGATCACGGATTTGTAAAACTTCAATATTCAAGGACTGGAAGGGAGAAAGATGGAGAACAACGGGAAAAGATTAATTTGTGGGGAGGTGTGAAATTAGGGACAGATCTTTTCTTTCTCCGATTTAGATTTCCATTCGATCATTTGTGCGAATTAAAAAGGCACATGCCGGAATCCACACTGAGAAGTGGGCATTTAGGACAATTGTGTGGTTAACCACAGCCCTCCAAGACAGTCTTGGCATGTCGAGGCTTTGTCACTGAGTTGTATTCGGAGGGAGCTTAGATACTACGTGGCAAATGTCTGGATTCTTTCACAAGGCCACACTCTGTGACAACACCCTAGTCAAAAGGAAAATTCTGGTTTGGAAGAGGAGGAAGGATGTAAATTTTGTGCCTTGACTTAAAAAGGCTACAGCCTTCTTTACTTGTTTTTACATAGGCTAATTGCAAGGGGTCTGAAATTCGACTGTGTATAAGAATCACCTGGTGACCTTTTAAAGCTATAGCATCTCAGATTCATTCCTAGACCCTGTGACTCAGAGTCCAATAAGGCCAGGGACTCTGCATCGTTAACCTGCCCTATTTTAACAAGCCCTTACAATGGGGGAGAAAACAACCTTCTCTGCAGTTACAATTTTTCTTCTTTATATTCCAACAATATTCAATGTTCATGATTCTAAAAAGAGCGTACCAATTTATTCAGTGAATATTGAATTCTCTGTCTAAGGCTGTGTGCTAGGTAGGTGAGGGGAGTGGGGTTTGGCACCGAAAAAGACACACTCCCTGCCCTCGAGAAGCTTATATTCCAGAAGACAGAGCAACCATGATACATACATAGCAAGTAAACAACTATATACATACATAGCAAATAAATCCATAAGATGTCAGACAGTGAACATTGGTGTGGAGAAGAATAAAGCAGGGTGAGGAAGATAAGGAAGGGAGAGTAACTAATTTATGTATTAGCCGTACATACACATACATTTCAATGTGTACTTACTTTTGAAAACATTGAACACTGTGAAAAGAAAATAAAACAGCACTCATACTCCTATTACATAGAGATAACCACTGCTAATAGTTGGGACTATTTTTTTTTTTTTTTTGACTCTTTTCTCCTTATTGAATTGGGATCACATCCTATCCCCTGTCTTAGGGTAACCCGCATTTTTTTTTTTTTACTCAACATGCCATAATCATTCTCTCATGTCATTAACATGATTTTATATTTAAAGGTTTACTAAGTGCCATTGTAGGAATACACAATTGATTTAGCTATTTCCTCTGTTCTGGGTCACTTTGATTATTTTCCATTTTTCACCAGTATAAATATGACACAGATGCTCTTTGTGACCTATAAATCTCTGTGTGGATATCTAAGTATTTTTCTCAGAATAAATGTATGTGTGTTAGAGTCTGTTTTCTTGATGGATGTCGCTAAATGGCCCCCAGAAGCAGGGTGGAGACTAGGCCATCTTGCCACACCAGAATGTAGCAAATCCTTCACCAAGCTCTGTAAAGAGTTCTGTGCTGGGCTTGCATTTAATTTGCCCCAATCTTGAGGGTCCAGTTCTCCCAGGTCTGAGGAAACGTAGGTGCAATAGCCCAGTGTGGCATTCTAAAAGGACCCTTCCTGTCTACACTGTGGAATAGAACATCTCTGACCACATGGATAACTTCCCCACAGTCGGAAGGGGTGACCTTCGTCCCTTCCCCCAACCTTTGCTTGGGCGAGTCTTAATCTATCCCTGACCTCTCAGGGCCCCCCTGCAGGATGCTGTAATCACCGCACTAACCTGGGTTCACATTTCGCATTATCGAGCAGAAATCCCCTTGTGCATCAACAGAGCCGGGCTGCTTCCTAATGGCCCCAGCTCCCAACTTCTAATGGCCCCATCCTCATTTCTCCCAAGAGCCAGCTCTTTTTTGCTAGTGTTTTAAGATCCCTGGTCCAGACTAAATTTCCCCCATGATGTCCATCTGGCCAAATTGAAGGTGATGCAGGCAGTGAGACAGAGAGACGGGTGTGTCTGCATCAATAGGACAGAGGAACCTCCCAGGGCCATCCATCTTCTGTCTCCTCCAGTGACATCTAACTGCCCCCCTCTTTGTCTGCGACTAGGGGATGAGAGACGACATCCCTAATTGCTAGTGCCATGCCACAAAGATGGGGTGGATGCCGGTACTCTGAGCACAGCCCCTCCCTGCTAGCCGTGACAACAACTTCCTGGAGATGCTGCTTCTTACTTTATGGGTAAAACCCGTTCAAATGTGGACATACCCTTTTGCAATTCATCATGTGGTAGATTTAACTTTCAGAGGAAATATTAGCAAGGACAACAAAGGCTCTTCTGGATGTTGATCCATTCCAGGGTTTCTGCTGTCTGTGCTATGTCTCAAGAAGGAGGCCCTCACCCACTCTTGACTTCAATTGCAATTTCCTCAAAATGGATAAAATGCTGTGCTGATGTAGAAAATGATGATCAGAAGTGATTACCAAGCATGTTGCAAGCACAAACATAATGATTGTTTTAAAAAAGGAAAATATTATAAGCATTGGATAATGACAGCATCTCCTTTTTTTTTTTTTTTTTTTTTTTTTTTGCAGTTGCTACAAAGCCACCTGGGGATCAAGTTTTCCATTTCTTCCTTCCTTGATCAAGGTGAGAGATCATTCATGTTCTTCCATAGCTAACTGCTAAGCACATGGGCTTTTATGCTTGGCACCTGTTTCTGGGAAGTATAAGGGGTGGGTGATAGGGGAGTAAAAGAGAAAAAAAAAAGCTCTTCTGTTGCAAATTCAAGAAGTTATCTCTGAACTTGGATTGAATTGTCTACCAGTAATTAAATTATTAAAACAAAGAAGAGTCTTCTGTCCAAATCCCCAAAGGATTCCTAGGGAGCAAACTGGAGCCTCTCTGAGTGACAATAGTATAAGCCAGCAGAACGACATTCCCAATAGGGGCAAGTGGGTCATATTTCGTCCTGTAACTCCTGCTCACCTTCTCTCAGATGCTTCTAGCATTCCTGCCTCATTCAGGTTTGAAGAAAAAGTCATCTATTGGCTAAACAAATATGACGGGCTCCCACTTGGTTCCAGGAATTCTGCTGGTACCAGGGGTTCAGGGGTGAGCAAACTAGAGAAAGTTCTTCTGTTCATGGAGTGTTCATTCTAATGGAGTAAAGGCAGATCGTGAACTGGTAAAGAAGTAAAAAAACACAACAATTTTAGGGCTTGAGCAGTGCTTACTGGAAATTAATAGGGCAGGTGATTAAATATTAAGCAACGGACTGCAACAATGTTCTTTCTCCCATTTCCCATCCCATTCACAGGAGCCAGAGGGAATTTTTTGAAAGGGAAATGGAATCATGCATAATCATGGCGACCTGACATTTCATTACTGGTACTTTAAACATTGTCATTTTCCCTCCACCAAACTGTGAATGTCATGAAAGCAGGGACAGACGGCTTTGTTAACTTCATCCTCCCAGTGCTGCACGTAGTAGGAACTCAGTAAAAATGTGTTGAATGGATGGGTGGGTGGATGGATGGATGAATTAAGGAAGGGAGTGGGGACATTGGAGTCCTGTGGATTTCTGATTCCTCCTCTATTTGAGGAGGCTGCTGGGACTGATATTTGCATAGGTGCAAGCTAATCGGTGCCCACTGGGGAAGCACTCAAATGGAGGGGCTGTAAGAAACAGTGTAGGATGCCTGTGGAGTGCGTGGGGAAGCTGACTCCGGGCGCTCTGAAAATGGCTCGTTGATAGCCCTTCACCACCAACCCAGGCACTGAAGCCTGGAAAGGTGAACCTCAGAGCCTCCTTTTGGCAGTACTAAATCTAGAAGGGTTTCCATGGGAAGACCTTTGAGAATGGTTGACTCAATTAATATAATTCAGGCCCCTACAAACACAGGAGAGGTTCAGGGAGCAGCGGAAGCATGGCCCTCAAAGGCTTTTAGACACTTAGATTATGATCTTTATTATGAAGGTATTCTGATTTCCTCCTTTATTTGCAGGGTTGGTATCATCTCTAAGTAGGGAGCTTTATTGTTAGTACGCCTGATTCTGTTTATGTCCACTGCCTTTGTTTAAACATTTAATTAATATCTTTTGCAAGTGATGTTTTCTGTTTGGCCCAATTGGAAGTGTTGAAGGTGAAAGCTTTTTTGAATAATCAAGGATCTGAAAGTCAACCCGGTTTCATCAAAAAGGCAGTGAATTAACTATTAAAGGGGAAAGTCAAGTTCAGAGTGGACATGTCAGGAGTGGTACAGATCAAATACTGTGTAAGAATTTTTAAAATACTGTCCAAATAATGTGACATAAAACATTAATTCTGTGCATTGTCAAAGAATAATTGATCCTATTCTGAGTCCATGACACACACTTGGAGTCAGGACTCAGGGGTTTTCTGGGCCTTGGTTTTCTCATCTGCAGAAAGGGGTTGAGAAGTTCCATTTCCCGGGGTTGTTGCAAAGGTTCCCAGAGGGTCATACTTAGGACATACCAGGTCTCTACTCAGTACTTAATAAATCTTGGTGGCACTTGAATCTGAACTCTTTCAGTTCGGGGGCATGGAAAGTTTAAAATTTCTTAACATAAGCTATGCTGGGCGAAGGCAAAAATCGGTAGGACTCCAATATTCCCACTCCCTGATTATGGAAGCAGTGAAAAATGTGTTGATTTTATCCCTCTGGTGAACTGTACACCCACCTAGCAAGACCAGGCCTAAACATATGGTCCTAATCTCTTGTCTTAGGGAGAAGACCAATGTTCTAAGAGAAGCTAATTTTTACCAGTCTCAATAACAAGTAATTTCCCATCTATGCAAAGTGGACTAGACTGCAACAGACTCTGCTAACTGCATGCAGTGGGAATGTGGATGTCAGACTCAACAGAGGATATTTGCCTCTGCTGGTTCTTCTTCTTATACACTCTCATCCTTACTTCTACAATATGTCCGTCCATGAAACCTCAGCGCAAACAACATTTCCTCCATGCAGCCTGTCTTGATTGCTCCAAATGACTTTACGTCCTTTTATTATACTCTGTGATTATGTTATGTATGTACTCATATGTATGTTTCCTTCATGACGAGAATAACAGCAAGTTTGGGTTTCTGATGGGATTTGGGTAATAGTGTTTCTCCCACTTAACTGTAAACATGGGGGTGGGAATCCCCACTACCTCGCATAGAAGCAGAGTATACTCCAAGGAAATGATTATGGAAGGGATACAGGATACTTGTGCGGCTCTTGGCTAAAAAGACTACTGAAAGCAGGAGTGAAAAAGCATTGTGTAGGTAGGTGTCTCACTGACTGGACAAAACTTGGGAGGGAGCAGAAGTTGCAACAAGAAGAGTTTAGGTTAGTGATCAGGAGGAAAGCTATTTTGTAAGCATTCATGAAAAGTTAGGGCTGCCTAAAGAGTTATAGTGGGACACTGGGGACAACAGCCAGCAATTATGTCAGCCTCCACAAACACAATAATCTGATTTGTTCCAATCCCGATTTTTATTTTCCACAGATTTTAAAGAAAAGTTTTAGAAAATAACCTTTACAGTGAAAGATTTTGAGCAGAGTTTCATCTAGACTTTTTAAGCTGGAGGGATTTAAGGAAGGAGATGTTACTATGTTTCTGGGGACGCGTGGAGCTAGAAAGGCTCTCATCAGCTGGGTGATACTGGGTATGGAGTTCAAACACATCTCCCTTAAGTCATCAGAAAAGAAACATCCCTTAGGCTCCTTATGTGTTAGGGAAGACGTGAATATGCGCAGGTCCTGTTCCCCTTGGGAAGGGCAGAGGGAAGGCTGGTTGGGGCTTTTCTGCTGAGCCTATTAGGCAATAGCAGACTGGGTACAGACACGCTTCCCTCTGGTGCCAGGCTCCGAACAAGGGCTGGGGTGGTAGGCAGCTGTCTGCCAGGTAGGTATCAGCCTTGCCAGCAGATGCTCCTTCACCAGTCAATCCTGCTCCCAGCTGGGGGCCACTTCTCAGGCAGTCTCCAAACAAAGAGTAGTGTAGATTTCATTTCTCCCTGACTTTTTTCTTTTGCTTCTGTGTCTCCAGTCCCTACAATTTGTTGTTGTTTTAAATTCATAATTTTTAGGTCATAGGCGTTCTTGGAGAGCAGAGAAGCTATCTAGGGAGCAGGGAGAGGAGGGGGAATTTATCTTCCACTCTTAGGTCCTGCACTGTATTACTGTGTGACCTTGAGCCTGATGCACTGCTTCTCTGTGACTCATTTTCTTCACCTTTAAATAGGATAATTTTCGCACGCCCTATTGACCACCACAATGGTGAAGCCATAACAATGAATTGGAAGGAAGCATCTTGAGGAAGATCTCCATAAAACGCAAGGTTTAAACCTAGTGATGGGCTAGGATAGGCCTGGGGTCATAAACATGCTCATTGGATGCACATGGGCCTGGGTGGGGCTGGGTAGGTGGTACCAACTCTACCGAGACACATGCCCAGGTGGGGAACCCATGGTAACGTGGGCTGTCTTAGTGTTGTGCAACCACACAGGGAGGTGGGGAGAAGCAAGGGTTCCGGGAGGAGAGGTACTAGGGTTCAAGTCCTGCTCTTGCCTGCAGACCTGGAACAAGTGTCTCACTGCTTGGTGCCTCAGTTTATCCGTCTATAACAAGCTTTAAATAGGATGAAGCGTGGCAATTGCGAGAAGTAAGCATAGTGTATGGTACAGCAAATGATATTATTAATATGATTTTATTAAGGATATTCTTGATTAATCCAAAGTACGCTGTGCGGCATACATCCCAGTTCGCTCTTGCCTGGGAATTTTCCCTCCTGGGCAATTTCCTTTTTCTAATCGTAGGCTCTGCTTTGGAGCAAGAAAACTGTGATCTTTCAATGCAGATGCTCCAGACTCAGTGACGAGAGAGAGAGAGAGAGAGAGAGAGAGAGAGAGAGAGAGAGAGAGAGAGAAGGGGGGGGGGGGGGGGAGAGAGAGAGAGAGAGAGAGAGAGAGAGAGAGAGAGAGAGAGAGCGAGAGAGAGAGAGAGAGAGAAGGGGAGGGAGCAAGGGGGGGGTTGTAGTGGAGGAAGGAGGGATATAACTTCTGGCAGGATCCAGAGGCCAGAGGCAGGGACGAAGGACAGATGCAAGAGAAGCGGAGGGTGCTCTCGCGCAAGTTCACCGAGTTGATAAAAGTTATTAAAACATAAAACACACACGTACCAGGAAGGAAAAATAAATAAACACCCCGCGCGTCCCACCCTATGCCTTTAGGGCGCGCAAAGCCAGGAGGGCAAGCGGAGCGGGGGGAAGCGGGAACTAGTCTGACAGGTGAAGCATCCCAGAGGCCCAGCCTCCCGGGGCGAGGCGCAGGGAGGCGTCCGGCCCCGCCCAGGCTGCGCCCCCAACTCTGTCCTGGCCTTTCCTTATTAAAACAACAACAACAACAACAAAACAAAACTGAGGGAGGTGGGGAGAAGCGCGCCGCTGCCTTGTTCCCCGCTTCTGCTTCAGGCCCGGGGAAGGGGAGGAGCCCGGACGCCCCTCGTTCACCATTGGTCCATCCGCGTAGCAACAGCCGCGGCTGGGCCAATGGAAGCCGCGGAGCCGCCGGCCCCGCTCCAGGAACCTGGCTGCCAGAAAGTTCCCTATCCCAGCCAAGAAAGCAAACCCGGGGACTCTTCAAACTCCCCGCTAACTTTTGTTTCTTTCTCTGTCTCCCCTCCCCCTTGCAACTTCTCTTCATTCTCAGCTGTACTTGCGTTAGTCCCCAAACTCCGACGCTAAGGGAGGGCCTTTTCCGAAGGTCATCTCTTGCCACACAAGAGAGAAACCTCATTGGAGGTAAATGAGGACAGACTCAAAAAACGGAATGTCAGGCTTTCAAATCCCACTGGGCCATAATCACCAGCGACCACTTGCAAACTTCACTTAACAGCAGCTTCACTTTTAATACCTAGTTTTTAGTTTTGTTTTGTTTGAACAGATCTGCAAATCTGTGCCCAAAGAAAGGGCAGTATGAACACCTACTGTGTGCCAGGGTTTGCCCCAGGTGGTTTATATGTCTTATTGCATTCAATTCTCTGTAATTCTGGGAAACGGGTCGCCCACTTCCATTTAATAGATGGGAAATTGAAGTTCTAAATGATGAACGGAAGTATCCAAAGTGACTCTATTAGGACCAGATCTAGCAGGGTTCAAACCAGGCTGGTCTGATTCCAGAGACCAGTGGGTTTCGGTGATGCCACCTACGTCCACAAACACATTTCAGTGTGTTATATCCTAAAGAAATAGCCTGTGCTGCAAGAATCTGATCTAGACTCACTATTTGCTACCAAGGTGGGGTGGCTTCCTGGGAGTGTGACCTGTACAATTGACGGGGCTTTGCAGGTAGAAGGTCTCACACTAGGTTTCCCGCTCTGCTGTTGCTGTTTCGAAATTCTTAACAAGTTTTGAAGAAGGGGCCCCATGTGTTTATGTTGCACTGGGCATGAAAATTATCTAACCAGCCCTGCATCTAAGTATGAGGTTTCTAGGACAGTTCTGTGAGGACAGTTTACATGTCTCAGAGAAATCACACATTTTGGGAACTTAGGACCTCAAGTAAAGGAGGCTTGTAAGTCTCTCTCTCTCTCTCTCTCTCTCTCTCTCTCTCTCTCTCTCTCTCTCTCTCTCTCTCTCTCTCTCTCTCTCTCTCACACACACACACACACACACACTTCTGCACACACCCTCAGTTTTATGACACTAACTGTAATTTGAACCCCCAGTCTATTAAATGGGAGTGTATATATTTATGGCTGTGTTTATGTGTGCGTGCGTGCGCCTGCGTGTGCTCTCCGGGAGAGGGAACGGGATTGGGGAATTTACAACACACAGACACAGCCTGATTATTGACTCTATTCTTTCCCTTTGGAGACTTTACAGGGGATTTGAACCAGGCCCTGCTTTTATGAAATACATACTTGGGAGGTTTTGGAGTGGACATAAATGCTGGTCTGTGTGAGATTGAGGTTGGGGTGGTGCCAGGTCCTCTGGGAAGAGATGTCTTGAGTACACATATACTTGCATCTGTTTTACCCCCAAATCCGAGTGTTCTTTCCTGGCAAAGAGAGGCCTGGTTTTTATTCTGTGGATTGTGTTGATTTTACTGAGTTAAGAGATTATCAGTGAATCACTAATGGTGTGAAAGTCTGGAATAAATGAGAAGAAAGTCTGGAAGTTTCTCTGACACTTATTCTACCACCAAGATGTAAATCGTGTATTATAGGGGTTGTAAAGGACTCAGAGATGCCAATAACTTTGGAGCACTTTATTTTTCGTTTAAAGAAACTGAGGTCTAGAGAACTATGCCAAGTAACTACAGGTTAAGCAGCTGGGTGGTAGTGATATTTGGGTTAGAATGCACTTCTCCTGACTTCCATTCCAGGCTTGTTTCTTGCTTCCATTTCTATATAAACAGAAAAATGCCGTGAAGCATTACATAATCAATTCATGTGGGGAGAGGTTGCGGATTTAATGGAGAGCAACATGGGGTCGAAGGGGGAGGTCACCAACATTTATTAGTGCGTGATATATACCCCTGCTTTGCCTACATGGTCTCATTTAATTGAATCTTCAGACAACATTGAGGGAATGTAGGTAATATTATTTTTATTTAACAGATGGGAAAAGTGAGGCACAGAGTCCTGGTGTAACTTGCCTAGGGTCTCTCAGTTTGTAAATGGATTAGCCAAGATACAAATTATAAATCCAGTTCTTCTTAATCCCTAAGTAGCAGATTAAATCATTCAAATTATTATGACTCCACGGTGGCTCATTTTAATGACTCAATGGAATGCAAAACTACAACTATAAAAACAGCACAAGAAGTATGACCTGCTAAACATACATTGGTAGCACTGTAGGTCCCCCAAAAGATATGTCCAAGTCCTAACCCTCAGAACCTGTGAAGGTGAATTTATTTGGAAAGAGCGTCTTTGAAAATATAAATAAGTTAAGGACCTCAAGATGAGATGATCGTGGATTTAAGGTGGCTCCTAAATCCCACAATAGGTGTCCTTAGAAGAAGAGAAGAGGATACAGAGACAGAGTGAGGAACGTGATGTGAAGAGGGAGGTAGAAATTGGAATGATGCATTTACCAACCAAGGAGCACCAAGGATGGCTGGCAACCACCAGAAGCTAGGAGAGAGGCACGGAACAGCTCAGGAGCCTCCAAAAGCAATCCAAACTGCCTACACTTTGACTTCAGACTGCTGGTCTCCAGAACTGTGAAAGAAAAAATTTCTGTTGTGTTAGGCCAGCTAGTTTGTGGTAGTCTACTCTGGCAGCGCTAAGGAACTAATACAAGTACTAAATTTTTTTACCATCTTTTAAAAAGTAAACACAAGCATTAAAATAGCGTCAAAAGCATTTCAAGCATAAATTGCCTGCCTAGAAATCTATTAGAAGAAATAATAAAAAAATGAGATTCATGTGTCTATATATCAACACATAGTCCATGAGGATCAATCAATACTTATGCATATAATTCAGAAAGATTTAGCTTAATTCGATTAGCTGGTGAATGACTGGCTGGACATCGAAGCAAACTGTTGATCTGGTCTATATCCTTTGTCTAAGAGAGAAGGGGTATTTGCTGGAGGCTTAAAATCTTTGTGTAGAGAGGGTGTCCCACTTCCACCCAGGTATGGAAAGATGGACAGAGTATTGTACCTACCCTAGCAACAAGAAAAAGCAGATGAACTAACTTCTTGAATCCATGAGAGGGCTGAAGGTACAGGGCAACCAAATAGCCCAATTTCCAAGGGAATGCAGGCCTCTTCAAGGAAAGTTGTGGGAACACAGGTTTTCCACATAGCAGGTTGTGGGAAGAAACAGCACCAGGACCCATCTTAAAGTTTTTAATGAATTGCTAAAGATTGAGTATAGGCTATCAGGAGAGAATGGAAACTCAAGGAACCATAGACACAATGGGAGCTCTCACTCATTTGTAGGATTTTTTAACATGGACCTCCACCAGATGCTCAAATAAAATTGGAGGCAAACAGTAGACCATCGTGAACCTCCTTCGGGGGGTGCAGGCATGAAGGAGGGGAGCAACTGCCACCATGGGAAGGCAGGAAGCCCTGTCTGGACCCTTTCCCCCTATAGAACAAAATCCTTAAGCTGCTTGACAGGGGCAGCAAACTCCATAGCATCCAGTGCACAGATGAAGGTCCATTAAAGCTGGAAGGATAAAAGACAAATTCCTTCTGCATCTGGTCAATGAAAGTGTTCTGGGACCCGTATCACACCAATACCAACAATGATCTGCTGCTTGAAGAGGGGCAGGAAACTGCTCTCACACAAGACCCACCACAGATGCAAAGAGGGACAGGAGCATACAGAAAACCCACCCTTGAGGCCCAAGTGCACAGACATACCTTAGAGAATTAGAAGTTTATTGTAAGTTTCTTTTACCCAAACATGTTAAATCTTATTTATTTAACATTTATTTATTAAATGTTATTAAATGTTAACATTATTTATTAAATGTTATTTATAGGTTGACTGCAACAATTTAAAGATGTATGCAGTAAACCCAAGACAGCTACTAAAAAGAGCTGAAGAGATAGATATAAATAATGAATCAATAGTGAACATGGTCTTTTCAACCAATGGTGCTGGAATAATTGGACATTCATATGCAAAATAAATGAACATTCGTCCATGTTTTGCACCCATATACAGAAATTAACTCAAAATGGATCATAGATCTAAATGTAAAACTTCTGAAGAATAGATAGGAAAAAACTTTGGGATATGAGGAAAACTTGGGTTGGACAAAGATTTCCATGATACAGCACAACAAGTACAATCCATTTAAAAAAACGACCTCATTAAAAAAAAAAAAAAAGTCTGCCCTTTAGAAGACATTGTTAAAGTGAATAAGCCAGCCACAAGCTGTGAGAATATATTTGCAAAATAAATATCTGATGAAGGATTTCCATAGAGAATCTATAAAGAACCCTCAAAACGCAATAATAAGAAAACAATCTACTAAAAGAATGGGCAAAATATTTGAATAGAAACTTCACCGAGGAAGATAGAGATGATAAATAAGTACATGAAAAGATGCTTAACATCATTAGTCATTAGGGAAATTCAAGTTAAAGCCACAATGAGACGCCACTGCCTATCTATTAGAATGGCTGAAATAATTAAAAGAAAAAAATCAAATTGGTGATACCAAGTGCTGACAAGAATGGCAACAAATGAAACTGTCAGACATTGCTGGTGGGGATGCACAATGGTACAGTTTCTTACATATAAGTATATGTAAGACAAATTACATCTGACCCAGTAATTCCATCCGTAAGTATTTACCCAAGAGGAATGAACATATACAAAAACATGAAACAAATGTTGATAGTGGATTTATTCATAATTGTCCCAAACCAGAAAACACTCAACTGTTATTCAACTAGTGGTTGGATAAACAAATTATGTGATATCCATACAATGAAATACAGCAATAAAATGAAACAGACTTCTGAGACTTCTGGTGTATGCAACAACATGGATGAATCTCAAATGCACTGTTATGCGAAGAAAGCCAGGCTCAAAAGTAAATATACTGTATGATTCCAATTATATGACATTCTGGAAAGGAAAAAAACAAAAACAAAACAGGAACAACTATAGGAATAGAAAACATATCAGTGGATGACAAAAGCTGAGGATGG
The DNA here is from genome assembly GCF_004115265.2 of Rhinolophus ferrumequinum. Classification (NCBI taxonomy): domain Eukaryota; kingdom Metazoa; phylum Chordata; class Mammalia; order Chiroptera; family Rhinolophidae; genus Rhinolophus; species Rhinolophus ferrumequinum. The sequence continues at coordinate 26,197,376 of NC_046298.1, forward strand.
AAAGAGGACATAAGGGAACTTTTTGGGGTGCTGGGACTATCCTACGTTTTGCATTATGATGGTGGCTATCCAACTAACATTTGTCAGAATTTATATAACTGAATGCAAAAAGGCTAATTCTATTGTTTATAAATTAGAGCTCAATAAACCTGACTTTAAAAGAAAAAACAAGCTTTGTAATTAGGTAAAGAGGACCCTGAGACAGATAAGGGAGCATTCGTCATTTGGCTCAGGAAAGAGTGGTGAATATGTGTCCTTATAATTATTTCTGAACTGGTAAGCTCTGGTGAAGGTCAATGATTTTTAAGTATACGCATACCTTTTCTGCATTTTTGTTACTGACTCAGATACTGAGTTCCTGGTGTGGGGTGGGAAGATTTCCCAGGAGAGGTGAAGGCAGTGGAGCTTTCTTCAACTTGGCCATCACCATCCACATCCTTTTTGCAGGTTCCTTGCAGGTTATCCCTCAGAACCACCAAGCTCCATAGAGCACAGTTTGAAAATGGCAGGCCTCGCTGAGAATAGCCCACAGTGTGTTCTACAGGACAGCAGTCCCATGAAATGCTCCATGAATAAGAGGATTCTGTAACCGTACATGATAGGTGGCAACTCCACCTATCATATCCCTGCGCTGGAGATCACAATGCACGCTAGCATTTAAGCGCTCTGGAAAGGACTGCAAGAAAGAAGCCTGTTTTGACTTCCTTTAGTCATCCTATCCCCCTCAAGTCTTTGACTTTGTTACAGAAAATCTACTAAATTGCAGGTTAACCTCTGGGAAATGTGCTTATGTCTCCCTTTGTCGAAGGAAATAGAGTAGCATCGCTAGAACATCTGCTATAAACTCAGGCCTGTTTTAGCCACTTTCTAGTTACTCCATTTCTGGGATGAGGTGCATACACCTATATTTAGAAGAAGAGATTGAGACTTGGAGACAACAAATAATGTACTACTTGATGTCTCCAAGTCTACATAGTTAGTGGGCTTGTCTGTCTCCAGGCTTAGTGGATGATCTGATAAGATAAATTTAGCAAAAGTAGGATTGGAATTGTTTCAGGTGAGCATAGTGAATTCCTGCAACATATCATTTTTCCTGGTCCCTGCATTTTCAGATTGGAATATGCTATTGGTAGATTACATGTATCAGGAAATTGGTGTCTTAGGGATCTTTTGGATGCAAGAAAGAAAATCTTCATCTAGAAAATACAAAGAAATATATAGGAACACATAACACATAGAAAGAATTGAGGAGTATCTCATGAATTTGTAGGTAGAACAGGCACCCGGCCTCATGAGGATTTGGAACCAGGAATAGAAAGAAAGCTTCTGTTATCTAAGGATATTTTTCTCTCTCTATCTCCTCCTTCTCTATGTACTCATATTTCTTCTCATGACTCCTCTGCTCTCTGTAGGTCTGCACAAGGTTTTTATCCCCTCCTTGCCCACCTTCACCATGCAATGGAATAAATATGACCATCTCAAATCTACTTTACATCTTCTTACAAACAACACCATCTGCAACCAAGTGACACCCCTTCCAATATCCCAGGTGAGAGAAAGTGATTGGTCCAACTTGATCAGGCGTTTGCCACTGGACCACTTACTAAACTATATAAGGGAGTGAGTTCAACTGACCAGTCTTAGGAGAAAGTGATCCACCTATCAGAAACAGGGCTTGATCTCGCCCCTGGACTGTAGCCCGATAGTTCCAAAATCTCTCCGTGATGATAAAAATTACCTGGCGTACTCTCATGCAATCTCTCATACAATCTCCAGAGCAGACGTGCTGGATCGCAATCTTGACATTGGTACTTGGCTGCACCCAGAATCACCCAGGGAGCTTTAAGGCAACTGATGCCCTGAATCCCACACCGTGAGTTTCTGATGGAATTGGTCTGGAAGACAGCTTGGTCATCAGCAACTGAACATTCTGGAAGGACCTGGGAAGCGGTGTTTACTGAGCATCGCAGGTGACTCTTGCAATCAGAGGGCTTAGAAAAAAATACTCCTACAAATTATATACACTGTGGGGAGAAGGGTACAAGCACTCTGCCAGGTGATTTAAGGAGAGAACATGGGAGACAAGCCAGTGTTAGCCTAGAGGTCGCCTAAAACCAGGCCCTTTTGGCATACTTTGAACACTTTCTAGGAAATGGGAATTTGGGGTAGTGGGCTGAAGAGAGAAATAGCCAGAACCTTGGAACCACTTACAGTTAATTCTATCATGCCTTCATCCTCCCATTCCATACGTATTAGTTGTGTATTATAGACGAGAAACCACACTAGTAAAGGGACGAGCGACCCAGTGTGAATAATAATATAGACACACTGGGATCCCGTAATATTTAACATGCCTTTGGCAGTCTTCAATGACTGAGGAAAGTCTTGACTGAATTAAAATGAAATAAACAGGATGGTATTAGGTCGGTGCAGAAGTCATTGCGGTTTAAAAAGTTATGAACAATTGCAAAAACCGCAATTACTTTTGCACCAACCTAATGTATTTGCATCCTGGCCCTTTTCCTCATACTTAGTATTCTTACTCAGGGAAAGCTTACAAACTTGTATAATGGCAACCAACTCCACTGAAATCCTGATTTAGAAACACTTAGCAACCTTTGTCAACAGTGAATCCCATGACATTTTTAGCATCTTATAAGAATGAAAACAAACAAACAAATAAACAAGGCCAAATCTCTACACCATAGAGCAATCTTCCAAAGGAAAAATTACAGCTTTCGGACCAAAATTGATGGATGGATTTCTGTTAGATGGATGCAAAAGTAATTGTGGCGTTTGCAATTATTTTGAACGTATTTAAGCCACAATTTCTTTTACACCAACCTCATAATGGTTAACCATTGGCTGCAGGAATACACCAAGTCCTGTCACCTTTGGGCAAAGAGTTGACCGGATCTGGAAGTCTGCATTCAACCCCAGTTCCAGGAATCAGCAGCACTTTCCTTCCTGCTTTCTTTCTCCCTTCGTCCCCCTCTTCCTCTTTCTTGGGAAGTTTCGGTGTTCTTACTCTAGTTCTCCCACCAAAAAGTCATGTTTCATTTCAGTACTCTGATCCTTTCTGGTGGTGCTTTTTATACTGGAAAAATGTAAAAACAAAGGAGCACTTTTCCAAATCAAACTTCCCTTTGCCAGATAATTCCCAAGCTTCTGGTTTTACTTCATATGCATGCAATTTCATTTTCTCCCTCGCCATCTTCCAAATCCAAACATTCATAATTTCACAGGCTGCCAAACCATGTTTTATCAAAAGAGTGTTGCTGGATCTGGGTTGTGCAGACTAGAAGGACAATGGAGGGGAGCGCAGAGTCTGGGGGAACCTAAGCTCCAGTTGCATCTCTCCATCTCTTTAAACCTTCCACTGCCCCGTGAGCTGCCCTATGTTATAGATGCGGAAATTGAATCTTACAGGATTTTAATCTCGGGGCTTCGGAAAGCATTGGATGACAGGAGGTGGCTAACCTAAGTAATCGTTTTCACTTGCATTTATAAGAAGATTGTTGGGCCTCCCTTTCATGTTTGTGTGATTTGGCGTGGGGCTGGGAGAGGAGGACAAACCAGCATCGAAGCATTTTCGTGAGTACAAACTGAACCAAAGCTCCCATCAGCCCCCTGACATCTCCACTGTCTGGAAGGGCTTGGGGTGGGGCACATCAAAGACTCATTCCACAGCAGAGTTTTCCTTTCCTTTCTTGTAAGTGTCTTAGAGGAACAGATCTGCCTGCTCCGTGTTCTGGAATGGTAAGCAGGTGTGAACAAGTCTGGTGGCTCCAGGACATAGCTAGGTGTGCACGACTGAATGACACTGAACATCCCCAGAAAACTTGTGTGTTTTTACAATGACCTGTTCATTGGGGCCTATGACTGTTTGGGGGTGTTCAATTCAGCAAGCGTTGTCCCAGTTCCCAAAGGGAAGTTCTGTTCCTAGGAAGAAGCTGAAAAAAGTAATTCAGGTTCAGAGGGAGAGAGTTATTACTAGTTTTGTTTGTTGGAGGAATATTTCAAACTCAGGGGCTATGGTTTAGTGTGTGTGTGCACGTGTGTGTGCGTGCATGTGCGTGAGTGTGTGTGTGCATGTGTGTGCACACGTGCGTGCATGTGTGTGTGCGTACGTGTATGTGTGTGTGCGTGTGTGCGTGTGTGCGTGCGTGCATGTGCGTGCGCGCGTGTGTGCGCGTGCGTGCGTGCGTGTGTGTGTGTGTGTGTGGACAGGGAGGTATGGGAACCACACAGCATCATATACAACCATGTCATTAGAAATCGTCTCATTCTTCACTGCCTTCCTTCCTTCCCCTTCCCAGAAAAACAGTTGATCCAGCTATTTCTTTGAAAGGAAACCATTTTATGTTTGGGGAGGTAGGATATGGATGATATGTTTTAAAATTTCTACCAAAGTGTATTTTCCAGAGTTCCTATCATGAGCACAGTATTTACACACACACACACACACACACACACACACACACAAATATATATGATATATATATGATTGAATGAATTCAGTCTTTGTTTTTCTTCATACCTGAAATTAAGCCAGAAAAGTTATAACTTGCAAAATAATATTTATACTAAATTGAATTTTAGCACTTTGTGATCCTTGCAAATATCTTGCATTGTCTCCATTTCTCTCTTCCCTTCTTTCTCCTTCATCTCTCTTCCACCAGCTTCCCCTCTGTCCTCTTCCACCCCTTTCCTGCTTGTCTCTGCCCATACCGACTTGAAGAACCAGTTTCTCTCCTTGCCTTTACTCCAGCACCATAAACTTAAAACAAAACACATGGCCCAGGACAGGGTGCTGTCTTCAGTTTTTCATTGCTTTCTTCTGATATTTTCTTGTTGATTTTGGATTCTGTCCTCCAAACCCCAAGAGCACACTTTCTAGGTATGGAGCAAAATAAGGTTTTCTGTTTTGTTGGGGTTTTTTTGTTTTATTTTTTTAATTCCTCCACTCAGCAGAATCTTGCTGAGTGTGTGGGATGCACCAACTCAGTGGTGCAAGATTTGATTGGAAGCAGCTGACACTCTGCAGCCATCTGGTAAGTGCACTCACCAAAGAGGCTGTCCCTGTGGTTGCTTAAGGAAAACATGTGTAGTCTCTGGGTCACAACTGCTTCTCCTTTGTTCTCCCAAATGCTGGATTGAGGCTTGCTTTTCCCCATAGGCCTGGGATGAGGCAGAAAGAGGGGACTGCGGGTTCACGGGAGACACCCCAGGTCTGTGTACCACAGAGACCCCATATGTGAATATCATCCTTCTAGACTCTTCCCCTTGGTTCTTATGGTGATTTGTATCTCCCTCCTGTCCTTCACCTCTTATTCTCTTGGTGCCTCTTATAGATCAAAACTTTGGTGTTACCTAGTAGGGGGGCAGCCCCCGCCCCCAACTTCTCCAGGTGACTGGAAGCTTCCTCAAGGTAGGCACTTACTCCAAACACAGAGCCTGGCACAGAGGAAACACTGAACTATTTTTATAACACTTCCATGCATCAGTGAACGTGGCCTCTTCCCTCAGCCTCTCCAACCCAGTTCCAGCATGGGGATGTGTGACTGAAGGACAACCTTAGAGAGAGGGTTGTCTGTTGAAGCCATGGATTCATGAGTCCCTGACTTTGCAATAAGAAGGATCCATTCTTCGGAAAGGGCCCTGATTTGATCTGAGGACCTTAAACGTATGGATGTTCCTACTGGCCAAATGGGCTCCACGATAGAATGTAGACAGACCCAGGGAATGAACGTGCAGGAGACCGTGGTCTTCAACACTCATCTTAGTGTATTTGCCAGACTGAGGTTTCCCTTGATCCAGGCATGCTCGTGAGAGCTGGCCGTGTAGTCAGTAAGGCATGCCTTTCTTTGTTTTATGTACTTAAAAATTATTTTTAATTGATTTTTATACTCTTTATTAATAGACTCGAAGAACGGTTTTGGATTTACAGGAAAACTGAGCAGGTAGTACAGAGTTCCAAATGCTTCCTGCAGCCAGATGGGATTGCCACCCCCTGGAGGTGCACTTTCCAATTTTCTCCCATTGCCACCTAATTGTCAGGTAGGGTTAGCTAGAGCATTAGAAACCTCTGTGGAGTAGGTTTTTCATGAGCTTTCCTTTTTGTTACGTCCCAGAAGAACATTCTAGAGCCTTCCAAGACCCTGGCAATAAAATTGCTTTATTTTCTTCCCTCCTAAATGCTGGATTAACGTAGTCATGTTAGAGGACACACATCTCTTTCTTTTCTTGCTTGATGAGCTGTTGGTCAGCCCTCAGAAAGCCCACCATCCCTGCACGTCTGGCATGCTTCTGTCTCTGTCTTTGGGAACTACAACTACTGAGCATGAACCTGAGTAGATATACTCTGAAATTAAAATTATCCATAAAAAAATCCAAATGACCACCCTCTCCCCCTTCATGCCTTGTATGTGGCCTTCTCATGTTGACTTATTTTAATTCCAACAAACTTTCTAGAGAGGGGTGAAAAAAAGTTATCCTTTTACCTTCTGCTGCTCAAAAGTATGTCACAGAATTTTTGAAGCCAGAGTAATAATAATAATAATAATAAGAAGAAGAAGAAGAAGAAGAAGAAGATGAAGAAGTCTTGAGCAATTGGAAGGAAGAAACATGAAAATATTTAAGCTTCGGCCTGAAAAGAGAGTAGTGATGATTAAAAAAGACTCTGGACACAACATTTCCCCATAGAAACCCTAAGAAGTAGGAGTCCCTTTTCTTTTTTGGATAAATTCAAGGTGGCTTGTGTTGTAAATATAAGCTGGTTTTAACTGGCCTCCTGAGTGGCCCAGCAACCCCAGGCCAGAACTGGTCAAAGATTTTTATTTCCCCCAACCACAGGGAGGAAAGTGAAGGCACGTGATTAGGTGCTTAGTCAGCAGGTGAAGTCAAGCCTTTTATTCTTTGTATACAGCAGTCAACAGAAAGTTATTGCTTAATTAACCCCTCTGAATGAATACCTGATAATTAATAAACCCGTGAGGTATACCCTACGGCTTTAAGTTGGAGAAGGCTCCTCTCTTCAAGTGGAAAAGAGAGAAAAAACAAAACAAAACAAAACATGCTGAACTAATGGGAAAAAATTCCGGTAGAAGGCAAAGCAATTAGGATTAGTGAGTTCCATTTCATTTAAAGTTCCAAGATATAGAAGCCATTTATCTAACAAATTAATAATAGGAGTGACTTGCCTAATATAGTAACAAGTCCTTATATTTTATTAGTGGAAATCCAAACTGAGTAATTTAATGATAGACAAACTTCCATATATAAATTTTTGTTACACTTTATAAAATAATGTCACTGCACATAGATAGTTTTAGATTTATGCATCCCTTCTAAATTAGTCCCCATGTCAGTTTGGAATGATACATTTATTATTACAGCTCTGTAGAAAATCAATATTTTTTAGTGTTTTCTTTCATTTTAAAGAGCTTTATCATCTGGCTAATTGTGCCACCAGAAGAAAAGAGAAGGGTTGATAAGGTGGCTCATGCTTCACAGGTGTTATTAAAATTGCCATAGATTATAAATGGGGACCACGGGGGGGGGCGGGGCTGTGGAATGGTCATGGGGGAGCTGGGTGTTGGGGTAGACGGGAAGGTAGACTTAGGGCCACAAAATTACTCCTTCTCTCTAAGTTGAAAGAAAATAGGAGCTATGGCCTCAAAAGTGTTTATGACAGTGATATCATAGACCTACCGTGCTCCAGATTCTCCTGGAGTCTCTGGGGTTTTGCTTCGGACCCAAGGCAGGTGACCATTCCCTGAGAACACTGTCCTCCGACCCTCTCTCTGTCTGAGGAGGGCGTCACCCATCCATCCAGTGGACACTTACTGAGTGAGCCCCTGCTATATGCCAGGCGTCTGATATGACTTCGAGCCATTTCCTCCACCTGAGGGAGCAACACAAACAGTCCTCCCATGACCCTCCACTCCCAGAGTTCTCTCTCACATTCATTCCTAGAGAACGATATGCTCCAAAGTGGTGAGGGGCAATAGCAACTAGCTGAGTAGCAGTTTTTTCTGAAGTGCAGTCAGAAAAAATATTGAAGACTGTAGAGAAAAAAAGAATGGCCCCCAAGTCCCAACAGCCATGATCTTGTACAGGTCTGGGCCTCGGTTTCCTTAACCTACAAAACAGGAATGTTTTCTACATCGGCTAGTTATTGTGTTGTAAGAAGAACTTTCGGCATGTGGTGAGCACCTAGGAATGCTAATAATTGTTTCCATTTTCTCTTGGTATACAAAGTCTTGGAGGGATCCCAGAGCGTCTAAATAATACTAATGTTAATACTAATAAATATTAATATTACTAATAATAGTTACAACAACACTAAATACCATGCCAGGCATCTTGCATAGATTGTTCTAGAATATTTCCAAAAACCCTAAGACAACAATATCATTTAGCCCATTTTAAAGATGCACAAACTAGGTTTCTATCTTTCTCATGGAATCCATTACTAATACCATTATTACTAATAATGAACGTGTATTGATCATTTATGACTACATGGGAGGCACTTGACATTGTTTTCTTGTTTAGTCTTCATTTACACATTCAACAAATATTTACCGAGTGCTAGGTATTCACTGGACATAGGTGGTCCAATTCGTGTATACCGGTAAATGGGAGAGAAACCACAAACCATGTCAGGAGATAATATACAACAACCATGAAGTAGAGACTTAGTTTAGAGCTAAGGAAAATGAGGAGCTGAGATGTGACTAGTGAGTAGTGAAGACTGGATTCAAATCTATATTTCACTTTTAACCTCGACACCATATTGCCTCTAAGAAAATTGCTTAGATTCAGGAGAATTGAGACATTGGGGACAGGGAGGCTGAGGTGACCTGTTCTCCTCCAAGACTCCTCCAAGACTCAGGTATAGGTATAGATGGTCAGTGTGACTACTGGCCATTCCTTACCATCAAGCAGATACAGCTTTCCAGCCAGGGGATCCAGGTCTATCTCGAGAACAAACCCCAGGCTAAAAGCCAGCAGCCCTGGTTCTTTTCTTTGCCACTAATAACCATGTAATCTTGGTAAGTCACTCATTTTTCTGTACTTTCCTCATCAGTCAAATGGAGATAGCCACACTTGACTTAGAAGGAACACTACAGAATACAATGAGACTGGAGTGGAAATGTGTTTTGAAAGCCCCAAAACGCAATATGTACTTAAGATACTATTAATTTTAGCAGTGGGAGAAATTTATTGTTTGGAAAGAAGTTGAGATGTATTTATTTGCTAGTTACTCTATTTTAATGTTCTCTCTTTGATTTTGCCTGATGATTATTGATGACAAATATATAAAGGAAAAGTGCCATTGAAAATGGAAAATAGGGACTTTAAACATGTTCAATGTAAAAGTTGATGGTAGTTCTGGTTGATTCCACCCATCTTTGTCTATTTCTTTTGGCAAAACTAGTCCTCTGCTGCTAAACTTCCAGGCAAAAACATCTTAGCAGACACATTCTATTCCTGCCTAATAAACAACCCTTCTTATATAGCGTGTCTGATATTTGTACAAAGGAATTAAATGCATATATCTAAACACACACATACTCAAAGACCAGTTGTGTTCCATAATATAACAGGTGCATTCTTCATCTTTAAAATTCCTGCAAGAATTCTCCTTTGCAGATTGAATTAGCAAAGTAGGAACAGATGAAATCAATTGTCAATTGTTCAAATGCAGGTACATGTTATAGAGACAGATCACAACCTTGGGGGCTGCTAATGTGGAAAGATAAATCCATCCTCGTAAAACGAGTATTAGTAGCAATCTGCACCGATGCATTTAATTTCTCATATCCTTTTAAATCCACAGAAGTTGAATGAGGTGCTTACTTCTTATTACCTCACTCAGATCAGAAAGTTCAGGATCATCCTAAAAATCCCTCTTTATTTTCCCAACCTGCTTTGCTTCACTCTAAAGAACTGTAGTGTCAACATTAAACAGAACTAGTTAATAGGGGTTTTAAGAAAATTAAAGGCGCAGCTAAGTCTAGACATCCCAAAATAAGTGGACGGGGGGGTGTGGGTAGGGGGGTATATGCCTTTGGTCCAGTTATTCCGGCCACCTTCTTAATGGACAATTTGGATCGCTGCACAGTCAATCTGCTTAATTGCCTCTGTGTTGGCCATTAAAACAAATTGAATGCTCTGTGGCCAATTTGGTCATGTCATAACGGAATGGCCTATAGGGCCCATCGAGAAGCAGAATTCAGCCATTATTCGATTATATCTGATCAATGGAGACAGCCTGTATGGAAAATCCAGGAGCCAGAGTGGATCCTCTAGGAGCTCCCAGCCTACTTTACTGAGCACGTTATTAGGATCAACTGTCAACAGCAATGAAATTAGCCAGGTGGTTGACAAAGCATCACCTTACTCTGTCCTGGGGAAAGAAAAGTCAGTACCTCATGACTTTGCCTAAAATATCCAGTCAGCAAACCAACAGGTTTTCTTTTCCACTTTGAGTCCTGAGTAATTTGAGAAGGAGAAAAAAAAAAATTCAACATCTCCACTGGCTTTGCCCTCTAATGTTGGTATAAAAATAGACCTCATGCTGCATTCATTGTGATTAATGCTGGGTAAAGGTAATTTAAGTGAGTCCTAATTTTCTTATTTTTCTAGATCTCATCTCCACATACTGTACCTTCCTTCCCCCATACCTCTGCTTATCTGTGAGGTCTCAGAATCTTGATCTGGGGCCTCTACTGCTTGCTCTGTCATCTGAGGTCCCCTCGGTCTTCAGCATCTTTGTGAAGCTGGACAAGAGGAAAGACCCTTATAAAAGGTATCACTGGATTATACTTTATTTAGTTAAGCCAAGGCGGAACAACTGTGGGCAGTATTTACTGAACATTTGTTATATGCTAGGTGCTAACCTCAGCATTTTAAATACATTGTTTCATTTCATCTTTAACTGACCCTGAGAGGTAGGTTTGGGTACCTCTACTGTGTAGATGAGGCAATTGATATGTAGTGTTTAATAACCTGTCAAGGTGGGGGTCATCCAACAGTGTCAGAATCAGGAGGTAACTCCCGGCCTCTCTGACATCAAAACTTGTACTGTCAACTACCATATTGTCCTAAGTATCACTGGCTGCTCCCTTAGCGTATGAAGGAGAGTGTTCTCAGCCAGGGGTTCCGTGGTCATCGGGAGCTTAGCAATGTGATTGGAACCCAAAAGAGATCACTAGCTGCACCAGCAGAGAGTGTTTGTCGCCATTCTAGGTGGGCTAGAGACCCTATGGGAATGTAAAATGCTTATGCTGGACCCTGGGAGCCGTTATGCAGGCGGGTCATACTAGTGAGGGTTGGGTCATGGTAGATTGTGAGAAACCATGAGGGAGCGACAAGCTAGAGCTACCTGTCTCATACCAGCTGCCTCCTAGGAGCCAGTGGTCTTGGCATGGATTGATTAGAAATGAAAAGCGCCACAGTGACTCTAAAAGAAGAAAGGGAGAAGAAAAAAATAGAGGTGCATGGCACAGATATAGGGTCATGAGTCATGTTTGGATTCAGTGGGGCAGGTAGAATGGGCCTGGGGTTGGAGAATTCAATTTGGAAAGAATAGGGAGAAAGGAAGACAGCAAGACAGACTTATATCAGGTGGGTAGATATATGGGGACACTATGAGAAGAATGATGGTTAGAGGCTGAATGGATGTAGACGTTGATGGAAGAGCAGAAACGGAATCAAGGACAGTGACTAAGAATATGTCTCAGTTTCAAGTATATCACAGTAACAACTGCCACCATCCATCACCACCACCACCATCATTATTCTTATCAACGCCACCATCACTGCCATCATCACATCACCACCACCACCATCAGCGCCATTAGCACCGCCATCACCATTACTAAGAAAAGAAACAAGGGCATCCAAATTATTGCATGCTTTCTGTGGACCAGGGATAGTGTTGAATGTGCATTTATTTAATCCTCACAGAAACCTTATGCTTTCTTTAAAGATAAGAAAAGGGAGACCTAGGGAATTCCATAAATTTTCTAGAGGAAACACAGTAAAGTGTAAGTTATGCTTTTAAACATTATTTTTGGCTATTACAGAGAAGACAAAGCTATGGCAAAGACAGAAAAACTGGGCAGACCTAACAACGAAATAAAACTCCAACCTTTACCATTTCAGGTCAGTCTTTAGTAGATCTGATCAGTCTTTGGATTCCCACCCAGCAATTCTGACCAAAGCTACGTCTGCATGTGTTTTGCCCAGTGTTTGCTTGCTGGGGGCATGTTACCGGCATCTGGGAAGTCAGCTGTCAGTGTGGCCAACTTGTAAACCAATACCTTACTGAAAAGGCATGGTCTGGCCTGCCTTTGGGAAGCCCACTCCTTCTTCCTCCCCAAAGCAGCTCCTTCAGCTCCCCACAGCCTCTATCTGGAGTCAGGTTGCGTGGGACTGCAGAAAAGGGGTGATCTTCCTTAATGGCTGCTGTCTCCTTGGATTCCTTCCTTCTCTCTTAGTTTAAGTCCTTAGTGAGGACTCCAATGAGTGAATTATATACAGCTCGATGTAATGTTTGTGTGTGTACAAGGCATGTTATAAACCAGGTGGCTCTAGTAATCTGTTTATTGTCATTTCTGTTTCTGAGTTAGACTTCATCGTTTTTGTATGTGCGGAAAGAGGGACTCTTCCATCATTTCTAGTTCAATGCTAGACATCTACATAATCACAACTCTGTCTTAGACAGCCAGGGAGACGTGAGAGCATTTGCCTATCAGAAACACAAGCTAGTGAAAAGAATATTTAATCCCGTTTTGCAGATGACAAAACTGAGACCCAAAGGTTTGGAATGCATACTCTTAACTGGCGGTAAATTCTTTTAAACAGTTTATGTTAAACACACAATGGAGATTCAGAAGCTTTACATCTCTTAATATTTTCGGATTGATAAACCTTAAGTCAGAGATGCTTCTCAGAAGGGGAAGAGAAAAAGAAATAATCAACCCTTTTAACAGATGGAAGGTCAAAACTTTGCTATAATTATGGCTAAAAAATAATCATAATTTGTAAATGGACAAATTATAAGAGGACTATTCATTTTATATACCAAAATGCCACAGAACTACTTTCCATAGAAGTTCTGCTAGTGAATTTTAAACCGCATCAGATTACTAGTTATTAATCACAAACAATTTTTTATCAAAGCAGTTACCAGTATGTAGGGCAAGAGATACAGGTATAATCACTACCTGAAACACATTGTGAGGATTTTTATCTGCCATATTTTCTTAGGTCAAAGGATTAAAAAATTGGCAACCTTGACTTCACGCTATTTCTGGGGCCCTTTCCCAGGGTAAGGGTGTGGTTATGTGCTCAGCTGTGTGTGTGCTTGTCCGTGTATGTGTATTGCGTGTTTGGCAGTCTACAGGATACAGAGGACCATGGTCTTTCGAGAGGGGTTTCTTACTTTCTAAGCCAATAAACAGATCATGGGCTTGTTCTTTTACGGTCCAGGAAATAAAGGACATTATTCATCTTTTAATCTTTGGGAAAGGCAAAGTAGTAGGTGAAAATATAGGGGTTGGAATCAAAAGGCCAGTATTTGAGGCCTATGCTCTCTCAGCTACTAGCTAGTTAACTTTGCACAAAGCTCTTAACTTCTCTGAGTCTTGCTTTCATCATTGGTACAACTGGGACCATCACACTTCATGTCGTTAGGATGAAATGAGATAACGTACACATGTTCAAAAGGATGTAAAAGTCTAACGTGGTGCCTGACAAAATAGATGCTTAATAAAAAGGACATAAAATACACCCTTAATTAAGCTTACTGAAAAACATGGCGATCTGTGTACGTACTAATTGGTGTAAGCCTGAAACCCAGGAAGCAATCGGAACTATAACATGCAAAGAGGAATCAACTTTTTTGGCTCAGTGAATGTTAAAACTGTGAAGAGCCCCAAAGAAATTTCCATGCAAGCAGAAGGGTTCTTTAGTCCTTAAGCCCACTACCCAGGGGCTTCCAGATTGGGGAAGGGTTTTGTTTGGGTAGGATTTTTGTTGCCAAATGAGATGACGGGACACGTTATCAAAATGATCTGTGTCAGTGCTTAGATGATGTCATGATGTCCCTTGAGAGAAGAGCAAATAGGGAGCCCACAGCTTTGGCTAAATGATGGTAGATCCCTAGGAGTTGAATTGGCTAGACCCGTTCCAGAGAAATAAACTAATCTCAGAAGGCCACTGTGCAAAAATGAGTCTGGACACAGCCGTTGGCTCCTTGAGCTCCTCTCCTGCTAGATTAGTCATTCAGAACTAGCTAGGGCATTCTGCCCATCTATCTTCTCGACAAAACCTGCAGCAGGTTACCAGAGCCCCACAAAACTAGTCACCCGTCATCCGAGGCCTTCCTGGGAAGGCTCAAGACTTCCCCTTCTCGTTAATGCAAGGCTTCCGCACCAGTTAGACTTTCTCTTCAGTGTCCCCTGACCTCCCCCCACCCCCAATGTGGACATTATTGCCAGAGGTCCTCACTTAAAGTTGTTCCTCAGTTGCCACCTCTTCCTGCCACCTGGTCTAATCCCACATAGTCATCAAGCACTGCTTTACATATCCCCGATTCTAAGAAGTTGTCTCCAGCTCCAGCCTGTACGGGAGTTTGGCATCTAAGCTTCTACTGTCTCCTTTGCCGTTCCATCTCCATTCTTAGGGACCTCATCCATATATTCGGGATAATGATGCCAACCCACATCACGGGATCATTGCTCTCCAAGGCAGGGACCCTGGCTGACGCATGTCCAAATCCTCAGCACCTGGTAGCCTGTGGCATGGAGAACGCATTCAACACAGGAAGTGTAAGAGCAGTCATGGAGGGACTTCCCCAGTCCATCAATTCCCTGTTGTGTGTTTGCCATTTATCTTCAGAATTCTTGGAAATGTGTTGGACTTCCTACACAGAGAGTGCTTCTCACTTTGAATAAAGGATACGCAGCTGTTGTAAGGTGTCCAAATCATATTAACCATTTGTATTAGTCTCCTAAGGCTGCCGTGACAAATTACCAGAAACGAAGTGGCTTAAAACAACAGGAGTGTATCCTCTCCCAGTTCTGGAAGCTAGAAGTCTGAAATCAAGGTGTTGGCAGGGCCCTGCTCTCTCTAAAGGCCCTAGGGGAGGATCTGTTCCCTATCTTTTTCTTGGCTTCTGTTTTGGCTGTCCTTCACTAGGAGATGCGTCACTCCAACGTCTGCCTCCATTGTCACATGGCGTTCTCCTCTGTGTCTTTACGTCATCACCTGTGAACGTCTATGTCTTCACATGGCGTTTGTCTCTGTGTGTGTCCGTTTCTGTGTCTCTTCTCTTTTCTTATAAGGATACAGATGTATAAGGTTAAGGGCCCGCCCTACTCCAGTATGGCCTTATCTTAACTTGCATCTTACTTATATCTGCAAAGACCATATTTCCAAATAAGATCACATTCACAGGTACGAAGGGTTAGGACTTGAACATCTGTTTGGGCGGGGGACACAAGTCAACCCACAACAACTTTGGGCAAGATGCTTCCCAACTCAGTCTCAGTTCCTACATCTGTAAAATGGGAATAATTTTGCCTGTTTCATTGAGGTCCAGTGGGAATTAAATGAGACGATATGGAGGTCCTCGTGCTTAGGAAGACTTCACCTAGGATCTGTCTTCCTCTTCCTGCCTAGTCCTCTTCTCAGCTGTTGGCGACAGAATATACAGGCAGTAAAGGAAGTGGCACAGGTGGGATTTTGTTCCACAGAGGCCAACCAGAAGTGCAAGAGTCTATCCATCCTCACGGAGCCTGCTTCCTCCCAACCAGGGGACTTTTCTTTGTAGTGCAATCCTCGGCTTAACTTCTCCTCTATGTAGGATACATGGCCTGGACTTGGTCAACTGACTCTAATAAAAGTTTCGGGTGATTCTAGGACAGCAGGCTAAAATGTGTGCCTTTGGCTGGTTATCCCTGTCATGAGTGGTTATTTTTTCATGGTCAAAACAAATAAATACGTAAAAAGTGCCTAAAACCTATAGGGAATCAAGTTTCCAAACTGTGTTCTTGTGGCTGACTTCTGAATCATAGTTTAGCAATTAAAAGAAGAAAACACCAAGTTGCATTTGGCAATGAAACCTAAATTGTACCTTTGTAAAGGTCAAAGACTAGTTGTGATTAACCAGACCCGTCACACTTTATCCTTGTTAAAACAATACTGAATGTTAAGACTATTTATAGGATTCCACACCCCCTACCCGACCCCCTTCCCTGCAGAAGTTCATGGCTGAAATCTGACTTGAAGTAGAGTTTAATTTTTTTTTTCTTTCAATTTGTGAGATGATTTCCATACACTGTGGTTTGGCAGTCTGCACTTGAGCGATACTATAGCATTATCAGGGTGCCGACAGCTGCTCTAGAATAAACAAGCAGTGATGCATTGAGCTGGCAAGTCCATATGGTTTGGAAAATAAAATGAAATAAAATAAAAACATTTGTTATCATTTTTGGAGTTTTTGAACACAACCAGCTTCAGCACCACTCTAATGCCTCGCATGACTTTCTTTAAAAAAAAAAAAATTGTAAACGGGAACATTTTGTTTTGCTAGGAAGAGTGGTTAACTGCGTGAATGGGGCGAGAAGCCTCGATTTCCAGCAGCTGTTGCTCATCGCTGGCTCAGGGGTCTCGTGATGGCTCTGGTTTGGCTAAAGCCTGATGGCTGGATCAGGAGAGCCAATGGAATCTTCTTCTGCTTATCATCTCAGACACTGCAGAGCACTGGCACTCACCGAAAAGCCTGGCTTTCCAGGCCCCTAGTCCCCTCCCCTCACCACACTGCCGCAGGAGGCTACGTGGAGGGCTGATAATGAGGGCAGGATGCCTAAAAAGTTAACACGGCTCCTTGCTCCTAGAGAGCGAAGTCTGGGGTTGTGTTTGGTGGTATAAGGTCACAAGTTTTTATTTTGAAACGGCTAGTAATAATAGCTTGAACAACGAATAACTATGGCAATTAGCACTGGCGTTGATAAAACACTGTCCTATTTACAAGGCACCCGGGAACGCACAGTCCCATTTGGGGGTCTCGGCCATCAATCTCTATTCTTATCCCATTTCCTGGAGGCATGCTTCTGCCAGGTCCCCTTTTCAGATTCCTCCGATAGCAAATGGGAACTGGAATTTCCACGCCAGGGGTTTACCTGGGATGCTTATTTATTTCTATATTTAATATTTGTTTTTTGTGTTTTTTCAGCTTTATTGTGTTTTTTCCAGCTTTTTTGTGTTTTTTTCAGCTTTTTTGTGTTTTTTTTCAGCTTTATATAACTGACAAATAAAATTGTAAGGTATTTAACGTGTACATGGTGGTGATTTGCGGTACCTATACATTGTGAAAGGATTCCCTCCATCTAGTTAATGAACACGTCCATGTCTGTGATGCTTTTTGATAATTAGTGATACGAATGGAACTCAAATGTGGAATAAGATCTCCTCCCCACAATGTCCAAGAAAATATCTTTGCTTTGGATGGGAGGTCATTCGTTCGTTGCGACCACACTGCGTCTTTCAATTGACCCAAAGCTCTGATGGGCAGTTTTACATGCCTTGAAGTCACTTATAAAAATGGAAAAGGAACGAATAATTTTATAATGCATGCAGATTTAAAAGTCGGAAGGAATGTTAAAGTACATGAGGGCAGGGACCTGGTCTGTCATTTTCACCCCACATCCCCAGAGCCTGGCAGAGGGCTGCCACTGAATGTTTCTGGACAAGTCAGCTCATTTCTTTGAACTTCAGTTTTCCCATAAATGAAATGGGGACTGGGTTTTCTACTCCAGAGTGCTGGCACATAACAAGAGCTCAATAAATGTGGGTTGAATGAATGAATAAATATGCAATCTGGGGATAGAGTATGGATAACTGTGGATATCAGGCATTCGTGTGCGGGCAAATTGACACTGAAACAAAACTGAAGTCCTGCTTTGTAACCATTCACAGTTTTCCTGGTGTAAATACTTCCATCATGGCCGATTTCACGCTCCCAATAAGGGGTTACTGAATGCTGAGTTTAGAAGTCATGTGCCCTCCAGCTCCAGCCTACCTTTTGCTTGAGAGGGCGTGTATGAGATGATTGCAAACCAGGGCTCCGTTTCCGGTTTATTTTCAGGAAGCTTCTCCCACTGGGCAGAGAGGTTTGGGGACTTCCAGAATGTTTGAATTTAAACAATTCGAATTCTCCAGCCAATGACATGACATTTCCCTTTATTTTGGCGGAGGAGAGAGAAGGGTATGAGTTGCCAGGTAATAGGTGTGGATGGAAGACCTAGTGGGCCCATTGGTTGACCGTGGGTTGTGACCATCCTGTAGAGAGCACATGTCCTTTTACCCTTCACTGCTGTCATAGTGCTGGGGACCCCTCCTTCTCCCCTGCCCTGATGTCTGCAGTGATTAACCCAGGCACTTCTCAGGGGGCCAAGCCCGGTGAGAGTTTTGTGATTCCTGATATTTTTCTCAGCTTTACAAAGGCCGCAGGTTTTTGTTTTCTTCCCAAGATTTCATTTCCTACTAGGTAGATCTACTATTTCCCATCCTCTCTTGCAAAATTGCAACGAGTGGCATCAGCACATCTTTGTACAGTAGGCGAATATATTTGGAATGCTTATTTCTGAAAGCTGTTGAAGATGACGGAAAATTTTACACCACACAGAAGGACTGACAGTAAATTTAGGAGTGGCAAATGGAACCACTGTTCTGTTTCCCTCTTGGTAAATAAATAACTGCAAAACCTGTACTCCAATACCAGAGCGTCAAATCCACAGCGCCCTGTTGATTAACAAAGAAAACGTCTTTGTGAAAGCGATACATTTAGAAGAGTCCTAGGGCTCGCACCAGAAGCTGACGCGGAAGGTTTATTTTAATGTAGCACAAATCAGAGTGAACGATGTGAAAAAGAGTTCTGTTTCGCGTAGAAGATGCCCCTTGTTTCTACTCCTGGGAAATGTCTTCCAAACTCTTTACCAAATCTGCAAGTTGAACCAATTCCACTGTAGCTGCACTGCCCACCAGAAGACCTCAGGGGCCTACCAGGAGCCCACAGAGGGCTGGGAGCTGGTACAAGGTCTGGAACAGAAATTGTGGTCTTGAGTGATTTGCAATATAATGAGGTGTCCCCAGGGCCTTGTATTTTCTTTCACACCACTGAACAGTGACATTTATGTTGGGGCATATTTAGATGGAAATTTGGAAGGAAAGCACAAGGCACTGACATGAATTGGAGCCCATTCCCTAGCCCAGAGATCATTTCTATTTAACAAAAACAGCAAATAGATTAATATGTATTAACCACATTAGAAGAAAAAAAACAGAACATCATTAGAAGGAGATGGAGGAGAGGAAAGGAGGGGGGAAAAAGGGGAGAAGAGAGGCGAGAAAGAGAAGAAATGTTGATTTTAGAAAGTTTTGCTGCCCTTTGCAAGAACACGAGTGTGTTTGTACATGCTGTTCCCTTGTCTCAGAATGCCATTCCTCTCTTTCTTCACCTGGCTGACTCTGACTCAACCTTAGGACCTAAGTATTATTTCCTCAGGGAAACCTTCCATGAACCAAGGACTGGGCCAGGTCCCCATATTCTGTGGTCTGACAAAACCCTCTTTTCTTTGTACGTCATGATTGTAATGATTGTAATTACGTCCTCATGTATGTGATTATTTGTTACAGGCCAGTCTCCCCCACGGTCTGACAGTTCTGAGCTAGTGAGGTTCCAAGAACCTGGGGCCATACTTGGCTCTGAACGGGGACTTCAAGACACCCACTGAGTAAGTCAATGGATAGATATTTATGATAAAAATATATTTTATTTTATTATCCGAGTCTTGCTGGGTTTTCATAGTCCTGTCCACATGCAGGAACCTCAAGCTAGCCTTGTGAGATAAACAGGAAAAGGGGTTCAATCCCCCCAGATTTCCAGTGCCATTTCTCAGGTCTTAAAATGATTATTGATTTGGCTCACCAACAGATGCGAGGCAGAGCTTGGACAGGCTCCAGTCTCCCAACACGACAACCCCTCCCACTCGGTGGACAGGCCACTCTGCAGAAGGGGAAGGGGAGAGCTAAGCGTTTGGGGAAAGGGCTGTGGAAAGGCAGGAAGAGTAATCATGACAGAAAAGATTTACTCCTGCCTCCTTCTCCTTTCTTCTTGCATTAAGGACAAGCGTCGCATGAACACGTAAGCACAAATGGGAACATGATGAGGCATCACTTTTTCCGGGGCTGTGACTGACTCCCAGGGGAGCTGGAGAAGCTGTCCCTCTGACTTAGCCCTTGAAGATTTCCTCAAATCTCTTGCTGTAGGGACGTCTGCCAATCAACCCCGGACTTCCACTGTGAGCTGTATTTATTCATTCATTCGTTCCACACATAGTTTTCAAGCGTCTACTATGTGCCAGGCATTGAGCTAGGAATGATATGTGTGCCTCTGAGTGAGGCTTGTAGGGTGACCAGCTGTCCCAGGTTCCCCGGGATAAGGAACTTTCTGTGAGCAGCCCGAGACAGTTGGTCACCATATTTTGGATGTGAGCTTAGGATGCAGTGTAACTTCCTGTACAGAGTGTAGTTTCCAAGAACCACTTACACCAAGGTCACCTGGAAGTATTTGCTAAAATGCAAATTCCCAGGTCCCGCTCCATACCAGTGATCCAAATCCCTCTTGGGACAGGACTCAGAATTTGCAATGAATGACCGCCCCCCCCCCCCGACACACACAATTTTTATTATGCATACTTAAGTGAAAGAACAGCTGAGCTAGTGTTTGAGGGCATGGACTTTGAAGTCCCTCAGACATGGGTTCAAATTCCACTTCTGCCACTGACAACCTATGTGAATTTTCTCGAATTTCATGATCAATATGGGTTTCAGTTTCTTTATTTGTAAAATGGGTCTGATAATACTGACTTCATAGTGTTCTTTAATGGATTCAATTTTAAAAATGGATTAATGTCTGAGTATAAATACCTGAAATAGAATTAACTGTACCTTAAATTATGATCAAGACTGAGACTATTGCCCTAGTCGCTGGAGTCACAGGTTTCTCCTCCTGGGTTTGGGATTGCTCTATCCTTTTGGATGAAATTGGCAAAAGCAGAATTTCATCAGCCTAATTCTAGAAATGGACTTGCTTTACCACCTTCTTTCTACCATTTTTCCAAGTGTACCAAAAGCTTCCCGCTCCCAGAAGTGGTCACAGCATTTTACACATTGGGATCCTCGTACATACTGCTCTTTGTTGCCTGAAATCGTGTTCTCTCTTTAGCCCGATGAACTGTTATTCTTTCTTCAACATCCAACTAAAATATTTCCTCTTTTGGGAAGCTGTCTCACTTCTCCCCACTTCTTGACTCCCTCTTTTCCCTGTTTCTCTTACATAGGCACACAGCAAATAACGACATGAAAATATGTCTTTTCCCCAATGCAGCGGAGCTCTATTTTACTCATATGTAGCAGGGATTGCACATTATGGCGCATAGCCAAATTCAGTTTGCTATGTATCTTTATAAATAAAGCTTCATTGGACTTTATTAAATGTGACTACCCCATTTGTTCCTCTATGGCTGTTTTCACACCATAGGCAGAGTCAAGTAGTTAGGACAGAGCTCCTTCCTACGTCCCACAAAGCCCAAAATATTTACTCTCCAGACCTTTACAGAAAGTGACCTACCTAATGGCCTCAGAGACTAGCGTATGTTATACCCTATCACAGGTGCTCAATAAATATTTTCAATAAACAGATTAGTACCTGGATAGATTATGAATCAATGAATCTGTCACTGACAGTACAGGTTTTCTTCTCTAAATGCATTCTTCTCTAGATCAGAGAGAGCGCCAGTGGCTCTCTCTGCCCACTGGCCGGAAAAGAGGGAAAAGAGGGAGCCAGTGGCTACCTGCGTGTAGCCCCTTGTGCTTCAATCCACAAAATGGCAGAGGGTTCAGGCAAAAGGGATGTTAAGAAGGCTGAGCTTTTACCTGCTTTCTTTCCCCCATTTCGTTTTCTAAGCAAATGTCAAAAGATAGCTGGTATCTAGCATCCAAGTAATCTTTACCAGGTTTACCCACCTAGCTCCTGGCTCCCTCCTGGGAAGGGCGAGAGGTGGCTGCAAGAGCAATTATAGTGACTGCTTTCTGACTTCACCTTTACAGGCTATTCTGTCTTCCATGAGATCATTCTACTTCTTCTAGAGTGCCTGGGACAATTCCGTATACAGACTGGACCAACGATCAACTCCTAATGACTGAGGAGCAGCAAATCCTCAGGAGATGGGGAGAGGGGAAGGGTACAGGTCATTTTTCAACTAAAAATAAAATAGAAATGCCATTCCAGGATGAAGCAACACTTGCAAGAAGAATCACTTTCCAGCCATCAGCATGCATTTAAGTAGACTCAGAAATGAATGTGGGGCCCTCCTCTTGCAGCAGCTCAGAGACCTGGGCTCCAGCTCAGACTGGAGGACCAGAAGCAGCAGATCTACCCCTGATTCCTGCCTCTTGTTAAGGCCTGGGTAAGGGTCAGACAGGAGAATGATGGGACAGGGGGATGGTTACATTGTCCTGGAATCGTCTTAAAAAAAGTCAATATCCTACTAAAAAGCAAGATTCTCCATCTAAGTAAACATGAATTTCGTTGGATACTGAGATCTTTGTAGGGAAGAGAAAAGCAACGACTGAGGGAAAGACCCCATGGAAGAAAGGCCTGTGGGTAGCAGGGCCAGGCAGAATTTGGAGCCAGTTTTCATTTCGAGTGATCAGATTGCTTCCTTTGGAGCTACCACAGCCGTGGGAGAATGGAGAGCAGCAACAAGTTGGAGCTGGGCCAGACCTTAGGAAACCTCTCTCCTAAGCCCCTGGCTTTCACCTGAGAACAAGGAGACTGGAAGAATTTGCATCACACCTTAGTGACAGCTTCTGGCCTAGAGCTCAGATGGCCTGCCCCAAACACACATCACTACATGTGCTTGTTGTTTTTTTTTTTTTTTTTTTTTTTTTTTTGCCATGGTGCTACTCACACAGACTTTCAAGGGCTCATCTCAAATTAGAGAATGTTCTGGGAAATATAAATTTTGTGCCAGACTTATGGGGAAGGTAGGAAGAATATTTGTCGAAGGTGGTGGTGGGGGCGAGCGGGGGTGGAAAAAGACATGAGGTCTTTTGAGCAGTGTAAAGAAAATGTTGTATATTTAAGGACAACCTTACTTGTCTTAGGCACTCAATGGAACGTTTATTAAAGACTTACTGTTGGTCTTCCGCATGAGTTGCAACAGGGCCCGAAGTTCATGGAGTACGAGCTGTCGTCCTCCACACAGTTGCAAAGCATGGGAAGAGCTGACTCTACCACTAGTTCTGTGAAAGTGGGCAAGTTCCAAAGCGTCACCGAGCCTTTGTTTCCTCCTCTGCAAAACGGGCGACAACAGCACTCACCCTGTGTGTTCTCTTCCTAGCTGAGTGACCAGTCCCCATTTAGCCCTCTCGTTGGGGCCATCTCAAACCCCCTCAGTTATCTCCTACCTCATGGTCCCAAGCTGGCATGGCTTGAATACTGACTGTCTCCTCAAAATTCATGTCTACCCGACACCTCAGAATGTGACCTTATCTGGAAATAGGGTCTTTGCAGATGTAATTCATTCATGGTCTTGAGATGATATCATGCTTGATAAGGGTGCCAATCAATGAGTGTGTCCTCGTGAGGAGAAGACACAAAGAGAGAGAGAGACAGATACAGTGAAAATCGAGGCAGAGGTTGGAGTTACACTGCCATAAGCCAAAGAAGGCCAGGAGTACTAGAAGTTATGACGAGGCAAGGAAGGATTCTCCCCAAGAGCTTTCAGTGGGAACATGACCTGCCAACATTTGGACTCTATCTCTTGTTTCAAGGCCCAGAGCTTATGGTAATTTGTCATGGCAGTCCTAGGAAACTAACATACAAGTCAATCCCTGACTCTGTCAGCCAGCCTCGAATGCCAAGGCCCCATGTAATGTGAGTAATGGAGAGGCCTGCCTATCCTTGAGAAACTCGTTGGCCCAGATGGTAGCCAAGACCTGTTACAAGAAAAAACAAATAAAATAAACAACTTAGAAATACAAGAGAAAAATGAAGTAACCGTACTGCATAGCTGTTTCTACCTTTCCCTGAAGGTACGCCCAGCATTTCGTACGTAGCTCAGTGGCATTTTGTGGCAGTGTTTTACAAGTTTGTTTTGGCGGCAGTCATGTCCTTTCCTTTCTTATGAGGCTGTTAGGCCTCAGGGTTGCTTCTGTGTTCTTCTTTCTCCATCTAGTACAAGACCCAGACACTTGGCCTGCTTTCCTTTCTTCTCCAGGGCTACCCACTCTACATTTCAGGGTCCCTCTTCCCCTCAATCTGACTGCCTCCTTCTTCATTACCCTAGAATTAAATAATTAAGTTTCATTGTTTAAAGGGTTTCAATGCTCATTACTACGGGAAGAATGGAGAATAACAAACATAGCAAATAGTTCTAATAGCCCACATTTATCGAATGCTTAAAACAGGCCCAGGGAATCTATAGTCTCATTTTATCCTCACGAGATGCACACAGGCAGATGTTATTGTTATGATTATCGTATCCTCATGGTAAAGGTCCAGATCATGAGGTTGGAGGAAGTAAAAGAAGTTGCCGAAAATCCCATCACTGTTACTAAGGGAAGAGGGACCTAGACTTTAGGCTAATGACTCCAGAACTCAGGTCAGTAACCAAGGTCCCACATAGAACTTTATTAAGGTCAGAGTGGTCTCTTCCCCAGAGTTCTGACTCAGTGTCTGAGATAGTAGCTCAGATGGCGTTATACCCTGAATGTGTGTGTCCCCCAACATTCATCTGTTGAAGCCTAATCCTCAAGGTGATGGTATTAGGCGGTGGGGCCTTTGGGAGGGGATTAGGTCTTAAGAGTGGAGCCTTCATGAGTGGGATGAGTGCCCATTTAAAAGAGACCCCAGAGAGTTCCTCAGCCCCTTCTGCCATGTGAGGACCCAGGGGGAAGATGGCTGTCTATGAAGCGGCAAGCAGGTCCTCCCCAGACACTGAATCTGCGGGTGCCTTGATCTTGGACTTCCCAGCCTCCAGAATTGTGAGACGTGCATGTTGGATAAGCCATCCATTCTGTGGTATTTTTGTTATAGCAGCCTGAGTGGGCTGAGACAAATGGCAATGACAAAAATGTCCAGGACATCTCTTGTATTTTGAAGGTGATTTTACTCCAGCCTCTCAGCTCCTTCTCTGAAAATCTGATCAGTGTGAAATAATGATCACTGACTAGAACCTATTTAGCAGGACTTTTATTTGGGAGACCTCTCTGAGGTCTTGCAGATTGAGAGGACATGTTTCCCGGGCCTCTGCAACCACAGAAGCTGTTTCATGGCCAGCTTATTGTTTCCAAGAAGTCATTACAGGTAACAGGTACTCCTTGAAAAAAAAAAAATTTCCACGAGCAAAGACCTTTGAGGAAACCCTGAGA
Organism: Rhinolophus ferrumequinum; assembly: GCF_004115265.2. Taxonomy (NCBI): domain Eukaryota; kingdom Metazoa; phylum Chordata; class Mammalia; order Chiroptera; family Rhinolophidae; genus Rhinolophus; species Rhinolophus ferrumequinum. Next base: position 26,222,894 of record NC_046298.1, read on the forward strand.
TGACGGTTGCATGACTGCTGGACTTTAGAACCTTTTGTTTGCTGATGTACTTTGGGAACTTCCAAGATGGGGCAATAATATGCATCTATTATTTGATAACACAAGCCTCTTTTCATGGAAGGTAGCCGGATTTGGGCTTCCACAGAACATGCGGTGAGAAATACTACCTTAGGCCCTTCCCTAACATTAAGCATTTTGTTCTCTGTGACTTCGGGAGGTGTGTCCACTTCATATTTCCTAGGAGTTCATTATTTTTGAAGCCTGATCTATGTAAATATCAAATCACTTACAAGACATGGCAGGCCTTCTCGGTGACGAAATCTGCAACGACTTCATCTTTTCCATAATCACCCAAATGAGTCCTGAAGTATGGGCTTTTGGCTGCTGGAAAATAGGAAACAGAGTCAAGCCTGGCCCTATCTTGAATTGTATGTGACAGCTCCCTCTCAGTTTCAGTGACAAGAAATGTGTTGAGCTAAAAATATTCTAAGCAGATGTAAATCTGGAGATGTGACTGTAACACACCCCTGCTTGCCATTTGTTCTACATCAAGTGCCTCCCAATGCACAGTCGTCACAACCCTAGGCAACCACAGTGCTCTATACAAACACTTTGTTTGTGTAAGGGTACTGCTGGCTCACCTGGAGATCGTTTGGTGGAGAACACCCCTGGATCAGCCTAGCACAATGGCTCCTGGCAGTCACTAAGTGGGCAAGCAGAAACAAACTCCATCACAGGAGAAGTGTTCATTTCTCTTAAGCAAATGCCTGTGCATCGGTCTTTTTCCGGTATTCCACACTATGAGCAAGGGCTTGATTCCATTCTGTGATTGGAAGACACACCACCCCCAAGATTTCATGGGACAAGTGGGCTTCACCTTGGTCCAGGAGAACTAGCAGCTCATGGGCAATGGTGGAATCTCCTCTCCCTGCAAAACAGTGGCATGTGGGACTCTCTTGAAGGTTAGAGGCTTGATTAGAAGCTGAATCTTTGTAAGAATTCCTTCTGCTCATAGGAGATGAGAACTAATACTCATACTTTGTAGAATAACAATAAAAACAATTCCTGTGGTTCACTGAATACATCCTATGTGTTAAGCATGATAGTCAATAGTAATTCCTTTTATTTATTGTCCTCTGTCATCAAGCTCCAACCAATATGGCACTTCAGTGTGTTGGGATGTGTGTTTGCATTTTGGCAGACCCAATATAAGTTTTCACATCTCTTCCTTTCATCTTGAGATCTTTTAGGAATGAAAGTATATGTGAGATTTAACCTGAAAAAGCTGAGTTATTCAGACTCCCAAGTTTTTCTGAGGATTGCTCTGCATGTGGTCAACTTCCTTAGAAAAAGTAAGGGACCACCATGAACATACAATCCTTCCCAAAGGGATGTGATCTTTGGGTTGGGGATTGGGAGTTGGCAAATAGAGTTGGGATAACTGGCCTGATCCAGATACAGGTCCTTTGGGGAGAATATTCTGGTCATTCTTGAGGAGATCGCGAGTTCAGAGTCTCATCCTAGCCAATTGAAATTCAGACTCTCAAATAGTCTACCAGGTTTCCCTTGCGAAACCAAGATTTGGAAGTCTGGCATGAAAGAATTTGATTTCTGCCTCTGTCACTTACAAGCTTGACTTCATACTTATAACCCTCCATTTCACCATCTTGAAAATGGGGATGATTGTGACTAGATAGAGTAGTTGTTAGGTCACAGTGACACATGGTACATAGAGTGCTTAGCACGTAGTACTATGTTGCCATTGACAATGACAGCTTCCATTGCCATTGACAATGAATAACTTGCTGGGAGAATTATCAACCTATCTTTATGTCTCGATTGGGTTCATGGTCCTTCTTGCCTCTGACTGTTAAAGTCTTTGCCAGGAAGAGTGGCAGCATCTCCGACTGAATCAGCCCAAGCAGGGACTCAGCCACACTGTGTTCCCCAAGCTGGGCCTGGACCGGTGAGTCACACAGCCTTCTCCATGTGGACGCCAGAGCAAATCACTTTTCCCATTATGAACAACCAGACACGTTCCAGTGTGGTGACGGAAAGGAATTATGAACGTAAATGATCTAACCAGACATAGATTCCACCAGGTTGAACCCCTGGTTTCTTTTTTTACACTGTAATCCCACACTGTCCCGTGGCGAGCCACTGAGTGGGAACCATTACAGAGAGTTATGTGATCCGTGTGCCCATTGAACCACAGGCTGGGGCGCAGACTGGGGCCTGGCACATCTGGCTTCACTTGGGGTTTTGGTGACACCAGGAACATGGATACATGTCCTGCCTTAAGTATGGGGTGTTCCAGATCCAGGAACCAATGTCTTACAGGCCGTGTTCTCCTTTTTCCAAGCCAAACTCGGAGCTTTCCATTCTGACGTGATATAACCAGTGTCATTCTCTCTCCCAGCACTCATATCCCCTTCCTGTGATGTCTGCAGCTCAAACCTCGACAATCTGGGCTGTGGTCTGGACAGGCCAGTGTGACTCCATTACACTATTATGCCTTTGCAATGGCTCTTCGTACTACTACAACCACTGCTACTGAAGCTATTAATACTATGACTTGTCACCCTGTCCTCTGTGCCAAGCGCCAAGCTAACCACTCTCACATATATTTTCTCATGTAATCCCTGTGGGGTTAGACCAATGTTATTCCCACTTCCTAGACAAATAGGACTGAGACTCAAAGATGTTAGGATAACGTGTCCAAGGTCACACAGCTAGTACCCAGCAAAGCTGGAATGTGAATCCAGTTCACATAGCTACTGAGTTCAAGCTGACAACCCCTCTATAGCAACTGTCTTGTGAGTTAAGAGGTCTATGTTACAAGCATCAGAGTAGTTGAACTGACTTTATTAGTATAGCACCTAGGAAACCATCCAAAGCTAGCCATTGATATGTAAAAAGAAATAATCAGAAGATTGTGCTAATGAGTAAACAAGTCAAGTGGTCTTGGTACAGTTAGAGAATCCTGACATTTGTCGCCATCGTATTGTTTTTAAATGAGGAATGATGTACCTACAGCAACGCATGTGAAGTGTACTCATCTTACAGCTTGATGATATAGGTTACCTATGTACCCACCACCTAGAACAAGATATAAAGCATTTCCGGCTTTCCAGAAAGCTCCTCTGTACTCCTTCTCACTTTAGTCTTCTTCCCCTCATCCACTAGTCACTCTTCCATCATCTTTGATTAGTTTTGCCGGTTTTTCAAGTTTCTGTAAGTGGAATTATATAGAATGCACTCTTTTGTGTCTGATTTCTTTCACTCAACAAAATGTATGTGAGATGCTTCCAGTCTAACTTCCAATAGGCAGTACTGTTGTACCAATAGTTTTTTTTTAACTGCTATATAATATTCCACTGTATGGAGAAACCACATTTATTTACCTTTTGACTAAAATGAATCAGCCATCTAGAAACATTCTCATGTACGTCATTTTGGACATATGCAACCATTTTTAATGGGTAGGGATAGGATTCCTGAGTTATAGGTAGGTGTGTGCTTAGTTTTAGCAAAAGACACAAAAAACAAAACAAAACAAAACAAAAACCCAAACAATCACACGAAAACCAAAAAACTGTTAAACAGATTTCCAAAGTAGCTTTACTGTTTTATATTCTCACCATCAACCTAAGAGCGTTCCATTCACACCCTTACCAAACATTTGGTAATGTCCTGATGTTTATTGCTATAAAGCCTGAATTGTGCCTATGAAATGAGCCACACGCCATTTAATGCTTGCTTTTTTTTTTTTTTTTGAGAAAAAAATGACAAAAAAGGATGCTGGTATGTACAGGTCTGTACTGGAGGAGGGATGAGGTAGGGAGATGGGGAATGAAGAAAAGAGACTTTAAAGAAAAGGGTCTTCAAATCAGGATGGAACTTAGATGTATGGAGTCATTACGGAAAGCCTACAACCAAGGTTTTATTTCATGCATGCATAATTCTGGTTTATTACAGCCCCCAAATCATATTTTGTAAAGAGACAAGTTCAATGACTGATTCTTTGCCATATACTTAATGAGTTGATGCATATACCCCAATTTACCCAAGTCCTCAGGTGGCGAATGTTTTATTTAGCCAGACACTTTAAATATTCATTGAGCCACTCTGTAGGTTACTCATTTATTCATTCCTTCATTCATTTACACAACAAACATTTATTAAGCATCCAGAGTGTGCCAGGCACTGTGTTGAGCCTGTGGGTATGACACCAACTAAAACCAGCATATAGGTGCTTGCTAGAAAGACAGGATATTAAATCAGCAAATAAAATGCCTCTCGCTATGTTAAATGGTAGGGGACGGCAGTGTTCTATTATTCAGTTGTTCAGTCAGCACCTAATGAATGATCCCTGTGCATACACATGGCTTGCATTCTGTATGTTGAGGGTGAGAAAGAGGCATAGTTGGTTTAGCTGCTCCTCAAAGCTTCTAGACCAGGAGGTGAGAAACGAGAGGCCTAAGTGCTATGGTCAGAGGTGGCTGCAGCATGGCATGAAGAGTTACGAGGGTAGAGACAACAGATATCAGGGTAGGACCCCTTATCAGGAACAACCAGGTAGCATGTACTGCTCCCGGAGTCCCTCCCCATACTTTTAGAGGCTTGTCAAGCCACAAGACCTGGCCATGAGGTCATGACAAGGCTGGGCAGAGTGACACTACCACGCTAAGCAAGCTGGGTGCCAAGGACTGGATTCCGCACTGACGTAGGTGGTCCCACTTATTTTACACCCTACCTGATGCCAGCATTATAATTGACATTTTGTTACTGTAGAAACTGAGACGCAGTTTCAACACACACGCTGATGGATTCAAATATCGAAAACTAAGGCTTTCAATATTTGGGCACTTTTTATTACAATGTCTAGGATCTTTGCACTTTTGAATGTGCATAAATTTTCATATTAGGGTCACCACAGTGGTAATAGGGTATCCAGTCGAAATATCTAGAGAGTATTTCCTTATAATGATGATGGCGGTGTGTTCATGAATATAGTATTACTTACTCTGTGCTAGGAATTGTACAGACTCTGACAATAATCCATTCTTATCCCATTTTACAGATGAGTAAACCGAGGTTCAAAGAAGGACTTGTGCAAAGTCATTTTATAGGTAACAAATAGAAGAAGGAAAATCAGAGTTCAGACAGTCGGACACAAAAGCCCCCTGTTCTGTAGCTATATTACCTTCCTTAGAGACAGAGGCTAATTTGAAATGGACAAATCCATAATTCTCATCAAATGTTTCATGTACTACAGGGTGATAAAATCATTTATCATGTTCTCAGAGATACTTGAAAATTCATCAGCTTTGCTCAGATTTAGGTAAGGTACAAAGGCACATTTCAACTCTGCTTTCGCTTAAGCCCCTCACATTCCAGAATAATGAGGTTGTTTCTATTTTGCATGATGCTAGGATTTCCCTGCTGGGCTGTGTCCACTCTGATGAGGCCCCTTTGTCCTGGGATCAAATGACTTGGTCTCTTTCAAGAAGCTGGGCGGGGAGCTTCTGGACATGTAGCCACTGGACATGCTAAGTCAGACAGCCAGGACACCCCAGTTCCATCCTCGTTTCTACGGCAGGAGGTATGCCACATAGCAGGTGTTCTCTGTGGAATGGAGACTAAATGCCTTTCAGAACCCTGGTATGAAATGTGCCCTTTCTTTCAAAGTGATCGCCGTTCTCTCTCTCTCTTTTTTTTCCAGCTGACTGTGTATCTAACATGCATCATCCTGTAAAGAATGCTGCTGACATCCCATAGTTTGGTACCCTCAGCAGAGAATGGTGACTTCTCTCAAATATTGAACTTTGTTTTTTACAGAAGAGACATGCGGTTACTAAAATAAATATCTGCTTAGAAAGGCTACGGACTTTCAGATGTTAAAGCACATCATTTTTTCCTACTATTTTTTTTTTCGTTCCTTACTAATAATTAGAGAACCACACCCTCTGGGATTAGAAACCGACCCTTTTCAAGGCGTTCTGAGTATCCTGTGATCTAAGTTCTAACAGGCAATGGGCCACTCGCAGTGAGCAAGTCCCAGTGAAAAGGACAAGCTCCTTGATTCCTCTCAGCCCTTCCCATTCCCGCCTTTGCAATGCGCCTGTGAGACCTGGCTTCTGGAAGCTGCAACACTGAAAGACAAAAATGCAAACCAAACAAATAATCCATTCCAAGGTTTGCTTACAGAGAGAGGGATCTATTTATGAAACATATATTGTTCAGTTTCAGGGGAAAATCATGTAATCATTGCAAGGGAAAAAGCATGGAAAGTGCTTTATTTTGCATAAAAATCTCCTTGCTTTATGATTTATGTGCCTGAGATTTTCAGGCTGGGGAGCACAGGTCTTAGTGTCCCACCAAAGGAAGGTGGAATTTAAAATGCAGAGAGAATTGTTGGTAAAAACAAAACATTGGCATTTATTACCCGGCAGGGGATGGGGAGGGGGTGGGGGGCCATGGACAAATAGAACAATAACAGTGCATTTTGCTTTGGGGGGGGGGATATTAGAGAATAAAGATTGATTGACCTGAGGCTCTAAGCAGCATTACTGCCTATAGCAGATAAAATCAACTTCCTGCAATTAAAATTTGGGGACTCCACTAGGTTTTGCTGAACCTCTGTACAGTATTTGGGTTATCAGCATTGACTTAATTTATCAGTCACCTAGATGCTGAAAAGGATCTCTCTCTCTCTCTCTCTTCTCTCTCTCTCTCGTCGAGAATGCTTTATTGCAGTCAGCACATCTTTATGAATGACCTCTGGGCATATTTAACCCTTTCAAAGGTACAATCTCCTAGGATATCAGGGCTGGGAGGAAACTAACAAATCTTTTAGTCCAAACACCTTTTCAGTGCTCATATTCTCACCATCACGTCCTGGAAAAGAAGTTGATCAGCTTCTGCTTCACAATTTTCAGATGAGGAAATAAAAACCTCCCAAGCAGCCCCTTCTATGTCAGATAACTGTGGTTGTGATCTCTGATACTGAGCCAGAAATTGGATCTCTTCTAACTTCTAGTTTTGCTCCTTCTGCCCAAAGAGTTACAAGTTAGATTTAAACCCTTTGCATATCAGAGTGATTAAGTAACATGCGCTTTGGAGCCAATCGTCAGAATTTCACATCACAGCTTCATCACTGACTGGGTATAGGACTTTAAAGCAAATTCCTTCCTCATTTGAAATATGAAGACACTGCCTGTATCAGTCAGAGTGAAACTTGTGTTGCTGCAGTAACACATAGCTCCTAAATCTCAGTAACGTTTAAATACTAAGGTCTCAGTGTTATTCATGCTCATCGTGGTCCGGTCAGGGGGCAGGTACCCTGCTGGTGGTTCTGTGAAGACATGTGCTTCCACTCCAAAATACATGCATCATTGGCACTAACACTATTGGCCCAAAGAAAGTTCCATGGCTATGCCTGATTTTAAAGTGCAATCCACCATATTTCTACAAGGTGGAGAGTCAGAACAATGTGGCAAACATAGTGAACTCACATCCCATAGAGGCCTGCTTTACAGACCTAAAGATTTAAAGCACGTGATGTATGTTTTACAGAATGCCTGGCACCTGCCAAGTTTTATCCTCCTAGTAGTTGGCAAATCATTGAAGGTGTTCTCTGGGTTAGACATTTTTTAATCCTAACCCAAGTGTCCCTATTAATGTGTGATCCACCAGAAACAAACATGATATTCTAGCTGAGTAAAAGAACGAAAGAGGAGAAACAGAACAATCTCTTTCCCTTCTTCTGGATACTACATCCTAAATCTTTCTCTCTTTTGGTTTTGGCTATCACAGGTGCACTGTTGAATTACTGTCAAGTAAATATCCTCTATCTCTTCTATGTAGTTTCCTATGAAGCTGTTTCTCCAAATCCCATACTTGTGTCATTAGCTTTGAGCCACAAAGAAGTTTCACATCGTTCCCCGTTAATAGCATCTGTTTAATTTGGCCCAGTCTTTAGACCCACTTATAATTACTTCAGATGAAGATCTTTCTCCTCCAACTTTCAGTCCCTGTGAAGTGAGAGAGGTATAAAAAATGTCTGCGCCAACTAGAAATTCCAACGAATGGCCAAGCCTTGGAAAAAATTGCCTCACCATTTAGAAGTCATCTTTTACTTTAACAGTTATTGAGATATAATGATGTGCCATAAACTGCATATATTTAAAGTGTACAGTTTTATGTCTTGACTTTGTACACACCTATGAAACCATGACAATGAAGACAGTGAGCATATCCATTCCCTCCCGCAAAAAAAAAAAAAAAAATGTCCTGTGCCCTTTCTAATCCTTCCTTCTTGCTTAGGAGCCATCTTTAACCACTTGTTCCGTTGATATCTGTAAACCATTATACAGTTGCAGGAGCACAAAACAGATGATTAATACATATTTGTTGGAGTACTGATGGAGTGTCCAGAATATTTAAATGCTTGTCATGCCTTGTACAGAAATTACCTGAGACTAGTCCTTGTGCAAAAGTCGCCATTTGATGCCATGTGTCGTCACTCATCAGGCCATAGACGATTAGATAAACAAAGAGTCCCACAGCCAAGGTGGCCAAGCTATGGATGAGCCAGGAGACTGTGGAGAGCCTGGTGTCAGAGCTCAGATAAGACTACAGTGCCTGGCTGTGAACCAACCCCAGCCTCTTTGAGGAAATGTATGTCACCAGAATCAGGACATGCAGAAGTGGGGACACCATGTTGTCATCTGATAGGGCTTTCATCCATCCCAAATATATAGTCAGGTCATTCAGCAAGTATACACTGAGCGCTTACTATGCATCCGCCATTATTCTAGGCACTGGACAATTAGCAGTGAGAAAATCTGATGAGCGCCTGGAAGATAGTCTATTAATGGAGATCGAGAGTAAGATAATACAGACACGAATCGGGAAGGTGGGAAAGAAGAGTGAAAGTCGAGGGCAGGAAAATCTCTTATCGTCTGAGGGAACTACAGATGTGCCTTACGAAGGAAGCTCTCTCAGCTTCATTATCCTGGTGCACTTTAGATGTTGCAACTGTCTGGGCAACAGAGGATGTCATCGAATGTCTTCCTTTTCACTTGAACTTTTCCTGCCATGCAACAACTGGAGCACATGTTCTAGCAATGTGTCTGGGAAACAAACTCTCATCAATTACTAACTGTTGTCTGGGGTTCTGGGGTGGTATGTCCTTGGACACAGAGGGCTACTGCTGAATGAGGAGGCATTGCTGTTCTTCTTCATCAAGCAAGGTATCTAAGCTTGCTTGCTGTCACAGTGGGACTAACCTCATAGGTCTTTTTATGGTGAGAGAGCAAAGGGAAAATGATTTGGAGAAATACAAATTCTATTGAACCACGCTGCACGAGCCCTGCATTATTCAGCTCCCAGAACTAATGTATGATACGTGCTATTATCATCAAACTTGTGTTGCAAATAATTCATGCTTGCAACTTTTAAAAGATATATTATTAACATCATCACCCGCACAGTTGGACTGGGTGAATCCTTGGAATTTGATGGAAACGATCACTCACTCCAGTGTTCAAGATTCTCTTTAAGAGTTTAAGCATTTGAGTCTCTGTACGGAGAGGCAATGTATAACAAGGTAAAATTTGGCTCGGTAACATCAAAGAGGCCTTACTTCTGTCTTTCCAATTTCATTGAAAAACATTTTGAAATCCTTTGGAATCACAGAAAGAGGCAACAATCCTGTTTACAGACAACACTGATGAAGCCAGAGGGGGGGTTAAAATCAGAAACACAACCACCTCCGGTTGCCTTGTTGGGAACTTTGGGCAAATATGTGTCATGCATGGTCAATTATATAACTTATCAAGGACTTTTTTGTTGAGTCACCACATGCTTCAAAAGATTCACTAACCCCAGAACATCCTGTTCAGGGAACCCTAATATTAACTTGATGAATGGGATGGTGTCTATTGAGAGGACACTGCTTAATTTCCTGTGGCTATTGTAAACTTCAAGTTCATTAGAGCTTTCTGCTTGGCAATAAGCACTCATGGAAGATACCAGTGGTGATGATAAACAGACCTTGTAAAGTGATCACAACGATACTAAAAACAGTACTATATATACTTTCCATTTCTTGATGACTAATTAAACCTATGTAACTTTATTAACAATTGTCACCCCAATTAACTTTAATTAAAAAAAAGAAAAAAAAATACCCCAATACTTGGGGGGGCAGGGGTTTGCAGGTGATCTTTCCTCTAGGGCTGTGTCCAATTCATCCCATAAAGGTGGAGCTGGCTTGCTTATTTCCTCTTCGTAAGGGAGAAATCTGTTTTATTCCTACTTCTGTTTTCCAGCAGACTGTTGGAGTATAAAGCCTTTGATGAAAGCTGTCTATTACAGATGCCCTTTTGGAAAAGAATGTCTAAAAGATGCTCTTGAAATGTATCCATTTATCTTGGTGTTCCTCAAAGGTCCCTGGAAGATCTTCTCTAGGCAAGAGACCCTGGCACAGACCCTATTCTGAAGAAAAGTACACAGAGTATAAACAAAAGCCAAAAGCAGTTGTTCTGCTGCTGCTCATAAAACAAATTGTCAGTATTTAATAAACAGCTATAAGGATTGCCTGTAATGGTAGCTATCACTTTTAGAAAACGAAAAGGCTATTCGTTTTGTGTCTTGTCGCGAATATTTCTGGAAGGCAGTGAAAATGCTCTATTCCTTTTAGAAACATTTATTGAATCCCTGCTGTATTTCAGGCACAGTGCCAGGGAAACAAAGATGAGTAAAATAACATCCACGTTCTTGAGGAAGGCCCCACAGTCTACTGGAGATGCAAGGCACATCAACAATCGTGATACAATTGTAAGGAGCCTACGTGTGACTGGGTCAGCTGGAAAAAACACAGCCAAGGTGGAGTTCTGCGTATGGGCTCCGCAAGCATGCTAGGGTTCACCAGGTGAGAAAAAACGGAGAGGGCACGGGGGCAAAGAGAACAACAGGTTCAAAGGTGCAATAGAATGGAAGAGTGTGGCGAGTTCAGGAATGCATGAGAAGATTTTTCTTATGGAAATAGCGGACTCAACAAGGGAGGGTAGAGGGTGTGGGGTGTACCCAGTGAGCCATGCAGCAGCGTGGAAGGATTGGTGCAGGGGCATTAAGTGACTCTCTTGGTGATTGAAGACCATCATCAGAGCGGAGTAGGGGGTGTATACGCAGTCCAGCAGTGGAGGTGAGGGGCCCGTGGGGAAGCTGTTGTGGGAGAGAGGGGAATGGAGAGGGCTGAAGGAACCAGTGAGCCAGTGGGGTGGACTGGGGGCGTAGGACCTGGAAGATGCCTCAGCAGTACAGTCCCTCAGTTTTTCCAGTTCACACACATTTTTGTTGTGGTGGTTGTTGCAGGCATCCCACGGGGCCCTAGAGATGTAAGACAAATGAGGCACGGTCTTTGTCGTTATTTTACTGTCCTCGGCTTACACCTTACATCTTGTGGAGCCCATTCTGACTTGCTGTATGTGCCAGAGCCCTTGCTAAGCGTCTCCACAGCACATTGCCATCTGAGCGCCCTTCTCTATTTCTTGTGGCACATTATTACAATCGCGTATTTAACTAAATGTCTTCCCTTCCCTCGTATAACGTTCATCAGGACAGGGATTGCTGTGTTTATCTTGTTGACCGTTGTGTTCACCAAATACATCAGAGGTGCTCAATTAATATCGGTTGAATGAATGCGTGAACAAAAGAGCTCACCAAATAAGAGGAAGCGGCAGACAGATAGGTTCAAAGTCAGTGGACGCAGTGTCCGAAGCGTGCTGGTAGAAGTGTAGACAGGCAAGCAATTCTTCTCTAGGCCAAGTCATGAGTCCATTCACTTGGTGAATCCAACCCTGGCAATGGAGTCTTCCTCACACGGGGCATGCTCGTTCTCAATATGGAGAGAATTACGACTCCTTCCCACACGGAGGCCTTAGAGGAGCTTCCCCAACCAAGGACATCCTAAAAGCATCCCCGGAGGGAGCTTTGTATAAGAAGTTGTGGCTGTCTCTGACCTTTGCTGGCAACAAGGAGAAGCTTCCTGGGTAATGGTAGGCCCAAGGAGGAGGCTGGGTAGGCTGAGGTGGGAAATGGGGAAGTGAACAAAAGGGAAACACATTTGCCGGCAGCCAAACATGCCCCTGGGCTACCCACAGAGGCAGCCTCTGCAGACACTCGGAGGGCCGTCTGCGGGGGCCAGCGTTTCCTTTGCCTCCTCTGTCTTTGGTATGAGGTGAGGTATCAAGAAGAAAAGACATCTTGATGTTTATTCTAGCCAGACATATTGAACTTAAATCAGAGAGAGACTCACAGGTTGTTAGGACTTGAAAGGAATTTACGAATCTTATACTGAGTTGTTTATCTTTTTTATAGAATTATACATATGTTCCCCAAATATCATGCGGATAGAGGAGGAGGTGCCCTGGGGTGAGTAGCTGAGTAGGGGTGCAACACAGATCCACTGAGGTTACTCCCCTCCCTCTTTTAGGTTTCAGCTTAGACTGTCTTTCCTTCCAAAAATCTTCCCTGATTCCCCCAAAGATGGATCAGGAGACCATCTCAGAGGATCTGACACTTCTGTGAAGTATTATAATAGCCTGCTTACTTTCAATATCCACTGCCACCCCAAACTAAAATATAGTCCCCATGAAGATAACACGGCGTGCCTTCATTCATTTAATAAACACACTGACATCCATGACCCATCCACTGAGCTAGGCTCTATCGCTTCACATGGTCAGGGATGACTTGATTCCTTGTCTTGAGCTTATACTCTAGAAATTGTACCGTGTCCATACTGTTACACCTAAGCTAAGCACACATAACCAGAGCCCTCTGTATATCTGTTGAATGGATGAATCAAACAGCAATAAAAGGAGTCTAGGATTAATATTGTTATTTATTGCTCCACAAATACATTTTCTAAAATTGGACCACGGCCACCGTGAGAATAGCCCATCCTAATTTTCAGAGTTCAGATAAATAATTCAATCTGTCTCTGCTCAGACAATTTATCAATGGGAAAAGAAGCCTTAAAAACATTTGCTTTTGGGGAGATGAGACTAGCCCTTTAAAGAGAGGCGCTGGCAGACTCAGGGGGCTGCTTAGTTTAATACCAGTAAAGAGGGTAGAGTCACTACACTTTTTATGGCCTCTAGAAAAGGCATTTGTGAAGAATATCAGTTCAAAATATCGGCCTGACATGGCGCACGCTAACTGTGGCCTGCTCAGTCCTCTTCTGCCTTGCTGACAGACCCTGAGTTTATCCGGGGTGGAATGTACCTAGTCCCGTGCAAGTTGTTGTCTGTGCCCAATCCTTTATGGGGTCCAGCTCTGGCCAGTCAGGTAGAAGTGGCAGTCTTCTCAGAGTTCTGGAAAGGCGTTTCTTTTCTGGATAAACTGAAAAGACACAGCTCTGGCAGCCACCTATTTTTCCCCACTTCCCCATCTTCCTGTCTCAAACGAGGATGTGATTCAGCAGCCCCTTTGAAGCTATGAGGTAAGGCCAAGAGAAATGCTGAGAGATGGGCCTTGTGATCATTCACTGTCAGATTCAGATTTTTCAGCCTCAGCACTATGGACATTTGGGGCCAGATAATTCTCTGCGGTGGGGGCTGTCCTGTCCACCACGGAATGATTAGCACCAAGTAGATGCCAATAAGATGTAGTGCCAATCAAAAATGTGTCTCCCAATTGTCACAACCCCAAATACATCCAGACATTGCTAAATGCCCCCTCGGGGGCAAATTCATTCCTGGCTGAGAACCACTGTGTTAGACGAATGCCAGGAACTTCCTGCTACTGGATTTCATGCAACAGGAGAAAAACTAAATTCTTATCTGTTTAAGCCTCTGGAGTCAGGCATTCTGTTACTTGCAGACAAAAGTATTTCTCAGGATGTATGTACAAGGCTGGTATGTGTATACTATTCCACTATTACCACAACAGGGTATTAAGTAGTGGGGTGCTCCATCCACTGCCCATCCAGTCTCTGACCTCTCTTCAAAGACTGCCTCCAACATTCCCCAGCTCCACTCTGTATCCCTTTAGCACTTGTGTATTCTATTCTTATCTGTGTAAAACCTTAGGACAGTGCCTGGTTCTCAATACTGTTAGCTGAGAGGTTTAAAGTGGTTAGTGGCTAAGAGTACTGAATCTGGGCTACACGGCTTGGGTTCAAATCTTGACTCTTAGAAGCTAAGAAAAGTATCCTGGCTTCTCGGAGTCCCATTTCTCTCAGCTGTAAAATTGGGGTAATTATGGTATCTGCCTCCACGTCCATTAAAAGGATGAAGTATGTTGAGCCAAGTCGTGCATACATATTTTAAAAGTGAGATGCTACAAAGACGGGGAAACAGTACAGTATAAGTCAAGAAAAGACAAACTGGATTGGAGATTTGGAAATAGTGAACTTGAAGAAGTTATCTCTGGGCTCTCTCCTTTCATGGACGATATCTCCATTTCCAATGCAAAGGATATTGAAGTTAGTGGAATCGGTACTCTTGCCACTAATGTCAAACCACGGGTTTATACTTTTTATTTTATTTCCAAAATAGTTTGGCTTTGTCACATAGCTACAACCCAGAAAAATTGGTAAATGCCTCTGAAGGTCATAAGTTGCATCCTTCAGTCTCCAGAGAGAATGTCCTTTTGCAGGGCATGGCCACCTACTACGTGCATAGAGGCGTTCCCGAAGCTGAGACACGCGTGGGCTACCCACACTTTGATTTCTGCCTTGTGCTGAGGAAGCTCTTCCTTCTATGTAACTCCTGTTTCTCGTGGTGCTCTGGATGAACACGTTCTCTTGAACTGTTCTCTCAGAAAACAAATCACAGCCCAAGAGAGTTGAGCACCTCAAAATCACATTTAGGACGTTAGATGTATTTGGATCTTCCAAAAACAATTTGTTGTGTTGGTGAGTTTCAGCTTCTACTCTTAACCCCATGTCTCCATTTTCATTAACGGAGAACCAGTATGTACTCTTTCAAGACACGATACAGCCCACCGTGAAAGATTCCTTCAGGAAAACACAAACCATTGGTCATGTCTCGAAGAAGCACAATCTCTTAAAAGAAGCAGAGTGGTTTTTCTCATCTTTCTCTTTCCTAGGTACAGGAATCAGAGTGAAATCTCTAATGGCTGAAGTTTGTAATAATTACAACTTGGGCCCTGCCGTCATTTTGGTATGGTGTGAGCGTTAAAAATGGGATTTCTTAATTTGAATTATTGATCAGTATGTTCTCTCAGGCAGCGATTCTCCCCTTCAAATAGACAGTAAATCTCAGCTGACAAGGACTCACATTTTGAAAACGATTAACAAACTCCGGAGCTTCAAATACCGTCATGGACTTTCTCTCTCAAACTGTGAGCTGTCTTCCTAAGACATTCTTCACAGAGTATAGGTAAAACCAGTATTTTTAAGATACCAGCACTGGGGAGGGTGATTTCTAAGGCAATAGGCCTTGCTATGATGGTCTTCTAGGACAGGGCTTCACAAATTTAATGGACACATAAATCACCTGGGGATTTTATAAAAATGCAGATTTGGATTCAGTAGGTCTAGGCTGGGGCCTGAGATTCAGCATTTCTAGCAACTTCCAGGTAGTATTGATGCTGCTGGCCCATAGTGGGCCCTTTAGGTAAGGTTCTAGCACATATGATGTTGTAAAGAGACCAACTATACACCTGACTCTGCCATTCAGCACATTACCTCCCTCTAAGTCCTACAACTCTCCATTCCCGAGTGGTAAATTGGGACAACTGCATTCTGCTAGAATGTTCTTAAGCAGTGTGATCCAGTGAGAAGGTTATCTCAGGAGAACCTGGCAGTGGCAACTGCATACACTTGGCCAACTGTTCCAAGGAATTAGCGAAAGCATGACTTCTATGAAGTGACACCTCAAAGCAGACCTCCAAGGGCTCAAGGAATAAAGGATAAAACAGTGAAAGGAGATGAGAAATAATATGGCCAATTCAGGAGAGCTGCAAAAATAAATTACAAAACCATCACAGAAATCAGGACCTTTGGAAGACACTTCAAAAGTCACAAGGGAAAATTGCTGACAAATAATTAGGGACATGAAGGCAGTCTTGAAAGAAGTGATTAAAATTAAAGTTTAAAGAGGGCAAGAGTTTAAAATGGATTCAGATAACAAACGACAGCAATGAAATACAGTAAAAAAAAAATGGAGATTTGACATTACTGATGTATGTGAGGCATATAAACAACTGATGTACTAAACTAAAACTAGCCAATGACAAAAACACTTAAAAGAGAAAGAAAAGACATCATGATATAATTCAAGAATGTCTTCCTGAAATAAAATAATATGTGAATGTACAGTTTTAAAGAGTTAAAAGGGATTAGAGATAAAAACAATACTCGTAGCTCTGGGGAATAAAGGGATTAAACATAACACAATTCTGTATTACATCATCTATAAATCCCATTGTGTATTCACCACCCAGAAATCTATGTCATTTCACTAACAATTGTCACCCCAATAAATTAAAAAAAAAAATTCTATTATCCCCTGTTAAAAAAAAAAAAAAACATAACACAATGGTATGACTAAAATAAGGACCCAACACATAAACAAAATAGAGAAAAACATTTTGAAGATATAATTTGACAGACCATAATGTACCCCAGGAAAAAATGATAGAAATTAATCTATACTGAGTCATATCCTTGCAATAGTCCTGAAGTTTAAAGAAAAAGCGGGAATCTCATGGCATTCCAGTTATTATATATAAGGAGAAAAAAAAATAAGACTGATTCCAGACCTCATGTCAGTGATAATTCAATACTAGAAGACAGTGGGGAAGTGTATAAAACACCCTCAGGGTAAGAAAAATGTGACACCTAAAATTTATAGCCAGTCAAACTGTCATTCAAATATAAAGGCAATGGACATATATTTCCTATCATGCAAGAACTCAAACAATGTAGTTCTTCTCCATTGGATTTGAAAGGGTTCCCTCGTTTGGACACTGGCATAGGGATACTTGGGCTATTTCATATAGTTTTTAATCTACATATGACTGTTTCTACCACACAGAGATAGAACTGCTGACAGGAATGGCTATCTCGGTTGAGATGGACAAGGGACAGAAGCATAGAGCTACGGCTGCAATTGTGGTCAGAGGCATCCGACGCAAGCTGCATGGCATGGGTGTTGCTGCTTCCTTTTCTTGGAGTTGGTTGAGTTTCGTGGGTTGATGAATTGCTAATCACTGAGTCTCTACTTCCTGCTGCTGAGATTGGCAGCTGGCCATAGCTGCCTGTGCAAAAAAAAAAAAAAAGGCTGTTACAAGCCCACCCTCAACATCCTTCTTATTTTTACTCATCCTCATCAAAACCCACTTTATCCCACCCCACACTTTCAATCTGCGCATCCTGAATCCTCTTCACATTCATTCAGCGAGTATTTATTCGTGCTGATTCGGGACCAGGTATTGTGCTTAGTAGGAAACAGAACACGACGATAAAAAAGGGAGACGCGAGCCCTGACATGATAAAGATTCAGTTGAGAGAGGGAATGTCAGTCAAGTAACTGCATACTTCAGTTAACTAACAGAGCAATGACAGCGAGGTGAAAGCAAACGTCAGGGTGTCATGGGACTCCAAGGAAGGGTGTCATCCAGGCATCCCGAGGGTCAGGAGGGTTTTCGAGGAGAAGTGGAGCTGATGCTGAGGCTGAAAGGTTGTGTAAGATGGGGAGGCGTTGGTCCTCTGAAGAACACAGAGAATATTTTTCAGGAACAAAGGTAGCATGTGTGATGCTCTTGAGTTGGGCAGGAGTGTAGCCACCTTGAATGCCTGAAAGATCAGTGGCCTGAACTGTCATTAGTGAGGGGGCAGGGTAGGCGTAAGAAGAGGCTAAGAAGTGGTGTCAGATGGTGCAAGGCCTTTAGTGTCTCAAGGAGGAGTTGACACCAATGGTTTGGGCAAACATAGGCATTTCTTCATGATAGGACAGCAAGACAAGTCTGGGACTCCTCAGGGAAGTTACTGCAACAGCTTTCTGTCTGGTCTCTCTGCCTCCGGCCTCTCTCCCAACATTCCAGTCCAATAAAGAATCCTGAATAAATTATGCTGCTGCTAAGAATGGGTCAGGGGCTCCATGTTGCCAAGAGGATAGAGCCTAGACCCATCCTCTGGTGACTCGGATACTCCACGACCCAGTCAACCTTTCCTACCCCGCTGTACTTTCGCCCCAATATTCACAATCCACTCCCGCCTGACGTATGCATTCACTAAGCATGGTCTTGGTTTGTTTATAATTGCCTTTGCTGAGTGGCCAGAAAGCTTTTCCTTTTTTCTAATTTTCAAAAACTCCAACGTGTGTCAAGGCAGTAGCATCCGTAGAAAGATTGTGGGCTTTGGTATTGTGCAGAAATTGATTCAAATCCTGTCTTGTTACTTACTAGCTGTGTAACCTTTGGCAAGACCCCTATAGTCTTCCATCTCCCATTACCAGGGGGATGATAACTGTTGTAACTATATATTATAGATTTTATAAGAGTTTAATAAGATCTCTCTTTCTCTCTCACTAGACACACACACACACACACACAATAACACACACACACACACACACATCATATATCGCAGGCCTGTGACTTACAGGAGGTTTAAATAATAGTAGCTACTTGCTTTACTATTACCGCTGGTGGTGTTGCAGCTGTTACTACTACTACTTCTATTACTACTACGACTGCGACTACTGGAATTTTTCAAGTCCTGAATTGTCTCTGTTAAATTAAATTTCACAAGAAATTTGCTCCATCTAAAGGAGTGTAAGCTACTCACTTAACATCAGTTACATATAATCATTTATACTCTTAGTTCCATAAACTATATAAGAATGTAAGCAACTCTTTGTTTTTCGCAGAGCGTTGTGAATGTGATAACAACATTGTAATCTACAAGCTGATGTTCAACACCAGAGGGCAGGTAGGTTCATCCCCTCATCAGTCTCTGGAAGCTTTTTACTTAATTATTAGTAAGACAAGAATTTCAAACCAGGTCTTCTCATTTAATTTCCTGTGTGGGTCTTGACTTTGAGGAATTTGCTAAGCCACGATGAGTTTCCATACCTTCATCTCCTATCTGTGTAGTAACTAATGTCCTCTCATTCATCCCGTCCCACTCACGTGGGTTCTTAAGTGTATGACTGTTGTTACCAGCGTTTTAGGTGACCTTCCATTTAGTGTCACATCACTTTAGGGCCAGGGCTACTCTTTTGGTTCCCCCTTTCTTTTCCCAATGTAGTCATCGTTCATTGTGATAAGACCTTTTTAGCCTCATGCTATACTTCTAGTGAGCATCTATGATTCCCATTCATACTTCCATTCATTCACCCACAAATACTGAATGAGTTTCTTTTATCTGCCAGGTCCTGTCTTATGCACCAGAGATGCAGAAAATAATGAATTCCATACCATTCTTGCTCTCCTGGAGCTTAGAGAGCTTGCGGTGTCAGGGAGGACCATTCCATGACCTTCACTGATCATGATTTCATGGGCTTTTTTTTTTCTGTTGAAAAGATCAATAGCACCATCCCGGGTATGTCTTCTTAGTGACTGAATGTCCAATATCCTAGGCTGGCCTTTGGGTTCCCAGCACGTCTGCTTTCCTTTCTTAGCACTCTTCCAATGTAATTAATTACTTAAAGTGTATTTCCCCCAGGCCACATTCCAGAGGTCAGGGTACTAGTGTGACGTACCCACCACTCTATACCCGACACCTTGAACAGACATATGATAGGTACACAATAAATACTTGTTCAACGATGCCATAACTCTAGCAGCATCGCTGTCCCCTTTGTCCAAAAGGAGAGCCCTTAATCCCTTGACACAGTGTACAGTAGACTGAGACCCCAGGATGAATCCCACTTTCACCACTTGTGAGATGAATGACCTTTGGAAAGTTACTTAACCTCCGCTAGGTTCTGTTTGATCACGCACAGATGGGGATAACAATGGTACCAAGCTCTTGGGGTGGCTGTGAGGATTTAAATAACTTATCAATAAAGAAGGCCTAGCAAGCACTTAGCTCAATGCCTGGCTCACAGTAGACAATACATGCCGTCTTCTTATTATCAGCCCTTTTCTTCGTCATATCTGGGCAGGCCTGGGGTTGCATCCTCTCACTTTAGGAAGAGATAGCCGCTTGGCTATCCCTCTCCTCCTCCTTCTCCTGATGCCAGTGATGACTGAGGGACACACTCACATCTGCCATGTAGGCCACTGAGGTCCATTCCTCCCCAGACATTTTTCTTTCTCAAAGGAGAGAAACTATGTATGTTGTTCTGCGCCCTGTATGTCTTTCTTGGTAAGCCACTCATTCCACAGAGATGAATCACCAATGACTTCAAGCACCCCAGAATATCCTTCATGTGTAACATACAGCTGTGAAGGATCTTGTGTTGGGGAAAGCGTGCAAGGCAGGCACAGATGGAAAACACAGACAGACGCATTGCCCAGGATTGTGGGTAGAGACCTTGATGATGTGCCAGAACTTTCCATGATATGGGCTCTTTTCAGACTTCAGAAAAGTAGATCTTAACTTCAGTTGGGGGAATGGAATCTATTATGAACCCCTTTCGAAATATGATATGAAATCTGAGATATTGATCATCTCCATAACTAACAATCAGATCTGACTAATCAGAATGAACACGTGCGGTAAACAACTGATGCAATGACACCAGTTCATGCCAGTTGAATACCAATCCTGCACTCCACAAACAATTTTATAGAATTCATGGACCTCTACTCCGCACATTTTGATTTCCATGGCAAGCAATCTTTCTAAGCACATACTCTCTGTCAGGCCCCAGCAATGCCCTGGGGTTACGGCAGTGAATACTGCTCACATGGTCCCTCAAACTTACATCGTAGGTGAGCAGACAGATGTTAAACCAATAATCATGTCAATTCCTACATAATTAGAATTGTAGTAAGTGCTATGTTGGGCAGGAGAAGGGGCTGTAAGCACAAATAACAGAGAGGCCTCCCTACTCAGCTGGGAGAGTAGGGGTGAAGGCGGAGCACATGATGAAAAACCCACTTAGAGGAGCTATAACACACTGAACCTCATCCCAAAAGGATGAGTAGGAGCCAGGCAGGTGAACATGAGAGAAGAATAGGCCTAAGAGACTGTAGGGAAGGAGACCTTAAAGATGTAGAGGAACAAAGATAATACAGATGCATCTGGACCACAGAGAAAAAGACAGCCAGTGGTAAGAAACGAGGCTGGAAGAGTAGGCAGCGCAGATCTGACATAGCCGAGAAGGTCCCCTTGAGGAGTCAGAGAACTTACCAAAGATAAAACAACTAAAAAAGGTCTGGACTCTTATCAGTTCATTGTCAATTGCCACTTTCAGAGGCTGGATCTCACAACCACCCACCAAAACGTTCTATGTAGCTGAGGTCAGAGACCTACCTTTCCAGTCCCAGATGACGCAAACATCCATCACATTCACCTCAACCATCCGTATATTCCTTAGTTCACCAAGTATTATCAATTCTCCAGGAATAGCATTGCGCTGGGTGCTGAGGTACCAGGGTGAATAGGACACCACCCCTGCCTTGAAAAAGCTTCCAATCAAATAGAGAGATAATTCAACAGGAAAAGATAATAGAGGGAAAGCTGCGCTGGAATGGGAGTAAGCAGTCAGTATTAAGAGAGCACAAAGGAGGCTGGCCAACTTGGAGAAGCTGCTCTAGAAGAAGTGGCCTACGCTGAGACGTGAAGACGGAAGAGGGTATAGGACAACTATGTGACAGGAAGTGCAAAGGCCAAAAGGTGACGGAAATAGAAATGTTCGATAAGAAGTGACTCATTTCATGGTAGCTGGATGAGAGCATGGCATGGGGTGAAATGGTGAGAGATAGGACCGAAGAGGTCAGGTCATAGACTTTAAACAAAGGTCAATGCATAGCCATGAAACTGGAAACCTGGGGTCAGGGGAAGAAGCTGTCGGCGAGACCACACAGCTCGTGAGGTGCAGAGCCCGGGTGTGGCCCCAGGGCTGTCTGATTACGCCGCACGTCCATTACACCATGCTACCTCTCCATTTCTTCCCAAGCTGATCATTTCCAATTGTGTGGACTAGTGATTTCCAAGACGGACTTGAGGACACCCTCAATTATCCAGTTATCCCAGGGGAGGATGTACAGTTGCCAAACTTTCTCTCAAAGCAAGTTAGTCTTAAATAGCCTGAATTGGAAAAAAAAAAAATCTTACATGTAAAGTATCTAAAAGGTCTTACGTGTGTATTGTGTACCAAGCAGTGTGCTAAATGCTTTAGTTTTCTTGTTACATGGGTACCATTATGGTCTCCATTTTATGCAGGGGGAAATGGAGCCTCAGGAAAAGAATCTTGCCCATATGTGCTCTGCACGTGGTGGAGGTGGGATTTGGACCCAGGTCGTCTGACCCCCAGCAGCTCTACTTTGAACCAGGTGATGGCACCACACATGCACAAACCTATGTCAGCGCATGAGACGAGGCCCACTTCCACCCAAAGGAACTCTTAGGAGGAAAGTGGAGGTTGCTTGTAAAATCAATCAACACACATAGAACCTCAGAAGAGCTGGGACCAGTGGCACACGCATGCTCAGTGTAGCCCAGAAAACAGCCGTGGCAAAGAACCTGGAACCACAGCCATGTCAGTGGCTGACCTTCAGGCTTTAGCTGCAGCTCTCTTGCTTGTCTTCACTGGAGGCGGAACTTTCCTTTCTGTTAAAATAATTTTCCTTTAATCTTTCCTCGCAGAAGAAAACTCGGAACCAGCTTTATGGGGTTCACTTCAACTTGTTGTGAATTTTCTATGAGCATACGGAGCTCCAGTGTTATGCCAAGTGACAGATCCGGCCATCCTCTTTCCTTCCCTCTTTCTTTCTTTTTCTCTTTTTTCCCCTCTGTGTGCAGTTTATGTAGAACATCTGCTTTTAAAAGTGTCGCAATTTTTAAACATATTAGAATGCTCATGGGATCAGAATATCAACAGCTGTCTATTGCGGTGAACCACATGTCTGGAGAACATTCCTTGAAACTGAGTTCTTAAATAAACATAAAGCATCTATAGCACACAATGCCGAGCAACATCCATTTGTAAACTTAATATTTAGACCAGATGAGGTGCAAACGATGGCTTTCTTGGTCTGACTGTCAGTGTGAGAAGGGAAGCTTAAATTTTTTAGCCCTAAATTTCTCCAGAAATCCTGGGCTTTTAAGCTAATTTGGGTATCTGGGGATTTTCATGAAAATACCTGCGTTTATCTTCTTCCTCTATTTCTGCCAGGGTTTGCTGGTTTTGACTTTATTCTCTTATCATTTTCTTATTACTGGCCCGTAGTTCACTGAAATACTTTTATTCCTCTATTTTTATTCTATATCAGGATCTCTAGAAAACTAAATGTACTTGACTTTATTCTACAGCTACTCCTTTCTCTTTCTTCCCTCTGGTTCCTTAAGTCTCCAGGAGAGAATTCTATATCTGTGTGTGTGTGTGTGTGTGTGTGTGTGTGTGTGTGTGTGTGTGTGTGAGAGAGAGAGAGAGAGAGAGAGAGAGAGAGAGAGAGAGAGAGAGAGAGGCACTATCCTAAGTTCTTTCCATGCATTCAGTGAATTATTCTTCCAAGTAACTCATGGTGCAAGTGCTAGTATTATTAACAGCTTACAGATGGACAAATTGGGGCACAGAAAGCTTAAGTAATGAACAAAATCACAGCTTGTAATGGTGGTGGGTTAAGTATCATATATGAGGATGATTATAGCTAGGAACCATTTTTCCATGGTATGATCAGGGTGGGACTCTAGGAGAAGTAGAGTACCAAGTGTTTGGTAAACCAAATCAAGATACATAATTTTGCAAGTACAAGTATTCTTATGGACTCAGTGGAACAGGATATTTGAAGAGCACTTGACAAAGTTATGTGCTTCCTCCATCGAATCATTTGGATAGCACAAAAGGCTCCAGGTCAATGTCAGTTGGTAGTAGGATTGTCTCATGAACAGCTGAGAAAACAACAACAACAACAACTGTATAATTTTCCTAGATTTGAGTTTGGCTACCTAATTTTGCCACCTCTCTAATGGCCTATCCATCAAAGGGAGCAGAAGAGAGAGAAGGCAAATCGTGCACTTCATTAACTTCCTTTAAAATGAACTTCATAGATATGCACCACAGTTCAGCAAACAATTTTTAAAAAGCGTATGTAGGGTGGGGGATACGATTCCAAGTGTGTCATGAGCTACACATGGTTAAGCTTTATTTACAGTATATACATTTTTATCCCATGTCTTTATAGTAGACATGGGCTCCTGGCAATGAAAAGAGATGTGAACAGTTCTTAAATATGCCCTTTTAATCACATTCATCATTAATTCCAGAGGGCCATGGGCAGAACTCCCACTGCACCG
The DNA here is from genome assembly GCF_004115265.2 of Rhinolophus ferrumequinum. Lineage (NCBI taxonomy): Eukaryota > Metazoa > Chordata > Mammalia > Chiroptera > Rhinolophidae > Rhinolophus > Rhinolophus ferrumequinum. The sequence continues at coordinate 26,247,345 of NC_046298.1, forward strand.
GCTCAGTATCTGTGTTAGTGTCTATGCTACCCTTTCACATTCCATTTCCTTGGCCTGAAGTTCGGTTCTGGGGACTACATGAGGACAATTAGGTCCATGGGCTCAACCGCTGTGTCCAGTCTCCATCTCTCCTAATCTCTCCGCTCTGCTTTCCTTTGGCTTTACTTCCGTGTACAGGGCTAACTGAGGCAGTGTTTTTTTTTCTGTAGGGTACAAGGCGCCTTGGAAAGAAATGGCTGGGAATATTCAAACTGGACTCACACAGCCCTACTTAAGGAAACATGGCATCCATCTCAGCTCATATTTTCACCTTGATGTTAATGCTGCAGCAGAAAGCTTCTTACCTCCCTCCCCAGAGTCAAGTTGAAATCTACATTTAAATGGAGACATTGCAGGCTGTACAGTCCAGGAAAGCTAGTACACACAAAACCCTGCTGCGATTTAACTGGAAATAAGCTCTGATAAGTTGAAAGAGAAAAAAAAAAAGGAACAAGGGCAAGAAATGATATGTGAAGTGGTCCATGAATTTCTGTTGGAAAAGGTAGAAAACCAAACTAAAAACAAAAGGAGACTGATTTGAAAAAATTCCATTGAACAGAATGTTTGTTACTATAGGGTGTTTAACTGTATTAAGACCGTATTCAAGGCACAGATATGATGGGCTTATCTTTGTATGAAAACAACAACCGAAAGAGAACAAGGGCAGATATGAGGGTGCTTTTGTATACTCATATTTCCAAACCTCATAAAATATTAGTAGCTGCATCAGCTATAAAAATTAATGGCTCCAGATTCTATTGTGTTATCCTCTTCAATTTCATTTTATCACCATTTTTTTCCTTCCTCTCTTTCAGTTTTTGTCTTTCTATCTCCCTAAGTTGTTTGGGGTTCCAGTGTTTATGAGCTTTATAAGCTTGATAAGACTTGTAGGGCAGAGTTTCTAAAAAAAAAAAAAAAAAAAAAAAAAAAAAGGTCGAACAAAAGCTGCCTGATTCCTTACACTAGAGTTGCTATGGTAGAGTTAGATTGTGATAATAAATTGTGATAACATTGTCAAAAGAAAAAAATTCTAGTCTTCATTATTGAGTTTGTTGCAAACTCACTTTTTCTTTCTTTCATTCTTTTTTTTTTTTCTTTTTTAATAGCAATGACTAAAACTTCCAATTTCCTCAGGCCTAACCTGGCCTTTTAAAATGTTTTCAGGCCACTGTGAACACCAAACTCAATTCGGAATTTGCATTCACATAATATAATTTTTACCATCAATTAATCGATCACATTTAAATTCCTAAAAGTACCCAGTGACTAATAACTACCCCCCGGGTACTGTAAAAAGTTAATTTCCAAACACAAAGGCCACTCTGACTTTCAAAAAGCTGAGTTGAGTTTCCCACTGAGTCAAAACCAAAAAAAAAAAAAAAAAAAAAAGTCTCTTTTTTATGACCATCCTGACGATTATTCCAGAAAGTTATTTCCTTCAAAGAATAAAGGAAAACATCAAGGTTGTGAGAGCAGGAAGGTGAATTAGGAGTGGACCAGAGAGAGCTGGCTCTGGAAGATTCTACTTGTCCTACCTAGGTTCATTATGGAGGTTACTGTGGCAGGGCATTCCTTTCTTGGGTATAAAATGGCCACTCACCTACAGTCATAAAATGCCTGGCCGGGTGACCCAGATGACCCAGCACCTAGATATTGGAATTAGACTACCCAATTGTACAGTGAAATCCAAAGCTGAATGTACAAAAGGTGTTCAATAAATAATTAGGGTAGCATGATGCACCAGGCAGGACAGCTTTTGGAATGAGAAGACCTGAGTTAGAGACACCTGTTCTATCACTAACTAGCTGCGTGGCCTTGGGCAAGGCACCTAAATTCTCACTAGATGATAATGCCTATCTAGAGATTTTGTTGTCAGAAGGAGATTCAATTATGGATGTGGGAGTGCTTTGTGAAGCCTGGGGCAGATGGAAGGGTTGTCGTTATTGGGATAAATGCAGGTGCATTAGGGAAATGCTTTCTGTCCTTTGTGGGCTTTGTTTGACATGAGAGTGTCTAGTAGACAGATGCTACCACTTCTATTCATCACCCTGAGTTTAGCCTTACAGGCACCCAGTTGGTTGTTTCAACCTTAGTTGTAGATAATAGTAAATAACAGCTCAGTTCCCGACTCTCAGGCTATACAACCTGGTATTTGTAACAACCAAAGTAACTGAGCTATTAGAAAATGAATTAATTTGGGATCTATAATAGGTGTTGGCTTGGGTTTCGCACATACCCTGCATGATCATTGTATGTTTATATATCTGTCTCCTTGACAAAACTGAAAACTCAAGGACAGAGAGCAGGGCTTATTTATCCTTGGATGGTCTCCTTCTTTTCCTCCCTCCAAGCACCTAGCACTGGGTCTGGCTATAGTTGGTGCTCAATAAATGTTTGGTGAATGAATGGACAAACGATGGGAGAAACATAAAACCAATGAGGTGGAATCTAATTCCACAGCCTGCAAATCAAAATCAGACTGCAAATGGAGGTCATTTTCACAGGGATATATCTCAGCGTCACGTTGCAGTTAATCAGAACACAGCAATTTTTTTTTCATAAGCACAAGACAGATTAGATATTTTTTTCACATGGCCCTAAATAGCATCGTCTTCAACTAATTTTCAAAACCAAATGGGCTGCTTGAAACACCAAATCGGAATGCTGATGCGGGTTGGCGTGTTGGATAATTCACAAAGCTGAATCTTCACAGCCATGACAAAATCAAGCATGTCCAAAGAGTTAGTGGAATTGATGGGGTTGTCCTTGTGGCTATAAAATTGCCCCAAATTTTCCAGCAAATTGCTCCAGCCAGGGTGTCTTGAACTTGACAGCCCCAAACACAATTCTTCTCCACGCGGACCCAACTTGAGCCTATCATTTAGGTGGCAGAATGCACAGCAGAATGTACATTAAAAGTTAGTCTATGTGTCAGTTTCAGAACCCAATGGATTTCAACTGAGCACAGTCTAATGTAAACCTGTGTATAACTTTGGCTGCCCTGTAAGTCTTTGGTCCTGAGTTGGATGCAGTGGTAGTGTTCTTCACATAATAGTAGTTATTTAGCTGACACAGTCCCTAAGATTGTCCCATCTGGACAGCTTTGGGCGGATAAGTTCAGAGCAGACCCCTGGCCCCAAGATGTCGACCTGGCAGGAGCTGTGCCTCATACTGGTTATGTGACATGAGGCAAGTGGCTTAGTTTAGCATCCCTGTGCATCAGTATTGCATCTATAAAATGGAGATGCTATGAACAGCATCTATCTCAAAGGATGGCTATAAGGATTACACGGGTTAACGTAGAAGAAGCCCCTAGAACTTTCCCAAGCACATAGTAAACACTATGTAAGAGTTTGCTTGTAGACACTAGATACATCAACTAAAAAGACTACACTGAAGTCACATTTGTTTAAAACAATCAAACTTACATTTTCTTTTGGAGAAAACAGAAACCAAAACAAAATACTCCTTCCACTCAATTGCTTTTTACATCGAAACTGCTGTTGAATATCTGGTGCAAAGTGCTTCCTGAAATGACAAATGCTACTATTTCCGAAGGCATACTATGGTGTTTAAAAGGGCACACAGGGCACACACATGACATGTGTGTTTTTCACAGGCACAAACAAACAAACTAAAAAGTCACCGTGCATCTTCTTGGAGCTAAAATTTTACTTGACAACTTGAAGGAAACTAAACAAATGAAAACCAGTGAACCTACTTTATTTTAAAACAAAGGTGGATATATTGTGGAAGGAAGTGCAAATTCCATGACTTTTCAGGTTACAGGAGCCCTTAAAGAAATTTCACTTTGGGGTTTCTGCCTCAAGCTCATCCATCCTCCATCCCACCACCCTCGGCCCAACAATGTCCTACATGTTAGTGGCACAGGTGCCAGGACAGTGACCTGACAGATCCCCTAGGTTTAGTGCTTCTCTGTGTGAAGAGCAGTATTTTATATATATATTTATTTCAGGTGACTAGTTTCATAAAACACAACCAAAATGAATTCTTAGAAAAAAGAAATAAAGGAACAGGACATACAAAATGCAAGCCCCATCTTTTAAACTATTAGGTGAGGCAGACAAAATTACTGAGTCAAATTGCTATAAAATTTCCCAAATAAGGGCCCTCCATTGCTCTACTTATCTGGTTGTGGACTAGTAAGGAACTGTTTGATGCCCCGGCCACACTTGTTAGCTACCCCATGCAACTCAAGGGTGGAATTCGGAGCCACGCTGAGTGAGAAATGGGGCCCTGCCTGGCCCTCAGAGTTCAGGCCTCTCACTAATTCATTTCATCCTTGTGCAAAATGTCAAGTCCAGCAATGAGCTTCTTTGACTCCCTGCTGGGGTTCAGTCAGGGTGGGGCCTGGACCACTCCCTCAGCAGGTTGCACTGGGGTCCTTAGCATGCCCAAGGTCCTGGCCTCAGTTTCACAAATGGTTGTAGCTGAGAGATACAACTTCCTAAGAGAACCCTGTTGGAGGTGAGAAGCCGTCAGAAAATGAGGAAGGAAGTGAAGGGATTGATTTCGTGAAGTAGAGATTTCATTCCAGTACAGTGGTTCTCGACCTTTCTGAGAATCCATTGCAAGCTGAAGCCTTCCCCACTAGAAAAGTCCACGTATATAAATTAAGGGGCTCAGTGATCATCTGAAACCCATCCAGATGTCCCAGTGTACAAACCTGAACTTTAGGATTAGTGTAAATTATTAATTAAAGTGGACACTTATAAACAGCCCTGCCAGGAGGTATTTCCACCTCCTCTTGATACTTCTTTCTCTATATTCACTGCAACTCTTTGTTACTGCTCGTGCCCTCTTGCCAGCCTGACTCATTCCTGTCCTTGCAGTTCAAGAGGGCAAGGGCTTCAGTCTTTGAGGCTTGGAATGGGGCATGATGTGATTAGCTGCATCTGCTTTGTCATTGATTCTGGAAGTCGACTAAGCCTGCCCAGAACAACTGCTCCATGGTGGTGTAGCCCCTGAGAGATGGGCAGACAGGTGGGTCGTAGCTCTCCCATTATGACATAGCATCTCCTGGAGCTGACAACTCTACTCAAACACAGAAGAAGTTTAATGATGGGCTTTAGGTGAGAGACGGTTAGTAAGAGAAGGGCTCAGAGCTACAATTTCAAAATGCTTGGGGAACTACTTTGAAAGCCAAGAATGATTTCAGAAACACAGTGGTTTTTAAACCTTATGCATCCGGCCAGGATGTTTCAACTTAGGATGCTGAGCTGAACACAGTCAAGGAGTCAGAAAACCAACTTGGGCTGTGGAGACAGTATCATGAACAATGCTACGTAGCTGTCTACTTAATATCGGCTGCCACGCTTGTCTTTCCTAACTGTACCTCAATTTTGTTCAGATAAACACAATATGGTAATAGCTAACACTTTTGCTGGCCATGAGCTGGTACTGTCAAAGCTCCTGGCATTTATTATCAACTCATTCAAGCCTCATAACAACCCTATGAAGCGCGCCTAATATCTCTATCAGACAGATCAGGAAACTGAGGCTGAAAGAAATCAATAACGTGCCTGAATTCATACAGCTACTAGCAGGACAGGCATGTCTTAAATGCCAGCGTCCTGGCTCTGAGTCCAAGCTGTTAATTGGCGTGCTATACTGCCTTCATCCCATTCCCAGCTCTAGGGATAGGTCTTGATTAGTTTAAGCCAATCAGAACATGGCATTTTCTTGTTAAGTGCTGTTGGTCCCAGCCAGATACACGACCTGAGATGGACCAATCAGATGGAAGTAAGGACTGCAGCCTGCAGCTGGTATGTGTGCTGCCTATTGTTCCATCCTATAGGTAACCCATGCCCACGTTGGTGATAGCAGAGCAGGAAAATGGGGGAAAAGTCCAAATCCTTACTGATATCATTGACTGCTGAATCAACCAGTCCAGAAATCTGCCCTGCCTCTGTTATGTGGATAATATGTGTTATACAAAATAATACATTTCCCTATTGCTGAAGCTAGTTGATATGCACTACATGTTTCTAAAAGCATTCCACCTGACATGCGTGGGTCTGTCAGAGTGGCCTTGACTGAAGCCCAAGGCAAGCACTTTGGGGAGGTACAGAATACCAGATCAGGTTGAAGGTGGCTTTAGAGATCAACTCTCAAGTCTTTAGGGAAAAGTTATCTATGTGGCAGGTCCCCGAGCCCCTGGTTGCACCTTTTGCTTCTTATTATTACCTCGTGAGCATGTGTGTGTGTGTGCATGTGTGCGTGCATGTGTGTGTCTTTAGATATGTACACATGCACGCACATGGTGCTGCTCCTTAATTAAGAGATGGGGCAAAGAAAAAGTGGGGGTTGGGGAGCCCACCTCTTGGATCCATTGGGCTTCTATTAATAGTTCTGGTCAAGGCTGAGTAACTTATCTAGAATCCTACAACTAGTAAATGCCCTAGCCAGTGTAACAAATGCAGGTATGTGGCTTCAGAGACCAAAAATGAGCATTACACTTCCTTCTTAGATCAAGTTCCCCAGAAGCAGAACCTGAGACAGGGTGGATGCATGATTTGTTGAAGGGAGGAGGGAATAAGACAGGGCAGGGGAAACAGGTAAGCAAGGGTGTGGCAAGATACCCCTGTGTTAGTCAGTCAACAGGTTGCTCCCTGGGTGGCTGGGGGGCAGGGGGTATGGCATAACCCCTTGGCAAGGTGGCTCCACTTGGCTGAGAAGGAGACAGTTTTGTGCCCTTAGCAATCAACGCAGCAGCTGGGGGACAGATGCAGTGGCCTGGTAAGAGGGATCTGGATGGAGCACCAACAAAATCTATTACAGCTTCTATCATTATGTACTATTCCCTTTGTCTGGAAACCCCTTCCCCAACTTCTCCACCCACGTGCCAAAGCACATACATCTCCTCCATGACCCTTTGTCTCCCACCGTCCCTCAAGGACATGGCCTGTGTCCTATTTCTCTTAACATCAACATCCCTGTCCCTCCCCTGGCCCAGCACCCAGCAGATGCCTGGCAAAGAGTAGAGGCTTCAATAAATGTTTGTGGGATGCATGAATGGAGAAATGAATGGATTTCATGAATCCACACTCTGCTAATTTGGAATTTGTGATACGTTAGAGACAGGATATTTATTGAGTAAAAGTTTGGAAAAAAATACTCTAACTTGGGCTTTTACTGCTTATGTAGTTCATTACTAAGGAATGCAAGTTTCTAGTCCTCCCCCCCACCCCCATCCCATTACTTTCCACGTGTTATAATATGTAGAATAATTACAACTCAAGAAACTGCTTTTCTTTTAAAGAAAACAGCCAGCCTCTGCTATAATTAGACCTCTTGGTTAATTTAGAAGAATGTTCTTCACTCTTGGGCCTCCCTCCCATCTCCTACTCCTTCATCAAAAAAACAAAAACAAAACAAAACAAAACAAAAAAACGAAAGAAAAAATTTACAAGAGTTGGTTAATGAGAACTTCATTTTAGTTCAACTTCTGCGTAATACTTGAGGATGAATTATAGGACACAGATGATTCTAAAGTAAGTTGGTTCTCTCAGCAAAATACGAGAGAAAAATAATGATAAAACTTAGCCATTGATTTGACTTGTAGTCCATTTGATGATGCAAATGTCTTCCATTTGATATTCAGAATTTCGGAAAGGGATAGATGGTGCAGTGCCGAGGATTTTCGCCCCTGCCCTCTTGTGGGAAGGGTGCTGGGGCCTTGGCCAAAGAGGAGTATACTTAGGGCAGTTTCTGAAGGCAGTCCCTGGACAGCAGCATCAGCGGCACCTGCCAACTTATTGGAAATGCACATTCACAGGCGCCACCACAGACCTGAATCAGGAATCCTGGAGTGGGATCGGTAACATGTTTTAATAAGCCTTTCAGGTCATTCTGATGCTACTGAAGTTTGAGAACCACTGGCCTGATAATGAAGAGTTGGGAAGACCTTGTTTGGATTCTCATCTGCCACTTTCAGCCTATGAAGAACCTAACACCCACTCCCCCTGTTTGTAAAATGTGGATAAAATGGTGTAGCTGTGCGAGTTAATGAGTCTATATAGACGTCAAGCTCTCAACACGGTGCTGAGCACAGATTGCTTTCTCTGTAATCCTATATTATCTGTGGAAGGAAGAGAAACATGGAGAACAGGGTAAGTCCTCACATTTTCTCTGCGAGTGGCTGGGAAGCCAGAGTGGGGAGTAAACAGGAGGCCTTGGAATAATAGGGAAATGTCGAGTCTACAAGCCAGGAGAGAAGAAGGGTGAGATCCGGGGCAGCCTGAGGACCCACTCATTCAACAACAAGTGTGTATGAGGCTTATTCGGGGCTCTTCACAGGATTAGGGGCTGGAGATCAGAGGTGGACAAGATGGGCAGAGGGCCCCAGCCCTCGGAGGGAATTCTAGTTTAGCAGATGGGGTAGGAATTGTGTTTGCTGAAGCCAGCATCCCATAGAGGGTTGTGGGGGCGGGGGGAAGGTCAACCCATTTCTTTACAGGGAGCAGATCTATAGGTTCTGATGAACAGACATCCAAGCCAAAAGGCTTCTGTGAGTGGCGGGAGGTGAGGTGGGGTGTGATCTGAAGGCACCCATCACCTTTGCTCGGTGGGGTCTTCAGGCTGACTTGTTAGGTAAATGCTGCTCCTCTCTTCCTAGTGGCACAATGTGCTCCTGTCCCTCAGTCCCCAGTTCTTCATGCCAACCTCTCCCCACAAGCCCTTGACTCAGAGAGTTCATTCCAAAATACGACAGACATGTTGAAACTCAGGACACCAGAGGAGAAGGAACACTGGCCATCACGGTGATGCTAATGAATGCTACTTCCTGTACGCGAGAGGTGGGTTGTGCTTTCAGATGTTGCATATTATTTCATCCTCATCACAATTCCCGGAGGTAAACAGTATTGTTTTCCATTTTACACACCAGAAAACAGAGGCTTCAAGAGATTAAGCAACTTGCCCAAGGTACAGAGCTGGTGAGGAACCCTCCATGCAAGCCCAAGCTTACACCTGGGAAAAACTAGAGCCCAGGAAATCCAGGGCAAGGAGCTTTTCTCAAGGATTCACAGCTTCCAAGGACCCTTGTCATGCAGGGTCTCTAGTCCCGCTCCCCACACCAGAATGCAGGATATGGTGAGGCCAAAAAGGAACACCAACAGAGCCATAAATTGGGGGTTCATACCACTATATATTTGCTGGCAGCTGGGTTGGAGACACAAACGCAAACATCCGCCTTTACCCCAATAAGGGGTCTTCCTGCACCCCAGTCTCACTGGCAGCCGGGCGAGACACAGGAAGTAGGATCCACACGATCCACAATCCATCGTCCACACTTGCTAACCCCACTTTCTAGCTGCAATCCACCATCTGCTTCTCTGCCAACCAACAAACCTCCTTGCTAACTGCAATCCGCGCTTGCTGGCTCAGCCATGGCAGTTATATCAGGGGCCAATGGCTAACCGGTTACAGCTGATGGCCAACCAGTCATAGCTGATGGCCATCTACTACCCAAGCCAGCACCTTTCCACATGAGGTCGAGCGCCTGGAAACTGCTCTCTGGGACTCCGTCCCCACACTCCCCCCCTACAGGGTCTTGCCTCACAATCTACGCGACAAACGATTCCACAAGGGATCCTGTGTCAGGAACTCACTCATGAGAAAATTTCAGTCCAGTTCAAGTAATGTCCCAGGGGGTGTCCCTCAATGTCCACCTACTTTCTGGGCACAGCCAGGGTTTCTAAGGGTACCACCAGTCTTTCTGGGCACAGCCAAACTTCCTGGGCACAGCCAGGGTTCTGAGGGTACCACCAGTCTTTCTGGGCACAGCCAGGGTTCTCACATATTCTCAATGGCAGCCGGTCAAGACACAGGAAGTAAACACCCTCCAGTTCCACTACATGGTGGTACGTTTCCAAGCAAACAGTCAAGCCGGTCCATCAAATCAGGGATGAAAGGCACTTCCCCATAGTCCACAGTCATTCACCAGGACTGTGCATTGCCTTCACAATGTGTGCCCTCTCTGCAGGGCGAGGGCTCCAAGTCCTCCCCAACCTGAGGGTGAGGGACGACCTTGACCTCACCTATATCCTCCACTGAGGACTCAGCAAGCGTCTCCCCCTGGGTCCACAAGTCCGGCATTTGGGCCGCCCCGGCAAGCACTTCCCAGCCCACACGGCCGCAACAACCTTCGCTTTCTCCAGCTTATCCTGGTTGGAGAACCATCCACATCCTCCCACTCCTAAATGGGGCTCCAGCTCCCGAGAACAGTGGCTACCAGGCACCACACACAGTGTGGGGGCCACCTGTCCTCTTGCCCAGAGTCAGACACCATTCCTACCTTGCTGGAATCCTGCTCGCCACGCCAGGTGTCCGACTGGGTAGAGGCCTCGGTGTAAGATGTCCACAACTCTAGGAGTCCACGGCAGCAGCAGACCACCAAACGGCAGGCAACGCCTGCTATAGCCAATAGGGCGGCATGCCATACAGAGGCTTGAGAGGACCACCGATTCACCAAGGGGTCATGTTTCTCCCAGGCAGATTGCGCCTCCTGTTTCCGGCGCGGCTACTCACGAGCTTCCTGAGACGTAGTGTTCATACGCACAAACTACTCCACCATCCTTTGGAGAGTTCTGGCCGGCACCGTACCTTGCTCGCTGTGCTATGTGTGATGCAGGGTCTCTAGTCCCACTCTCCGCACCAGAACCCAGGAAATGGTGAGGCCAAAAAGGAACACCAACGGAGCCATGGATGGCGGGTTCATACCACTATATTTTTGCTGGTGGCTAGGTTGGAGACACAAAAGCAAATATCTGCCAGTACCCCAACAAGGGATCTTCCTGCACCCCAGTCTCACTGGCAGCGGGCAAGTCACAGGAAGTAGGATCCACATGATCCGCAATCCTCCATCCACACTTGCTAACACCCCTGGCTAGCTGCAATCTACCATCTACTTCTCTGCCAACCAACCCCCTGCAATCTGCCCTTGCTAGCTCAGCCACGGCAGTTATATCAGTGGCCAATGGCTAACCGGTTACAGCTGATGGCCAACCAGTCACAGCTGATGGCCATCTACTACCCGAGCCAGCATCTTTCCACATGAGGTCGAGAGCCTGGAAACTGCTCTCTGGGACTCTGTCCCCACAACCCTAATGGGGACTGAAGCCCTAATATATGTACTTTCGTTTATGGCAAACCACAATGCAATAACAATTTTGTGGCAAACACAAATGGTGAAAATCCCTGCAAAAAAAAAAAAAAAGAAAGAAAGAAAGAAAGAAAGAAAGAAAGACAAAGAAAAGAAACGGAAAAAGCAAAAGAAAAAAAAAAGAGAAAAGAAAGAGAGATTACTAAAGCTACTGGTAACATCAGCTGAAAAGTCCTGGAATTTCAAATTTGTCTTAGCCGATTTGCACAATCACCGCAGCCAGGTTTATATAGAAAACGTATGGCACAGGCTTTGATTGTAATAAATCCACAGAGCCCTCCCTCTTCCCTGCAACAAAAATCCTTTTCTTCCCTGGCTATTTAATATGCAAGGCAGATTGGAACATTAGCAGTGCAAAAGGGTAAATAATCTGGTAATTGATCTGGGATTTGTGGATTTTTACCTCAAATTTCTGTTTATGGTTGAAGGTCGTAAGCTATACAAACCTCTATTGATCAGAGTCCTTTGTTTAAACAGAACCTACTGTATTTATTTGTGCTGCTCCCCCAAAGTCAAACAAAAGGGCAGCGATCTAGCTAAACCTCGGCATGGCACTGCGGACATGTGGCCCGTTCCCTTGGCGGACAGCTGTTTTCAATCTGCACAGTTTGTCTTTCATACCCATATGAGATGAAGCAGCCTTCACTTAGCCTGGGAGACAGGCCAGCAAGAGAAGATCCGCACTTAACCCTTCCCAGACAACTTTCCTCCTCCCTTTTGACACTGAGAAGTGATTCTCAGGAGGCAGGAGGTTTCCCTTGAGTTGGCGACCTGGGCACTCGGTGTCACCTGTGTGTAATTCACCATGCACCTAGAAAACAAGAGCCCCTCCCCCCTCTGCTCCCATCTTCACTCCCTAGCTTTGCAGTCCCCACCCTTGACAGCTCCTCAAAGCTCTATGTCCCATGAGAGAGATTTGGGAAGGAGAATGGTTTTCGTTGCTGTCTCTGGGTGTTTTGGACTATCTTGTTTGAAGGATGGAACAGAGTGTACTAAAAGTCAGCCTGACTGGAGCCTGGGCCCATAGAAAGCAGGCAGGTTGCTGCTGGTAACAGGGTCCCCTTTCCCACGGTGGACTTAACTCTCTCCCGTTTCTGTTTCCCTAACACCAGATTTAGCTCCAGTTTTCTCCACCTGGGCACCGTTGACATCGGCGGCTGAAAAATTGTTCCTTGTGGGAGGGGTCTGTCCTACGCATTGCGGGATGTTTAGCAACACCATAGCCTCTACCAGCCAAATGCCAACAGCAGCCTCCACCCTCAGGTGTGACAGTCAAAAATGTCTCCAGGCATGGAGACATAATGTCCCGGGGGTGGGGCATCTCCCCTGGTTGAGAAACCCTGCCTTGGAGAAATGGCGTGCTAGCTTGTCAACGGCGGGAGTTCGAAAGCAGGCAGGAGCTCTTAACTCCTCTGGCCTCCTAGAGCTGCTTGACCTTCTCTTTCCCTTGCTAGTCCCAGTTTTCTCGTTAGTGAGGTGCCCATGAAAGGTCCTACTGTTCAGAGCTGCGCTGTGGACCCAGGGTAACATGGTGCAGTCAGCACCTCACCCTGGGCCTGGTGAGGGGTATTTGATGCAGGCTCGTCACACACTGTCACCCCAGGGCAGCTCAGAGAACTTGGGAGTGAAGGCAGCTGATGTGAGACCTACTCCAGTCGAGCACCGCAAGCACCACGGTCGGGTTTTTAACGCTCTTTGCCAATAGTAACAACTCTTGATTTTTGGAGGGAGCTCTGTGGCTTGGCAAGCAGAATCAGAATGGATTTGCTTTTTTCTTCCATCTCGGGCTTTGTGGAAATAAAAACATTTGCAGAGCTGGGGCTGAAGGCAGGTGGCTCACAAATGCTTAGTAATTAATTGCTCTGAGTAGGGGAATGTATTAAAATAAATCGAAGCCCTTTGTAAAATAGGGTTATTCTCAGCTTGGATATTACATTCTCCTGGCTGTTAAATCTTTGAAAAATAATATATCAGGACCTGGATATAATATGCGTGTCTTCATTGCCAGCCCAATCGAGATTCAAATCCCAGCAGAAGTACTTTCTAATTATTGAGTGTTCTTGGGCAAGTTGCTTTACCTTGCAATGCTACCCCAACCCCTATTGGTAAGTGGATAAGGGTACTGACCTCAAAATATTGCTCTGAAAATAAATAAGGGGCCGCACATAAGTCCATCAGTGTGTATGACACATTCTTGACGTTAGCAAACAAGAGCTGCCATCATGATCATCATCATCATCATCATCATTAAAGGGTCCTCTATTGAGTGTCTAATTCATATCCAAATTCAAAATAACATTAAACCCATAATCCAAACATAAGTGTTTTAAGGTATTCAAACACATATCCTTGTGATACCCAGATAATTTTCTTTTCACTTTTTATTAGGATATTTGTGTTATAGGTTCAGTCATAATGTTTGGGGTGGGGAAGAATTACTTCTACCTTTCTCAAACTCTAACTTCCCAAACTGAGAAGGTATTCTTAAATACGGTGAAGTGCAACCGGATGAAGCAGAAAGGAGAGTGAGCAAGTTGAGGCAAGGTCTTTACAGGCAGAGCAAGCAAGCTAAGATCCTGAGTCTCCAAGACCTGTGTATAGGCACAACATTTGCTGCTCATGATGCGATCTCATATATATGGCATTCACATGGCCCCCATTATTGGGGAGCATGAAGACCTCTACCATGTCACACTTTTAGAGTAGAAAAAGGACCCTGGGGTTTTGACTTGGGGTTTGGTGCCCTGTCCAGCCTTTGTATTCACCAGCATGGAAATGATTCAGCCTTCCATTCTGGGGAGAGTGGGTTCCTGTTTTCTCCCTTGTTCCCGGGTCCTTAAAAAATATCTTAGAAGGTGTAAGAAGAGGAGATAGCCAGCAACTGAGAGTGTCTCGTGGAGAAAGGAGAGAAAAATCAACAATCACAGACATTTATTCTCACAGCTTTCTGCTTCCAGTCTTTTCCTCCACTTTCCTCTTCTTCCCAAGTTCCCACTGGATCCCCCCACCCTCCCCACAAACACCACATTCCTGTATTTTTCTTGAGGTTCAAGTTTATCTACTTTCACTGAATGAAACAGTTTGCCTTTGGGCCATTTGTGCTAGGAAGCTTCTCTTTTGAAATATGCATTTTTGAGTCATACAGAATTATATATGCAATCTATATGTAAGTCATGAAACTGAATATAAAATGCCTGTATAACAATGCCTTAAGAACCATAAACCAATATTGGTGAATTTTCTTTCCCAAGGCCCTTCTTTTTCCCTTATCAAGTAGCTGCTATCCTGAATTTTATGATTATCATTAAAAACATTTATGATATTTCTCTTTAAAACTCTTCTCTTTATGTACGTATGCCTCAGCTCTAAATGGTGTGTGTGCAGTTTGTTTCTCAGCTTTGTGAAAATGTCACCATAGTCTATATTATCCTACTTTACGTGTTTATTCTTCTCCTCATTATGTTCCTAAGATTCCTCCATGTTGGCGTCTGTACCTATAAGTAGTTCATTTATTTTCCCTACAAACTAGTGTTCTATTCCGTTTATTTATTCATCTGTTGATGGATAATGGAGTCATTTTCAGTTATCTGTTTTTTGTGTGTAGCTGTTTTGCTTTTAGAAATATGACTATATGGACTATGTGACATTCTTGTACATAGTTGTTTGACGAATGTGAATACGAGTTTTTCCAGAGTACACACCTAATTGGATTGAAGAGGGATTAGGGGTCTGTAGATTTACTCCCACAGTGAATTTTCTGATTAGTCAAGGATTCTTGTTTGTCTGCTCCAAAGAAGCCACCTGGTTTCTTTCTGCAGAATTTATTTTCCAAAAGTTAATTTCCACTTCATGACTTCCTGAAAAATGGCTGCTCAGCCAAGGTTCCTTTCTCTCACTCTTACACAGGGGGATAGTTTTAGAAGACAAAGGCCCTCAGCTTGAATCCTGGTTCTTCCATTTACTAATAATGGGAAAGCCTAAGCGTTTCCCCTGCTTCTGTCTTCTGCCTCCTGACTATCCCGGTGTCTTTCCCATGTGGGCCTGTGTGATGTGCTTCCTGTCTCTAGGATCTGTGAGTATAATGAACTTTATTTTCCTGAGCCTGCATCATCTTGTAGCTGCACCTGACTGCCTATCACATAAAAGGATACAAAGCTATTGTGATTCAGGATTCCTCATGACCTCTGCCCTTGTGTTACCAACGCGCAAATTGTCGTTGGTGTGTGATGCCGTAGCACCTTGAATCTTGAACCCCCTTTGCCTTTATAATGGAATGGACTGTTCACACCTAACTTTTTAAATGCCATGGAAAGTGACCACTGTCCTCCATCTAGAAAGAAACAGGAGCCCTTCCTAAAGGCAAGGGGAGATAGAGTTGGATATTCCAAGGTGGTTCTTTGCTCTATGAAATGCTAAGCTTTCCTGTGAGGCTCCAGGGCATTTGAGATGGATCCTGCTCCTCACCGTCAGGGGTTGGGGGCGGGGCTTGGCTAGTTTATGTCTTGAGTCTCCATATTTAGGATCTCTCTCTCTGACCCAAAGCCTTAGCACCTTTGCCTGTCAAAGGGACATTATAGCAGGTAACTATTAAAAAACATAACAATCATTACAACTAATTACAGTGTTTACACCTGCTCTGGAGATCCAAGATGAAAGACAGTTCATAAAGGCAGATATTGGGACAGGTGAGCAATGTGATTAGTTAAACAATCTTATGTATAATCACACACATAGAGCATTCTTCAGATGCCACGAGGCTGGGTCATGGCAGTGCCCAGGCCCCTCCCAAATGCTGAGGTCCAGGGGCGTCTTTCATCTCTCTTCATTCAACTCCTCAGACCTAAGGCTCCCTGAGTTCACCCCTTCCCTTTGAAATGAGGACAACCCAAGCACCCAGCTTATAGAGCTTCTGTCCACACAAAAACATTGTGAGTTCATTAGCAGGCCCAGGGAAAAGTGTTTTAAAGGCCTTCCTTTGAATCTCAGCTCTTACTTATTAGCTCTTAGTTCTAAGCAAATTGTTTCACCTCTCCCAGTCTCATTTTCCTCATCTATAAAATAGAGTAAGAATAGTACTAAGCCTTGGAGGTTTAGTACTAGGTTAAGAATAGTACTAGGACGTTAAGAATAGTACTAGGCCTTGTTGATTAAATAAGATATTAGCACAATGCCTGGCACACGATCAGTGTCCATGACATGAAAGCTATTACCAATCTATTGCAATTACTGGCACTTTCTCAGAAAATAGTTAAGCTACTTGCCCAGGGTTGTCTAGTGTTGCCCTTTCTCTAGGCTGGTGACAGATAGTTACGATATATATATATATATATATATATATATATATATATATATATATATATATGCATTTTTATATGTATAGGGATATATTTTATATATCCCTATACATAAAATGAACCACTTTTTGTGCAAATAAAACTGAGTGGATGGATGCTCACCAAACTTTTAGATCTGGCTTAAAATAAAGTCTAAGTGGGAGCTGTACTTAAAAGAATAGGCAAGCATCATCCAGAGTAGCTCAAACTGAAATTATAGTGTGTGGTCCATGTGACTTATTGATTAGAAAAATAGTTCATGCCATGTGAAGATGAGAGAGAGAGAGAGAGAGAGAGAGAGAGAAAATAAAACAAAAGAGAGATATCTTCAGGATATGATGTGAGAAGATGCTGTTTCTTACTGGGGCAACTCAATACAGCAGCAGAAGCAGCCACAGGACTTATTTCATAATAGTTATTGATTATTCTTTTTTTTAATTAAAGTTTATTGGGGTGACAACTATAATGATGATTCTTAGCAGCTAGTTTAAAATAAGCCCATAGGGAGGATCTCTGAGTAGCCAGATTCCTCAGTTTGGGTACTGGGTTACTTATGCTAAAAACTCAGGGAGCACAGACTCCTGTGGAAATGACCCTCTGACGACCCCACCCCTCCCTGTGGCAAGTGAAAGAAAGTCAGGACAGAAGGACAAACATCAAGGAGAATGAGGTGGCTGAGTGATGATGTCCCTGCTCTTACCCAGAGAACATCCACTGTGGTGTAGAATGGGGTGGATGCACCACAACCCCCAAGTGAAGGCACACCGAGTGCCCCTTTGGCCTTAATATGTGACTTGATTCTTACAGCAGCAACACGAGGCAGGCAGTGCTTATGATGATTTTTTCTCCCTACTTGACAGACATGAAAACTGAGGCTCGGGGTGGCTGAGAGCCTTTCCTGAGGTATTATAAGTATCCTGACCTGTGCCTAGTGGCCTCAGAGGATGTGTCATTTCAAGAGTTCGGCAGATGGACCTGATGGGAACACTTGACCCTGGAACAGTATCAGGGCCTGGAAATAGGGGTTTGGTGGGGATGAGTGAGGCAGGGAGTGAGCAGGGACTGAAGTCACCTGTTCTTTTGGCAGGAGAGACATGTGGGTGAAATTCCCTTTGGCCTTCCTTGATCTTAGAAGCAGCCACAGCACCCAGACCCCAGTCGTTCTGCCTTTTCCGTGGTTACTAACTGTGCTACAGGGCAGCTGAGAATGCTCTGCTCTTGAGCTTGAAGTGGGTTTGGGGTGTGTTTCCAAGGCCAAGCCCAGGTGCCTGGGCTCCTGTGTGCACCTTGCCGCACCCCCAGAGACCAGGGGATCAGCAAGGTAGGGAGACCTCCGATCTTATCAGCTGTGATGGGTGGCCAGATGCGTGGGGCAGCCTCAAACAGGGGCCAGGCAACAAGATCAAAAAAGATAGCAGGCTCTTTCAGTCTCACTTTGTGTCAGAGCGGAGGGGATCTGATGCTCGACAGTTTGTACTTGCACGTGAATTTCGTTTTTTCCACAGCTGTCAAATCAAATTGATTTTCAGTCATTTGGACCTGGGTAGCTTCAGCAAACTAGGTGAAAAGCTAGTTTATCCAAGGAGTCATTTATCCAGTGCTTCTGCAATGGGAACATAAGTTTTTAGTGGCTTTCGTAAACAAATCACCAATTCCAAAAGGTTCTGGTAACAGTAATCATAATTACTTTTTATGAAGCATCTACTACATTTCTTTGCTTTGATCTTTTTTATACTTCTCCAACAATCCTTTGAGGTAGATAATAGCTCAATTGATGAGCACTTACTTCTCATGCATTCTCTCATTAAATCCTGACTCTCTTATTCAGTGTATATCATTATCCCAATTATTTAGAAAATGAAACTGGGGCTCAAACAATCGCATGTCACTTGGCCAAAGTCGCACCGGCAATGACAGAGCTGGGGTTCTGACTCAGTGCTGGGTGGTGCCACACAAACTCTTCCTGCCTGTGCCTCTAGGACCAAGGCCTTTCTCCAGTATCACCTACCATATTTGTCTTCGGATTTTGATTCACCTGGAGTGACAGGCACAGGTGGGTGCTTCGTTTTGAAACAGGGACATTGTAAAGGAATTGAGAGAAAGAAGAGCAGCAGAACTGAAATCCCAAGGGAAGGGTGAGGTCTGTCGGCCATTTCTGAGTCCAGCTCTGCCACTTGTGGCCGGGGTGGGGGGTCGGGGCGGGGGCTTGGCTGGATCCCTGGCACTGTCAGCTTCTCCATCTCTGCACAGATAGAAAAAGAAATCCCACTCCTTCAATGGTGACCGACATTCAGTGAAATAATGCGTGTGAACGGTTAGCATAGACCCTGGGATGTACTCGGACCTTAGTCAGTGCCTGCCCTGGCGTCAAGTTAACCAGAGACTGATTTTCTGTTTGTTCCCTTCTTGCCAAGGACAAAATCATCCTGCCACTTGGCAGGAGGGTCAGGCTTCAGCCCTCCCAAGCTGGCGGCTTTCCTGGGATGGGTGTGATCAGAGAATGAGTTTGAAATATCAGTTCCCTTCCCATTTCTGCCACTGAAGTCAGGTCTCAGTGGCTTGTCTAGGGTGGCCAGATTTCGCCAATAAAAATACAGAAATCCCAGTTCCATTCGACTTTCAGGTAAGCAATGCATACTTTTCTGGTGTAAATGTGTCTTAACTAGAAAATGCCTGTCTTCTCTGGGTTCTGGATGTGCATCCCCGTGGTTAGCTGTTCTCGGCAGAGGGGAAGCCCTGCAAAAGGCTCCAGCGCTGGACATATCTGGCATCATCCATTGTGGGTACTTGGACCTGGCCAAGAAACACAAACAGCCCCAGGGGGGCACAGCATTGGTCGCCTCCCCTTAGTAGGGACATATGGGGGAATTGGAAACTGCAAATGTTGGCACGGATCAGGACCAACAGGTATTTCCTGGGGAAAGGCTTAATGTGTTGGAGAGTGCCGCCATATTGGGCCCTTCTGGACGAAGCTGCTCCTAAGTATGCCTTTTCCACAGCTGCCCTCTGGGGCCCAATCACAGCGACGTCGCCAGCTTGACAAAGCTTGGACACTGGCTCCCGAGGCAATGTTTGCACTGTAGGCAACTTCTTTTCTCTCTCTCTTCTCCCCTCTTCTCTTCCCTACTTCTTCTGTTGGCTTCTTTCTTTTTTCTCCTCAATGTCTTTCTTCTTCTCTCTGCTCCTTTCTGCTTTGTAATACAAGGCAGGGAGAGGTTCTCAATTGCACCGAGTTGGTCTCCAGGAGACAGTGGGCAACGTCTGGAGACAATTTTGGTTGTCCCAGGTAGGGGAGGAAGTGTTTTGGCATCTAGTGGATGGAGGCCAGGGGTGTGGCTCAATGTCCTACAATGCACAGGACGGCCCCCACCACAAAGAGTGATCCAGCTCCAAATAGCAACAGACAAAGCTAAGAAACCCTGTGGCGAGTTGATGGAAAGATCTATTTCCTCCTGACGTGGACTTTCTGTGACCGCAGAAAACCCCCCCAGGCTCTCTTGGCCTCAGCTGTCTCACCTTTGCGAGGTGCAGTCTGAACAAGGTGGTCCTGAGGACCCGTGCAATTGCACCATTCCCTATATCTGAGCAGCTGTTCCTTCTACTTCTGGTGCCAGGTCCTGTGGCCTCCATGGAAGGCAAGAGCACCTACACAGAGAGCCCCTTGGTCCCTGTGATTATGTCTTTTTCGCTTTCCTGGCTGTGAGGGCTGAGGCAGCCCAGGCCCATCCCCACCCATCTGGGACCTTCCCCCTGGCCCTGGGCCAGCACGGCTGTCAGGCTCGGCAGGCCCTCACCTGAGGCCCTTGCATGAATCCCGGCACATTTTGCCTCTATTGCCCAAGGACTGGCATTGGATCAAAGAGCTCTAGTTGGAACAACAGTTGGCAGCAGGAGGTGGATCAGCAAAATGGGCATGCAGCACCTCGGCCTCCTAGTGTGTGGTGAGTGCAGCCCCTGCACCTTCGTCTGAGCCAGAGCCCGGCCTTCGCCGTCCCTTCTCCGGGGACATTAGCTCTCTCTTTCCTGCCCGCCTGTCTCTCTCACTCATATCCTCAGATCCTGGGGCTGTAGACCCTCAGTGGGTCCTGGGACACCATGGATACACAGCCTGGCCTGCATGCAGCCCCGCTTCCCTGCCTCCTGGCCTGAAATAAAACATCAGAAATAGCGGTGACCATTTTATGCAGCACTTGGGTGTCCTTTCCGAGTCGTGGGACTCGCATGCATGGTCTCGTCTCCTCTTTACCACAACCCTCTAAGGTAGATTCTCCTATTATTCCCACTTCATAGTCATTTTAATAACTGTCCCTTGGGCAGTCACGTAAGCTCTTTATATTACATGACTTTCTATTAGCTCATGGACTCCTCACACCACCACGATGAGGTAGGTACTAGTCTTAGGCCCATTTTACAGCTGAAAACACTGAGGCACAAAGAGATGAGTAAGTAGCGGACCTGGGAATCAGCCCCAGATATGGTTTCAGAGTTAAAGCCCTTAACCACTTTGCATACTGTGTCTCAAAATGAGCAAAATCACGTTCAGAGAAGTTGATCAACTTGCTGGGGGCCATGAAACCAAGACGTGTTAGAGGAAATCGTGGGACCCAGGTCTGGCCCCATTCATCATGCCTTCGTGCTATGTTTATATATATATATATATATATATATATATATATATATATATATACACACTATGTAGCACTAGTAAACAAATAAGTGGGAAAAAAACACAAATAAAACTCTGTGTGTGTTTTATTTGTTTATGCACTTATTTTTGACATGGTAGGGATTTAGAAACCCACATGTGTACATATCAACGACAATTTCATTAGTAGTAAATCTATTTAAAACACACCAGTGTTAATAATCTGCAACTGACTTTCTCATGCGCAGAATCTAAGGAGAACTGGAAAATTACTTCAGTCATTGTCCCCACAGGCTTGATGAGACAAACCAGCCACATGAACATACTTTTAGTTCTAATCTTAGAAACTTTTCAAAGCAGGTCAGGTTTCCACTCTGATAAATGGAGTGAAGCTCACAAAGCTTAGCCACCAAGCTAAGAAGGGCCGTAACCCAGGCCTGTCTCACCCCACAGACTGCTCCTTACCAGTTCCCTACCCTACATCCTCCACAGATCCAAACTCTGAGGCAGGCCTTGGCTGTGGGTGCACAGGACGTGGGAGCAGGTGGCCCAAGCAGCAGGAGTCATCCGTGAGAGTGCCCTCCCCTCTCCGCCGGCCACAGAGCCCTGCCCCATGTAGTGTCTCAGAGCGTCCAGGCTTTCACAGTGGTGCATTCCTCAGTGAGGCTCACAGGGTAAAATTCAATGGCAAATTATCCTAAAGAAACAGGATTTTATCATTCTGCTCTGGAGTGTTTCGCCTTGGAAATAAGTATGTTGGCATGTGTGGAAGCCGAGCGCGGTAGGTCCATGTTTGCATTGTGCAAAGGAGCGTGAGGCCTACTGTTGGCTTGAGGCAGGTACAGGTCGGCCACAATCCCAGAATCTGGAAACCTCCTTTCATGCCCCAGGAGGGGCCACAGCAGAGCCAGAACTAGACTGTGCCTTGCAGGGTGTTGGCTTCTTAACAACCTGCTGGTCCATAATTACTGATGAGCTCATAGAAAAGAAGCCATAAGTTGGCCATGGAGGGGGCTCAGTGGGCAGGGGCAGTGGTCATTTGTACAGAGCAGCTGCAGGGAGAGGATGGAGGGAAGACTTCCCGCAGCTGCCCCCTTCCTCTCCCCTCTTCCCCACCTTCACCTGGATGAACCCAGCTCCCCTTGTCTTGGTGGCTTGGCAGGTGTCTGCCGTTCACACGGTTAAGCTGCCCCAGACCTGCCCGTGGAGGCCCCACCTTGCCACTCCCACCTGTCTGCTTCCAGAACAGAAATTGTGCAAGACACCCCACATGCGAGCTGCCACCAGGGAGACAGCCAAAGAGGCTCCCTGCCTGGGAGGCTAGCAGGCAGCTCTGCCACAGGAGCAGGGTGACATGGGTGTGAAGCTTGAATGCTGGACTGATCAGATCACAGAAAGCATCAGATTCGAGAAGAGGATTCCACGGGAAGCGATACTGGCTACGAGCTCTACCTGCCGTGGTAAAGGCCTGCGGGTGCCAAGAAGCGGTGCTTTGTATATGGAGCCGGAGCGTAACTTCACCTGCTGGGACAGTACATCACACACAACACAGTCCCTCTGAGGCCAGTCTCACCCCTTCTCCACATGCCAAAAGAAAAAAGTAACCTGGCCACTAGAAACATGGATGATGCAGATTTTAACGAAGCTTTCCAAGGGAAATGGAAGAAGGGATTACATCAAGCACTAGAGGATTTTCTTATAGCATCACTGTCCCACCCTTTCAGTAGGAGCTGCCCCTCCCTTTGGTCTGTCCCAAGACTCTCCCGTAGCAGTCTCTCCTGTCACCTGGCTTTGTGCCCCTCACAGCTGCCCTTCAAAAACCAGTTCTCACATCTTATTCTGCAAAATATCTTGCTTTTAGCAACACAGAAGCCTAGTTAGAAAATTGCAGATCATAAACCAGTTTGGGAAGCCTTACTTCCTCTAATAATATACCCATTATTTTTTACTTTATTAATTAAAAACTGATTTTGTATTTCAATCAAACAGAAAATGACAAGACACCCATGTACCCACCTAATCTGACCGATGTTAGTATTTTCCTTTTTTTTTTCCTTTGGATCTCCCTTTCTCAATATCTCTTCTCTATTCTCTCACTCTCTATTCTCTCTCTCTATTCTCTCTCTCTCTCTCTCTCTCTCTCTCTCTCTCTCTCTCTCTCACACACACACACACACACACACACACACACACACACATTATGCAGAAGGTAAAGACCTACAGCCCATTTCTAATTTCTCTCTCTCTGGAAACATTCCCATGCATGTCTGGTGAGTGTCATTTGGTCTGAATCCAGGATAGCACTGTGGTTATGAATGCAGACTTGGAAGCCAGACAGCCTGGCTATGAGCTCCAACTCTGCACCAAGTAGCTGGGTAACCTGGGGCAAGTTGCTTCACTTTTCTATGTCTCAGTCAAATAAAGAAGATAGTAAATCAATCCTGGGTACAGTCGTCAAATGTTAGTACATTTGAAGTCCATGGAACAGAGCCTGGAATAAATAAATGTCTAATAGTATTAGCTATTATTGTAATCCATAAACAATATAGAATAGTTTTTTTGTGTGTTTTTAAAATTTGCCTAAATTCTATCATAGCATCACACACACACACACACACACACACACACACACACACTCTCTCTCTCTCTCTCACACACACACACACACACACACACACACACAGTCTTTTTGCAACTTATTTTTTTCACGCACTCTCATTATGTTCAGACTTCCCCATTTTGATACATATAACACATCCATTTTAGTTGCTATAGAGTGGTATATCATTGTTGTTTCAATGTACATTTCCCTGATTTCTTATCCTAAAATTTATTTGGAAATGTAAAGAGCCAAAGCAACTCTTTTCACAAAGAGTGAAAAGAGACTTACTTGCCCTATTATAATGATACTGAGACTTATTTATAAGTTTTTGCAGTGCTGTCCCATAGAACTCTCTATAATTGCGGACCTAGTCCATACGTGTGCTATTCAATATGGCAGCCACTAGCGACCTATGGCTACTAGCCACGGAAACGTGGCTAGTGCGACCAAGGAGCTGAACTTTTACGTTAATTGAATTAAAATTTAAATAGCCACATGTGATAGGGACTATCCTATTGGACAGCACAGATTTCGAGCACCAAAACATTGTGATCAAGTTGTAGAGACTACTGTATTTGGTGGACCAGTAGACCAAAGAGATGGCCGAGCGAGTCTAGAGACAGACCAACGTTTGGCCTGGGCCACAATAGTAAAAGGCTTCCCAGGCTTGATTGATTACAGGCAGAGGATGATGACGAATTTCCTCTTTACAATTCCCTTCAGAAATTCCTCAAAATTTCCTCGTTATAATTTCCTCGTTACAATTTCCTCAGGTTGTAAGGCACAGAAAGTCAGCTTCAGTAATTTATAGTCACATCTCACTTCAGACCTCAACTGGGATTACCAAACTCAATCAACCACTTTGGTTTCCAGAAGTTGCCAAAGGTCCTTGAATCATTTCCAGAATGGAGTCCTCTCTCTCCAGGCGACAGTGACGTGTGTATTGGTCTGAGGAGCCCAGCAGACTGTCTGATCTGCATGGGGGGACTGTTGCCTTCTTCTCCGGGCCCCAGGCGTCAGTCCTCAGCCAGTTACTGCCTTAGATCACAGGCTCAGAGCGACTAGGTCACACGGGCTCCAATGCTGGCTCTACCGCTTTCCACAGCTAGGGCCAAGGCACAGAACTTGGTGGCAGCTGTCTACCATCTGCTCATCTGTACAATGGGAATAAGTAGCTCCCTCGGAGGTTTGTGGTGAGGATGATGTGATATAATGAATGTATTGTGCTCAGCTCAGTACAGTAATGAGTTCCTGTAACGAGTAGGTACTCCGTAAACACGTGCTAAGTCCATAAAAATATCATCTGTACAGTAGAGGGTTTCAAGTTATGTGACAGCAGTAGATTATATTCACGAGCAACACATATTCCTTCTCCCCCTGACCCATTATCCCACTTGGTCATGTTTGGTCAATGGGACATGATGAGACACGAGTGTGTGCCAATCAAGCTGACACTGTTAAGAAGCTCTGCATATTTCTGCTCACCTCCCTTGAGCTCCTGCCCTCTGTGGTAGTAGGAAGAACATTCCTCAGGGATTGCCTCTGCAGCCCGAGTCCTAAAATGAGAGGCAGGTGGAGCCTCTGGCTAAGGCCCAGCCAATAAGCCAACCCGGCAGCAAGAAACACAATGCTTGTGGTTGTAAGCCACGCAGATCTGGGGGGTTGTCTGTGATACGGTTGCAGCAAAACTTAAGGAAGTGACCCACACTTAAAATCATCAGTCTTGTACAGGTGTACTTTGAAGAGTGCAATGTTCCCTCAGGTGGGCAGGATGCAGTGTTACTTGCAAATTCATCAATAATGTGGCTTCATGTATTGTCTCTTATGTGTTTGTAACACACTTTTTCCTTTGGCCCACAGCTGTGGATAACTCTTGTCACCCCTCTGGAAATCCAGTGGTTTATCATCGAAGGGGGAAGAGCAGTTGTTGAGCTAAACTAGTGAGTATCTTGAATTTTTTATTTTGGTTTTTATTTTTAGGAGAAAATATGAGGCACTCACCTTAGGATGTGAGGCTTTCTCACATCAGAGGAAACATTCAGAATGAGTTACAAGTTCTACCTTCTAAAGGGCAATTACAAAAGAAAGAAAAAAAAGTCCAAGGAAACCCTTTTAATGCCTATAATTTTCCTAGTACTTACATGTCCCATTAAAAAGAAAAATGACATTAAAATAATTTTAAAGGTTTTGGCTTAAGCCCATTGAACTAAGGAAATTCCCCCTCTTAGAATCAAGTTCTCGTTATCTTGGCCCAGCCTGCATTAAGGATGGACTCCTGCAGAGATGTGATCGGGTGACTGGATTCCAGCTGGGAACAGCCACGCTGAAATTAATATGGCGCCAACCTTCCCATAACGTGTCCTACATGGCGGCTCCTTGCCTTGCGTGTCTCTTAAGAGCCCTTCAGATGGAAATCTGCCAAATTTCTTCCTGCAGCCATTCTATTTAGGGGTTGTCCCTGTGTGTTTTTCTGATGCCAGGTCTGGCCTTTTAAGATTGTTTGGTCTTTTTTCATAGAAACACGTGGCTCATCTAGCTCAGCTGTAAGCAGCGGATGGATGTGAGGTTTTGTAGTTACTTTTTAATCCCTCATTTCTCAGTGTGTCTCATTTTTTGCCCTTGGTTTTAGTTAGATTTTGCCACTGTCAAGAGGTAAGTGTTGGTATGTAAACAGTCTAAGTGCCCATGGATGGAAGAATGCATAAAGAAAATGTGGTATATACATACAGTGGAGTATTATTCAGCCATGAAAATGAATGAAATCTTGCCATGTGCAAAATCATGGATGGACCTCGAGGGCATTATGCTAAGTGAAATAAGTCAGACAGAGAAAGACAGAAAGTGTAGGATCTCACTTATATGTGGAATCCTAAAAACGCAAACCAACAAAGAAGCCGATAGATGCAGAGAACAGATTGGTGGTGGCCAGAGGAGGGTGTGGGTGGAGAGGGACTAGGTGAAGGGGGCCAATTGTACCGACTTCCAGTTATAAAATAAGTAAGCCATGGGATGTGCTGTACAGCGTGGTGACTATAGTTAGTAAGACCGTATTGTATATGTGAAAGTCGCTAAGAGAGTAGATCTTAAAAGTTCTCATCACAGGAAAAAAAATTTTGTAACTATGTGTGGTGACAGATGTTAACCAGACTTACTGTGGTGATCATTTTGCAATATGTACAGATAGCAAGTCATTATATGGTACACCTGAAACTAATATAATGTTATATGTCAATTATACCTCAAAAAATCATAATTCAGGTACAAATAAATAACATAATTGATGTGTGCATACCAAGACAACGAGAGAGAGGGAGAGAGAGAGAGAGAGAGGCATTGAAATCTTTTGGCGGGCCATTATCTATTAAACTGATAAAAGTGTTTAACCCGTTAAGTAACAAGCTGCTGAGAAAGAAATCTGGGGATTTAGCTCCTATGTTTTCATTTATCCATGGTGGCCCTCCCGTCATGTGGTTGTTTCTCCCAGAAGGAGTTGCAGGAATAGGGTACCAACACATTACTGGCCACCTGTCAGACTCCTGTCAAGTGGCAATGATTTTCAATCACTGCCAAGCAGGTTCTAAATTTGAACCAGTGACCTAGGAAGAAAGTCTCTATAGCCCATTAACAAATTCTTCTCTGAGCCCTTTGCTTCCCTGACTAACACCATTTCCAATAAAACTCCACTTTTGTCATTGAATCTGTCAACATGCCTACAAATCCCTGAAGGGTGAAATTAATTTGAACTACAGAGTTGGACAAACAGGCTCAAAAGTGCCTTCTTCAGAAATAGAAGCCAATATTTCAGACATTGATCCATTTGGAAAAAATGGCCTCAGTTTCTCTCTTGCAGCTTGGGCAGCAGTGGGAGCTATATGCAGTTATACATGGCAAATCATAAATATTCCAAATTGTATTTTTTTATTTTTTTGGTGCAAAGTAGACGAATCCTGTGTGATGGTGGCTGACGCTCTTAGAGATTAAAAACAGCGCTTTCTACCTCTGGAGAATCCTTCCTATGACCAGGTTACCTGAGAGATTCAGTTTAATTGCATTAGGAAAACACACTTTCATAGCGTATGAAATCCTTTTTATTTATTTATGTATTTTACTCTTCTTTCTGTCAACTATAAACCCCAATGTGAGCAGCAGAAGCTTCCTGTGGTAGGAAATAGATTATCTGATACTTTGTATCTTACTAACATCTGTGTAGTAGTTCAAACCTTATTGAAAGCCCAACACATTTTCTTAAACTTTGGTAATATTTGTTGTGAACTGGCCTAGAAAATAACTAGATATTGCTTGAAGCTACACTGAGCACATTCTCTGAGCTTGAAGGCAGGAAGGTGTGGTAGAGAGTGAGGGATACCGTCTGTTCCTGGCATGAGTCAGTAAGAGAGGGTCTGAGCTCCTCTGACCCATCCTGGATTTCCTGGGTAGATTTTCTGTGATTTTATAGATATACAGGAGGTACACACATGTTCATCTAGGACTAAACAGTATCCACATCTTATTACAGAACATACTTTGGCCTTGCAGGGAGGCGAGAGGGACAGGTGAGGGGTGGGCTTCAGAAAGTATTCAAGACAGATACAAGTTAACAAAAACACCACCTTCAAATGCCAAAAGTTAAAAAGAGCTCTTTGTATATATTCAGTTCATCCATTAAACAAATGTACATTTGCTCCCTGCTCTGTGGAGCGGGTATGTTCTACGGTCAAAGACCTGGGCTCCGATTTTGGCTTTCCTTTGCCAGCTGAAGCTCTCTGACTCTCCCCCTCCTCATGTGTGAAATACGGATCATGACGCCTTACCCTGGGGTTGCTGTGTGCGTTAAATGAGATACATCACGGACCTGCTACGGTAACGGCCACGGGATGGGCGCTCAGTGGATGGCTATTGCAGCATTACCAGTGTAGCATTATCATTATTACCACATACAAACAGACCCACGACATAGCCTTATGGGTTGTAGAAAACTCCACAGGTGGTCAGTCAAGCTGATGGCTTTTAGCTATAAGTATCCCCGAGCCCCTACCTGAGGGCTTTCTCGGGACACTCTAGGGCAGGTCAGAAGTACCAGGGTCTTAACTCCCTGGGAACAGATGGGAGTTGGAGGATAAATGCCCTCCAGCTTCCTTGCCCCTGGGTGGGATAACTGAAGTGTTTTTTGCACAGCCTCATGAAGGTCCACAGTTAGACTGAGCCCCAATTGCGCAGCAGTAACCTACACACTCACGAACCTTACTTTGGACTCTGGCCTCCTCTGTCAAACTTGCCCATTTACCTACCAGAGCATCTGAGGCCACTAACCAAAGAAGCTGCTTGCACTCAAATTCTTGCATCCAGGTCTACTCCTGGGGGAACCCAACTTCAAACACTTTCATTAAGTACCGAGTGCATTCTCAAGCTCTCGGCCTGGAGGTGCCATATGAGAACTCAACCAGATCCCAAATCAGCATGGACAGTTCAGAGTCCGACTTGGTGACTTGAGGTTTGGGCCTCATATTTGAAAGCGCTTTCTTTCCCCTGCTCACGGAATCTAATACATATGGCTTGTCTTTCCAGGGGAGAGGGTCCTTCTTAGCCACCTACTCTAAAGGATATGTGACTATCTTTAGGAGGAGCACCCACCTCTGACACCCAGAGATCTATTTAATACACACGACATATCCTATACTTTAAGTCAGACCATCCCAGACAAACCCTCCAGACTCAGTGAAAAACCATCCAACCATTTCACATAGTATAATAGCAGACACTTAATTTTATTAATAGAAATATAAGCTATCCAATTGAAAATTGATTTTCCTTTACTCATAGAGCATGTGGGGAATACAAATGATTTCCCAGATATTTTTGTCTTGGATAAATCTAGGCAGAAAAAAACAAAATAATGATCCAGAAAAAGCAAATGAATGAAGTTAATCAGGTTTATAATTCAAGATGAGTGAATTTAATGGTGCGTGAGTTAGAAATATCTGCCACACCAAGACTGATACTTCCTCTAATGCCATTGCTAAGGAAATGTATTTCAATGACCTCACAGTTTTTGTTTTAAAACCATTATTGCTCTTTGCATGCATAATTGTAATCTGAGCAATTAGAACATAAACAGTTTCTGCCTTGCTCTCTCTCTCTAGTCTCGGCAGCATAACCTTAGCTCAAGTAGTTCCTAGAAGAAGCATCTTGATGTAGCATCTTGATTTTAGTTCAGATGTGGATGTGTGGTCTAGAGCTTAGTTTGTGCACCAACTCTGTCCCTGGCTGGACAAGCCACGTAACCTCAGCTACCTAACCTCCTGTCTCCATCAACAGGGAGGAAGACTGGTTTCATAGGACAGTCCTGAGTTTCAATGAGATAAAGTGGGTATATAATCACTTTGTAAACTGTGTACACACTACATAGTCAGTTAATGTTTTTATTATCTCAGGGGATCTTTACAATTGCTCTATGAGCTAGAGAAGGCAGATTCGTGTTTTCTTTTCACAGATGAGAAATGGGAGATTACAAAGGTTAGCTCGCTTTGGCTAGTAAATGTCAGAGGTCGGACTGGAACCCCTGCTTCTCCTCCGGTTCTGAGATGAATTTCTTTCCTCTCCACAGTGATACTAGAGATTTTCTGAACACTGGAATCAAGCTGGGGGAGCTTGTTAAAAATGCAGCTTCCCTTTCTTTCCTCTCTCCCTTGCTCCCATCCCAAAGATACTGACCTAATGGGTCTGAGACTGAATCTTCATTGTGAATTTCCCTTTAGACCATCCTGCTGCGGGAATAATGGACCACGTTTTCAGAACACTCAGCTGTTACCACACATTGTTTACCAGAATTAAGTTCAATAGCACAGTCCTTTGGAATTCAAGAAAGTCCCTATTTGCTGGTGTAAGGTAATTTGGGTAATTATTATTAAAGATAATAATAATGGTTACTATTAATTGAGTCCTTAATAGGCACCAACCACTGTGCTAAATATTTTATGTACGTTATCTAAACGGATCCCTATAAAACCCTGGTGCAACTCTGTGACGTAAGGCCTATTACCCTCAGTTTTATGGTGAAACATCTGATCTCAGAGAGATTAAATAAATTTCCAACACTTGCCTACATAATAGCAGAGACACAACCAGAACCCAGATTTGTGTAATGTCAAACCCATGCAATTAGCCATTCTGTTCTACAGGGGAAAAATACACGAGAAGGGGAAAGAATTCTGTACAAACGGAGTCTCTACTTCTAACAAAGTCACACCGTGGGTGAACAAATTTGAAGAGGGCTATGGCTGATTTTAGGTACATTCTGTAATCTGGTTTATTCTAACAACGAACCATTTATTGTTAGGGCCCTAGCTCTCTGGTACCAGATCCCAGGAGTGGGGTGGTGTGTTAGTGATCTATTGCTATGTAACTTACCCCAAACACAGCAGTTTAAAACAACACACGTATTATCTCAACCAGTTTCTTAGAGTAAGGAACTTGAGAGTAGCTTACCTGAGTGGTTCTAACTCAGAATCTCTTATGAGGGTGCATTCAAGCTGTGGGTTGGGGCTGAAGTCATCTCCAGGCTGGACAAAGGCTGGAGAAGGTACGTCTGAGACAACTCACTCACCTGGCAGTTGGCAGTGCCTCCCCAGGACGGCCTCTTCACAGGGCTCTTGAGTGTCCTCACAGCATGGCAGCTGGCTTTGTCGAGAGATGTTATCTAAGAGAAGGATCAAGACAGAAACCACAGTGACTTTCATGACCGTGATCTAGGAAGACGCCTCCCATCACTTCTGCTTGGTTCTATTAACAGAATATCACTAATTCCAGTCCCCATGCAAGGGTGAAGAACTAGGTCCTACTGCTTAAAAGGAAGAGTATCAAAGGATTAGTGAACCAATCACAGGGTTGTTGCCCCTGGCAACTAGCCCCATCATTAGGTGACCTAGGGGCATTCCAAAAGTCACCTTATTACCATAACAAAAGACATCTTTCTCTCTCTCACTGCTTAGGAAATTCAAAAGGTTTTAGAATCTCTGCTCTAGAAATGGGGACAAACCTAATATAACCGACAAGATGAGGGCCTGACTAGGTGCTGGGGAATCATTTATCTTTAGGCCTGATGTAGGTTATGTTCTGGCAATGTGAGCTCCAGGATTAAATGAATCTTAGCGTCTAGGGGTCACTGGAATGTATCAAACAATTACCCATGTAAGTTTATAATTATAGACAATGGCACATGTAAGTTTATAATTATAGACAATGGCACTGAAGGAAAGGGACCAGATGGCATGTCTCCTATATAACCAGGAGGTTAACTAGGTTTATGCGGAAGGCACGGCCTTCATGCAGAGAGGAATGCATGTGCAAAGGCTCGGATCACGAGAAGTATGGCAAGTCTGTGGACCTGAAGACAGCCCACTTAGCTGGGGCACAGAGAAATGCGGAAGAGCACCCAATCTCTGCTAGCGACACAGGCAGGGCTGACAACTGTAGGATGTCTTAGGTCAAATTCGTGAAATTGTCTTCCTCTAACAGGTATGTAGAGAACATAGCTTCCTTTCATGAAGCACAGTTGTGCCAATATACTCACAACTTGCTAGCTCAGTGGAGCCCCTGTGCCCAGACACTTTCACAGGGAGTTTGCTGGAGAGAAGGCAGTCCCGGGTAACCCATTCGCTCAGCTCCTGCACTGCCCAGGCTCATGTCTGCTAGCTTTGCTGAGTAAGATCACCTGTACCAGGTAAATGATCTTTGTAGCAATGCCAAGGCCATGATGAACCCAAGGAGACAACCCAGAACTCAGTGCCAGAAATGAAACAGGCCAGCCTTTGCATTCAGACTCTGCCCTGAATAGCCTTGGAATATGCAGCCAGTCCCAACCTCTCAGAGTGCTGGATTCACAGGGTTGCACAGAAGACAGAAACTTTAAACTTTAATGAGAGTAAAGTGTGTGGTTATGGAAGAATTGCCCAGTGCTAGGAGAAGAAGGTATTGCAGGCAGGGGTCTTCGCTAGTGAGTCCCTAGGATGTCATCATGTCACCAAACTCTTGTACTTGCACAAAGGTCTAGAAATGTCTATTATCTCAATTTAGCATCTCGGCCTACTACCGTTT
This sequence comes from Rhinolophus ferrumequinum, assembly GCF_004115265.2. Lineage (NCBI taxonomy): Eukaryota > Metazoa > Chordata > Mammalia > Chiroptera > Rhinolophidae > Rhinolophus > Rhinolophus ferrumequinum. The sequence goes on from NC_046298.1 coordinate 26,280,242, forward strand.
CCACAACCATTTGGAAGTAAACATTCATGTTTTCCAGGATGATTTTGTCCTTAGCTGGGACTTCCAACTTTGTTAGGTCTCACCTCTCGTCTCTAGACTCAACTAAGCCTCTCAAGGTCTGGCCATGCACATTCCAGCTCTGTTAAAATAATGAAAGGCCCAGGGCGGAAGCATCTGACCTTCAGAAGGTGCAGACACTCGAAGCAGATGCCTATTTATTTAGAAGTTCTTGGTTTGAGTGGCATCTCAGCTGGAAACCCTATTAACCTCTGGAAATCTGACCAAAAAACCTATTTATTTATACATAGGCTGATTCCTTTTCTTTCTTTCTTACTTTCTTTTTTCTTTCTTCCTTTCTTTGGTATGTGAATATATGTGTCGGCCCTGCACTGTGCTATGTCTGAGCAGAGGCTGCAAGTCAGTAAGATTTGGAGCTTATAAAGTTGAATTCTTTAAAAGTAAAATAATAAAAGCAATAATAATAAAGAACTAGCTCCCCCTCCCCCACAGCAGGGTTGTCTGCACGATTATGAGTGGTTCCATTTTGATTTTCCAAGCTTGCTGCAAATGGGCCTGAATCGGACTCGATTTCCCGTCATAATTGCTTTCTGCGTGAAGAGGTCTTTTCCAGAACCGTCTGCTGCTGTTTTAATGGGAAGCCTGTCTATTTGTATGTTAATAGTTTCCTCTGGGTTATTGGGCTTGTTGATGGAAAAGCCCAAATCAGATGCTTTACTATTTTCAAGGTTTCCTATTAATCTCTGATTTTTTGTGCCAACACAAAGCCATTTCAGGCTCCTGTGCTCTAAATCCTCTTAATGAAAGCATGAGGAATGACGACATGCTTCCTTTCATGAAGCACACTTGTGCCAATATACTCACAACTTGCTAGCTCAGTGGAACCCCTGTGCTCAGGTACTTCCACAGGTGAGTTTGCTGGAGAGAAGGCAGTCCCAGGTAACCCATTCGCTCAGCTCCTGCACTGCCCAGGCTCATGTCTGCTGGCTTTGCTGAGTAAGATCACCTGTACCAGGTAAATGATCTTTGTAGCAATGCCAAGGCCATGATGAACCCAAGGAGACAACCCAGAACTCAGTGCTAGAAATGAAGCAGGCCAGCCTTTGCATACAGACTCTGCACCAAATAGCCGTGGAATAGGCAGCCAGTCCCAACTTTTCTGATTTTCAGTTCCCTCATTGTTAAAAAAGAAAGAAACAAGAGCGATCATTCTCTTGTGTAATTTATCTCTTATTTATTGTGATGCCTAATAATTTAGTGTCCCTGAAGATCCCTTATCCCCAGCAAACAGAAGCCTTCTGATACACAATTGTAAAAACTCAGAAACTGTCATCATAACTCACTCATCCATTGCTTTGTCAATCAGGGCAGGGATATTTATCTCTTTTGCTTTCTGTTGCTTTTCCCAGTGCCTAGCACAATGGTGTGCCCATAGTAGGCACTTACTAAACAGCTACAGACAAAAAAGATTAAATGGATTCAGTCATTACATCTTTGTCCCCGTACTTCAGTCAAACACCAGGACCTTAGGAATGAAAATATGTTGTTCTTATTTCTGAGAGCTCTTGACCTTTGAGCAGTGGGTCAGTGGAGTTCAGCAGGGAACAGAGATATAAATAAAGAATTACAATAATGAGCAGTTTCTTAAAAGTAGGGCCCGAGAAGCACCTGAATCAGAATCTCCAGGAGAATGGATTATAAAAATACAGATTCCCTTGGCCCCAGCCCGGATTGATGGAATCAAAATGTCTGGGAGAGGGGCCCTGGGGAATCTCATTTTTTACCACAATCCCAGATAACTCTAATTTGCCTTCCTGTTTGGAAACCCGAGAGCCACATTTGAGTTATTGTAGAGAGCTGTGACAGCTACAGTCAGCGCCAAGGGGACTCAGGGAAGTCTCCTTTCGGAGGTGATATTAAAACTAAGGTTTAAGGGGTGAGGAAGAGTTGTAGGTGAAAAAAGGCCTAAGGAAAGTCACAGACACCAGACCGACAGTTTCGGACAGTTCCGGTGAACAGAGGAGATCTGAACGAGGAGAGACAAATAGTCAGTATAAGGAATTCAGACTTCCTAAAGCATACTTTGTAAGCAGATGATGCAAGCAGATTTTATAAAATTGAGGTATAACTGACCTTTAACACTATATTAGTTTCAGGTGTACAACATAATGATTTAATATTTGTACACATTTCAAAATGATCATCACTTAGTTACAAAAAAAATATTTTTCTTGTGACGAGAACTTTTAAGATCTACTCTCTTAACAACTGTCAAATGAGTAATAACAGTGTAATTCAGATTTGCTTTTAATAAAGAGCAATTATGTGGATTAATTCACATATACTTAAAACACTGAATTGACAGAATTGCAAATGGATGTAGGATTGAGTGTGATTTGGCAAATGCATCCAAAGGGCACGTAAAGATCCCTTACCAGAACCTGCGGGCCTAAGTGTTACTGAGAAATAAATGGATATTTAAATTGAAGATGATCTCTAAATCAACATGAGAAGGAAACTGAGACAGAAAGAGAGGGGAAGGACCACGAGTCCAGAAACAATTTTTTTAAAGTAATACGTGCACTTTCAGATTTTTTTTTTCTTGTCATACTGTCTCCGAATCCAATCGCTTATCCAGCTCTCCATATTTTTTTCTGGACAAATACCAGGACACAAGCTATGTCAAGTGTATGTTTAGGGTGAGGTGGGCCTGAAAGAGGAAGGCGTGCAAGGGACTAAGTGTCCAGAATTTGCCAGGCATAGCCCTGTGACTTTGCCCCTGTTCTAGAACCACCCAAGTCTTCAATTTTTCATGTACATTAATAACATAAATATTAGATTTGGGTAATAATAAACATCACCCAGAGCTATTTCAACGGTTGGCTGATATAAAGAGCTTGGCATACAGTGGGTGCTTAGTGAAGGATAGGTAAATAATGGGAAATGGTAGCAGTCATAAAAATCATTATAAAAATATAATTTCTTTATTCCCTTGGTTGCTGAGCCTAGAAGCTTCCCAATCACATTTTCACTTGAAAGAATTTTGGCCTGGAAATAACTGAAACTGGGAGGTTCCTCCCGACCCCAAAAGTTCTGTGCAGAGTGCAGCTCACTTTGCTCGGGACTCATTTGAAATGGTAATGGCTCATCACTCTGGTGACTCAGCTCATGGCATTGCCACCGTGATTAGCGGGAAGCAGGTACAGTGTGCAGCCTCTCTCCAGGACCTGGGCTGGCTGTCCTGGCTGCTGCCCCTCAGCCCTCAGGAGGTACCCCGCTCCTGCCAGAAAGGTGTCAGGAGGGGCTGGGCCTGGCCCTAGAAGATGCCCTGAGCAAGTCATCCTACCTGACTCACAGCACTGGGCGGGCCACATCCCTGGTACTAGGGCATTCCAGGGGAAGGTGAGCCTGTCGTGACAGAACCCCCAGACTCAGGGCTGAGTCACCCTCTGTGTGTCCCCAGCCTCCCTCTCCACCCTTCCCTTCCCAGACTCCCCACCGGATCTAACTGTGCCCATTTCTGGGAAGACATTAGGCAATAGATTGCCTGGACCCACTGATATAGCCACAGCCCAGAAAGTGTTAACTAATTGGCTCAGCAGACAGGCAATTTCTTGGCTCAGGCAACCAATAATCCATACGTGTTTGCTGTATACAGACCTTGAATGGGGCTGAGACGAGGGAGGATGACAGAGAGGGTGGCCAACATGCTTCTGTGTGCCCAGGACTGTCCCAGCTTTAAACTCGTGACTCCTGAGTCTCAGGAAGCCCCTCAGTTCTTGGCAAATAGGGGAATTGGTCCGTACAGGGCCAGGGTGCTGAGGAAGAGAAGTGTCGGCCCCTCGAGTTGCTGACTGCTGAGGAAGTGCTGATGCCTGATATTTATATGGTTGAGTGCTTCCTGTGCACCTGGCACTACTGCCTATTCTTATAGTTAATCCTCACAGCAACCCCACCAGGCAGGAAATATGATGATCCCCATTTTCCCATTGAGTAAACTGAGTCAGAAGGGGTGAGTAACTCTGTGACATCACGGGGGTGGGGAGTTCCAGGATCAGCATGAAAATCGCAGCAGTCTGGGGTCCAGGCTGAACCCAGCCGGAATTTACTACCTGGATTCACACACACACACACACACACACACACACACACACACACACACCACGTGGCAGTGTTGCAGGAAATCTCATTTCATAGGAGCCCAGGCCAGGAGTCAAAAATAACTAAAATGAAAGAAATTGGGATCTTTTCTTTTGTCTTCCGAAGACCAAGAAGAGCCCAACTCATAAGCAACCCCTCTTACAATGGCCTTTCTCTTCATTCCTTGTACCCCTCGATCCACTACCATTCTGGACCCTTTGCTTTCTAAACTTGCAAAACTCTTTTTCCCTTCTCTTTCTCTTCTTCCTTTCTTTTACTCACTTCTGCTTTTGAAAAATCCCCAATTTTCCCCCTTCATACAGCCCCCCTAGAATAAGCCCTGCACCGAGGCTGCTGTAACTGGCAGCAAAACAGCCCCCTCTTTTCTCCCTCTGGGGACCTCTCCAGGCCCCTTCCCCCCAGAGCCTCACCACTGGCCAGAGCCCAGCAGGCAGAGAGAGAACTTGCCTTAGCAGTCAGAAGGAAGGAGAAGCTGGGCAGCCAGACAGGATTCCCTCCGGTACTTGGTGAGGAGTGGAAAGACTGGGGTCTTCACCCATCAAACCATCTATCCCATGTATGTTTCACCCACTTCCCATCATAACAATTTGCATAGCTCTAGTATAATATCATAATATCTAGTATAATATCTAGTATAATATCTAGTATAATGTCACAACCAGGAAATGGACATTGATACAATTCTCCCACTTTATTTAAGAAAAAGAAAACTACACACATAAATAATAAAACAACCACTTTACTATCAAGTAGCCCCGGCATCAAGGGTAATTTGTTTACTTCCCTGTCTGGGCAGAAGTGTATACGTGCACAAATACATATATGTTCATATACACATATGTAGATATACACAAATATAAATATATTATTTTAAAAACATACTAAATGATCTAACTCAAATTTGGAACTGTTAAATTATGAACTAACAAAAGATGATCCCTCTCTCTTTAAGAAAAAAACTATCTTTCAATAAAATGTTTGAAATACAACATTAAGTTATAAGTATTTGGGATGCAGATCTTGTAATAATTATAATGAAAAGCTTCCCTGGTTTTGAAAGGAAAGTGGGTAGGAATATATTTTCCTTTTTATTAAATTGCAGTTTGGCCCTGGAATAGTCATCATTTTATAACAGTTCCATGTCATCCCTCCACCGTCATTCTATTAGAGTCTCCCTTCCCTCAGGATTTTTGAAATAGATTTCAAGGAAGTGGAAGTCAATGCAATGCCTTTTCTTACACACCAATATATTTTGCTTCTTGCTGCCGGATCAGATTCCAAGTAAAGATTCTGTCCTGTGATACAATTAGTCCCATTTTCTGTGAGGAGGGAAAGATCGAAAAAGAGGAAGCAAAATGGAAATGTGAAACGATACACAGTTAAGCTACAGGGGTATTTATAAGAATCAAAGGAAGAGTGACTTTTAATAATGCACAAACCATGCACACAGACACTCTAACAATAGCTATGGCTATATAGTACCTATGGATACTTAGTACCTGGTAGTCACCAGACTGAGCCCTTTAAAAACAACTTGATACACATCTACAGTAAAAATACAAGTTATGCACTATCATGCCCATTTTCCAGATGGGAAAACTGAGTTTCAGAGGAATCATGTAATTGGCCTAAAAGCCACACAGAGTAAGACCAAGAACTAGGAAATTAAATTTAGGTCAGTACAACTCAAAACCCAATGATCTTTCCACTGAAGCACAATACTACTGGTTTTCAGTTGATTTTTAGATAACGCATTGCAAAGGACAAAGAGCATCTGGTGATCTGAGATAAAACCTAAGACTTCCAAGTTTATGCTGAAGCCAACAGATAATGAGATTGACTGATTCAGAATGGAGACCTTTTGGTACCTTTTGATCCGTATACGATAACTGTGTATTCTTGTCCTTTCTCAGGTTGTCAAAGCCCCATGAATTTTTAAAGAAAAATTATAATTATAGATCCCCTTGGCTATTTTGAATGGTAAAATGTGGGCACTTTCGTAATTGGCATACATCCAGCCTTCAGGAGAACTGCACTCCTAACCACTCTCAAGGAAGTCCTTGAAGGGTTTCCCTTCCCTTGACATGGATTATTGAATCGGACAAGGGCCCCAGCCAGGGTCCCTGACACATGCTTTATCTACATTTACTCAATAATATCTCACAACGACCCTTGGAGGTAAGTTCTAAGATGAACCCATTTACAGATGAAAACCACAAGGCTCAGAGTAGTGAGGAATTGACTCAGGGCTGCTCAAATAAGTGGCACTCCTAGGATTGACATCCAGATCAGATTGTGCTAAAAGGAGCTGATAATAAAGCTTTTGAAGTTAGTCATGGCGGAATCTTCCCTCTAACATCTACTTTTCTAGATAAAATGCCTTAGGCCAGACCAGACCAGACTAGACCAGACCAGACCTTCTTTACTTTTTTCTGGTCGAATGGCTATCAAGTAGCTTCCTGTCCAGCCTTCTCAAAGAATGCAAATCTTAGACTTCATTTCCTGTTTATCCCAAGGATATATGTAGTGATTTCCCCAAAGACATACAGTTGGCCCTCATTATTCACAGGTTCCGTATGTGTAAATTTGCCTATTTGCTAAAATTTATTTGTAACTCCAAAATCAATATTTGCTCTCCTTTCGTGGTCATTCGTGGATAAGCACAGAGCAGAAAAATTGAGTTGTCTCAGAGACACGGTCCCAGCTGAAGTTGACCAACACTCTGTCTTCTTATTTCAGTTCTCATACTGTAAACAATGTCCTTTGCACAGTCTATGTAGTGTTTTTTTACATTTTTTGTCCTTTTTGTTGGCAATTTTGTTGTTTAAATTGGCCCCCAGACAGAGGCTGGAGTCTGTTTTATGTTCCTAAGCGCAAGAAGACTATGATGAGCCTTTTAGAGAAAATGGGTATGTTAGATAAGCTTTGTTCAGGCATAAGTTCTAGGGCTGTTGACCACTAGTTCAATGCTAATGAGTCAACAATATATATAAAATAACGTGTCTTTAACCAGACTATTTAATCCTCAGTTTCCAGAGCAGTGTGTGCTGCCCAGAATGTGCTCAGTGAACATTTGTTGAATAGACGAATGATTAAATAAATAAAACTAATTTTTGAATATATCCAATGTTGTGCTTGAATGAAGGGTTCCATAGCTAAAAGACAAACAATTTAAAAAGAAATAAACAAAAGCCTATTACTGAATGATCTAAGCTGGTGTAAGCCGTGTTTGAAATATTTAAAAGATGTGAAGGAAAAACATTAATAAAAATAATGACATAAAAAAATTAAATAGACAAAAGACAGTTTAGGGAATATAATCAATAATGTTGTAAAGATTTTGTAGGGTATCAGACGGGCACTTGTCTTCTTAGGGAGACAACTTCATGGATGGTGTAGATGCCTGACCACTACACTGTACACCTGAAGCTGAAGCTGAATAATATTGTCTGTCAACTATAATTATATATGGATGGATGTGTGTGTGTGTGTGTGTGTGTGTGTGTGTATTTATAGTCATAGGATATGGAGTACAGCATAGGGAATAGAGTCAATGACATCGTAAAAGTTATATACGATGTCACAAGGGTAGTAGATTGGGGGAGGAGGTGACCACTTTGTGAGGGTTGTAAATGTCTAACTATTGCATTGTTTAGTACACTTGAAACTAATTAAAAAATTTTAAATAGTATGAAAGAAAAAAATGTAAAAAGAAATCCGTGTAATTAATTTTAACAATATAGTTTATTTAACACAATATATCTAAATTATTATCATTTCAACATTTAATCAATATTAAAGAATTATTATTTTACCTTCTTTCTTTTGCGCTTAGTATTTACAATCCAGTGTGTGTTTTAACTTAAGGAATCTCCATTCCAATTAGCCACATTTCAAGTGCTCAATTGTCACACATGGCTGTGACTCCCGTGCTGGCTACCACATCTCTAGGCAAATCTTTTCATTTTAGCCATCAGGACCCTGAGCCAAAGAGGGTTAGAGACTGATGTCATAAGGAGTGTGTTCTAAGAAGAGACCACAGCCCTGAGTTTCTGAGGTCTCATTCCTCAAGTTGGATACTTTTCACATGTCTAGGGGCTCCACTGAGTAGGGTTTACCAGCACAGGCTCTTTGACTGGGCTGCCTGGGTTCAGGTCTCAGAAAGACCTCTCTTGTGGCTGTGCAACCGTGGGCAGGTTATTTACTCTGTCGAGGACTCAGTTTCTCATATATTAAAGAGGGTTCTTCATCGTGAATATTTTATAATATTCAAAAATTATAGTTAAATAAGATAAACCTATGTCATGGGATATATTATATACCCCCAAAAGACACAGTATCTCAGTGTGGCCTTATTTGAAAATAGGATTATTGTATGCACAAGTTTACTTGCTGATGGACTCACTTGCTCTGAACTCCAGTGCTGGGGCAGCAGCTTGAAAGACACCAGGGACATACAAAGAGGAACTGAATTGTCTGGCTGCAGGGCAAGGGCTGGAAGGGCAGCTTTATCTCAGACAGAAGTGGTGGCAGAAGCCATTATTCTTTTATTGAGCCCTTCCCCTTCCCAGTGTGCAGACTTAGGCAGGCACTATATCTGACTCTCCATCAACCTAGCTAACACTGTTAACCCCGCCCTGGGATGCCCTGAAACCCTGCCCCACCCAACTTGCAGACCCACCCAAGCAGCTTCCAGTGGCTTTTTCCATACAGTTTATCTTGGCTCGTGCTGCAGAATTTCCTAAGATCTCTCAAAGATTCACAAACCCCACACAAGTAGCATCTGGCCTCAGCCTGCCCTGTACCTCTTGCTGAGCAGCCCTAAGCCTGGCACTAGTTGCACTTAGCCTGAGTTCACAGCTTAGCCTCCCCCAGGTACCTCCAAGCCCAACAAATGTGGAAGAAATCTGAGGATCACTTTTTGGCTCATGCCTGGTGGCCTTGTGAAGGGCATAGGTAGAGGCTGAACTTGGCATGTAGCAGAGTCCCTCCCAGGAGGCCCCGGGGCTGGTACATCCATTGACCTGCATCAGAGAGTGCCACTGGAACACCATCAGGCCACCTCCACAGACAACACACCCAAAGGACAGACTGGGCAGGCACCAGAGTCCTGCTAAAGTGGATCCTGCTCCGTAACTGCTTCATAAGCTCAGCCCCTGGACAACAGCCCCCCCACTGTAGTCATGGCCAGTCATCATGACCAATCAGCCTGAAGGTCAGTTCCTCCCACTGACATGCAAACAGCAACTAAGGCTCAACTACAATAGGATCGCAAATACAACCCACATAAGAGACACACCTGGAGCACCAGCTCTGGTGACCAGGGAGATTGCTCCACTGGGTACCACAGGACACCTACTATCTGAGGTCACTTTACTAAGATTGGGAGATGTAGCAGCTCTACCCAATACATAGAAACAAACACAGGGAGGCAACCAAGATGGGGAAACAAAGAAACATGTCCCAAATGAAAGAAGAGAACAAAGCTCTAGAAAAATAACTAAACAAAATGGAGACAAGCAATCTACCCGATGCAGAGTTCAAGACACTGGTTATAAGGATGCTCAGTGATCTCAGAGAGGACTTCAAGAAATAGATAGGAAACAAAAGTGAGATAGAAAACATAAAAGAACCAGTCAGAAATGAAGAATACAATAACTAAAATAAAGAATACATTAGAGGGAATCAACAGCAGATTAGATGAAGCAGAGGATCATCAAATCAGCGATTTGGAAGATAAGTTAGTAGAAAACACCCAAGCAGAACAGCAAAAAGAAAAAAAAATAAATACCAAAGGAATGAGGATAGCTTAAGGCACTTCTGGGACAACATGAAGTGTATCAATATTCACATTACAGGGTTCTTAGAAGGAGAAGAGAGAGAGCAAGGAATTGAAAACTTAGTTGAAGAAATAATGGTGGTCAGCTTCCCTAACCTGGTGAAGGAAATAGACATATAAACCCAGCAAGCACAGGGAGTCTCAAACAAGATAAACCCAAACAGGCCCACACCAAGACACATCATAATTAAAATGGCAAAGGTTAGAGATAAAGAGGGACTCTTAAAAGCAAGAGAAAAGCAGTTAGTTACCTACAAGGGAGCTTCCATAAGACCGTCAGCTGATTTCTCAACAGAAACTTTGTAGGCCAGAAGTGATTGGCACAAAATATTCAAAATGATGAAAAACAAAGATCTACGATGAAAATTACTCTACCCAGCAAAGCTACCATTGAAAATAGAAGGAGAGATAAAGAGCTTCCCAGATAAGAAAAAACTAAAGGAGTTCATCACCACAAAATCAGTATTAAAAGAAATGTTAAAGGGACTTCTAGAAGAAGAAGGAGAAGGGGAAGAGCAAGGAGAAAGGGGAAGAAGGAGAAGGAGTCCAAAAATATGAATAATAAAATGACAATAACTACATATCTATCAATAATTACTCTTAATATAAATAGATTAAATGCTCCAATTAAAAGATACAAGAAGTCTCAATGGATAAGAAAACAAAACCCTTACATATGCTGCCTAGAAGAGACTCACTTCAGATGGAAAGACACACACAGGCTGAAAGTAAAGGGATGGAAACAGATATTTCATGAAAATGGAAACAAACAAACAAACAAAAAACAAAACCTGGGGTAGCAATACTTATACCAGAAAAAAATAGACTTTAAAACAAAGGCTTTATAGAGACAAAGAAGGACCCAGTAATCCCACTTTTGGGTATTTATCCAAAGAAACCCAAAACACTACTTCTAAGGGACACGTGCATCCATATATTCATTGAAGTATTATTTACAATAGCCAAGCTATGGAGGCAACTTAGGTATCCATCAATGGATGAATGGATAAAAAGGAGGTGGTACGTATATACGATGGAATATTACTCAGCCATGAAAAAGAATGAAACCTTGCCATCTGCAACAACTTAGAGGGACCTAGAGGGTATTGTGCTGAGGGTAGTAAGTCAGAGAAAGACAAATGTCATATGATTTCACTTATATGTGGAATCTAAAGAAAAGATAAATGAACAAATAGAACAGAAACAGACTCATAGATACAGAGAACATTTTGATGTTTGCCACGTGGGAGGGGAGTTAGGGGATGGGTGTGAAAGGGGAAGGGACTAAGAAGTACAAATTGGTAGTTACAAAGTAGTCATGGGGATGTAGGGTGTAGCACAAGGAATACAGTCAATAATATTGTAATAACTGTACGAGTATGGTGTCAGGTGGGTACTAGACTTACCAGGGTCATCTCTTCATAAGTCATATAAATGTCTAACCACTCTGTTGTACACCTGAAACTAATATGATATTGTATGTCAACTGTCACTGAAAAATGAAAAAAAGACTATTTTAAAGCAAAGCAGTTGATGCCATCCTTCCCCTACCCTCCTCAAGGCCTGGCTTCATTCATGCATTTGCTCCACTACCACCCTGTCTGTGGCCTCCTGCCCTCAGTTTATGAACATATCCAAGTGCCTGGCATCTTTAAAAGCCTCCTCCAACCCAAATGTCCATTGGCAGCCGAGCAGGTAACTCAAATGTGGTATGTACATGTAACAGAACACTGACCAGCCATAAAAAGGAATGCAATTCCAGTACATGCTAAATACAACATGGATGAATCTCAAAAACATTATACTAAGTGAAATAAGCCAGACACAACAGGACAAATACTGTACGATCTCACTTATGTGAGGTACCTAGAATAGGCAAATTCATGGAGACAGAATGTAGAATAGAGGTCACCAGGGCCTGGGGGGTGGGAGGCAGGGCGATGTATTTTTTAATGGACACAGAGTTTTCATTTGGCGTGATGACAATGTTTTAGAGATGGGTGGTAATGAGGGTGGCACAATGTGAACATGCTTACCGCGACTGAACTGTACATTTCAAAATGGTTGAAATGGTAAATTTTATATTATGTATATTTTACCACCACAACAAAAAAAATGTAACAGGATAATTGCAGATGTGATCATTTAAGGTGAAGTCGTACTGGAGTAGGGGTGTGCCCTTCATCCAATAGGACTGGTGTCTTTATAAGAAGATGGAAGAGAGAGACACACAGGGAGAAAGCCCTGTGACCACAGAGGAGAGGCAGAGATCGAAGTGAGGCATCTATACGCCACGGACTGCTGGCCACCACCGGAATTTAGGGAGAGACAGGAAGGATGCTACTTAGAGACTCAGCGGGCGCAGGGACCTGCCCACACCTTGGTTTCAGATTCTAGCCTCCGGAACTGTAAGAGAAGAAATTTCTACCGTTTGAAGCCACCCAGTTTGTGGTAATTTGTTACGGCAGACTTAAGAAATTAATATACCCTTAAATAGTTTTGCTAGATAAACTACAGCATGCCCCCGTTAAATTCTAACATCAGATACAACATGAACAATTGTTTAGCATCAGTATGTCCCAAGCAGGATTTGAGATATACGTCTATTTAGTTGGTGTCCTGCAGTTTTGCTAAATCTGGCAACCCTACCCATGACCACTTTGTACATAAAGAACCCTCTTTAACAAACGAGAAACTGAGTCCCAGACAGAGTCAGCCACGGCTTTTAAAAACTTGAGCTATTGTGACGATGTTACGATGGATCTATTAGGAGAAGCAATATGCAGATATAAGTGTGAATAAACATATACATCCCACAGGCATCCTAAAATTTTACGTGCCCACAAGTGGATGCAGTAATATTCATTTTAGTATGGAATGAAATCAGAACACTACCACAATCTGACAAATAAAAACGAGATTAAATCACCACAGGACAATAGACCCATGGAGCAGCTCTCTCATTCCTCAGGGCGCTGCCAGGCCCAATTTCATCACAAGTGGGCTGCTCCACGTGCGAGCCTGAACGTGGTGTGGGGAGGCGTGTCTGGGCAGGCTGGGCTGCCTTGGAAAGCCACTCTGTCCCAGCAGCCCGTTCCCTCCAAAACTGCTTGTGCATGCTGTACCCAAATGCTCTGATTCGCTCCTCCTGCTGGAGCCACAGATTGACTGTGACAAACTCTGTCAATTTTATTAGCCCAGCAGATGTTATCGATATCTGGGAGATGCACCCCTCATTCTTTCAGTGCCATGAACTGGGAACCGCTTCCTTTTCCGCCCCCTCCTTCTCCATCCCTTTCCGCCCCCCAGCCATGGGCTTCCTGCCATTCATCCGGGAGATAGTTGCTCTTCCCGCAAGACAGTGTGGGGGCCGGCCTTTAGGCTAACATGATTCTACCAGGCAGAGATAAATTGGGTTGAATATTTATGATCTTGTTTTTTGGGGAGAGCAGTTTCTGGGTGTGCTAAGTTCATGATGTTGATCCAAAAGAGGGGAAAATCAAGAAATAGATGTTTCTGGGAGTGTGAGTGTGCGTGTGTCTGTATATGTGTGTGTGTGTGTGTCTGTGTTTTATAAATTAACTTTGTATATTGAAGATTCTTACAAGGACATGATAGAGCCTAGTATTCATTGACTATTAATCCCACCAATGTTTGCTGAGAATGCACCATGATTTAAATGCTGGTGATCAAGGACTGAACACGAAAGGTTAACCCTGGCCCTCATAGAGTTCACCCACCAATGAGAGGAGACAGATAACAAACAAGTGAACAATTAAACACTTTAAATGAAGTTTGTAATAATCACTGGGAAGGAAATAACTAGGCTGCAATAACTAGGAGACTGATGAAAACAGGGACATCTACTTTAGGAAGGGATCTCTGGAAAGACGGCATTAAGAGGAGACCCAAAGAATGACAAGAAAATAGCCATGGTTAGTCAGTGGTTAGCCACAGAAAACTTTTCAGAAGGAGAAGGCCTTGTATCAAGCAGTGCTTCAGGAACTTCACTCTAGAAGCTTCTGGAAGAGTTGGGGTCCTGCAGGAGAATATGCTTTAAGCCATCCATCCATTGCATATGATGAATGGACTTATCTTGTCTGCACCTAGAACAGCTCTAGCTATTGAATGGAGTTCTTGCATCTAGAACGGTTCTGGTCATGCACCACCTTCGGAAGAGTTGGAACACTAGTCACTCAAACCATTTTCTGTGTTCTGTGGTTCAGCTGAGGAGCTCCAGTGGAGAAACGCTCTGAACTTTAGAGATTCTGACCAGAAATCCAGGGGATGAGGACCTAAGACTACGATGAGGAGAAAAAGGAAGCTGAAATAGAAACGCACCAAGCATGAGGTATTCGTCTCAGCCTTAGTTTCTCCCACTCTATGTAGGCAACCTGACAGCTCCCCAGGAAGGTTTCCAGGAGGTTGGAAAGAGACACACGTGTGAAGTTGCTGAGTTTAGTGCCTGAGAGGGGGTGACACGAAGTAAGTGTGAGTTTCTCTTCCCTTGTTTTCTCTTTTCTTCTTTTCACACGTGATCTATTTAACTCAAACAAGAATGACGCACATTGACCTGCCAAGGAAGGCCCGTGGAAAACCTCAGGATCGTCAAGTTTTTCAGAGGATTTAGAACTACCTGGAGACCCAAAAATTCATTTGAGAACTAGACATGGAAACTCGCTCACACACAACCCTCGATGTCTTTACAAAGCACAATTCTACCCCCAGTAGCAAACATGCCATTTTCTCTGTTCCAGACGCGAAATCCACAGTCCATGCTGATTTAGTTGTGGAGACTGGTGGGGGTGGAGTTACCATGGCCAGAAATTCTGTGCTTCAGGGTTTTGCGCGAGCCTCCACCTCCCACCACCCGTGCACATCTCTGAGGGTCCACTGATGGCCTTAACTCCATCAAGGGTTCCAACGGCCAGAATGTTCCTCAGCCACTTGGCAAACTTCTGTTAGTTTTTCAAAACGCACCATCATGCATCGTTATACATTCTTACGCGCTCTCGGACAGAGACACTCACACTAGTAAACTCTCTGGCAACTAATTTCCTTATGCTTTCATCATACTGAATCAGAATTGCCTGATTCCTTCTCTCACCTCCTGTGTTTCCCCGAAAATAAGACCTAGCCGGACCATCAGCTCTAATGCGTCTTTTGGAGCAAAAATTAATATAAGACCCAGTCTTATATAATATAATATAATATAATATAATATAATATAAGACCAAGTCCGGCTTATATTATATTATATTATATTAGACCAGGTATAATATAATAGACCCAGTCTTATGTAATATAATATGTCTTATACTAATGTTTGTTCGAAAAGATGCATTAGAGCTGATGGTCCAGCTAGGTCTTATTTTCGGGGAAACATGGTATCACTTGACCATAAGCTTCAAGAGGACTGAGTCTTGTTTATTTTTGCTCTGTGTTGTATGTCTGTCTGGCAATAGCTATTTGTTAAATAAATAAATGAAACTCAAAAAAACAAACAATTCAAAACCACATGTGTATAGCCAATACATGAACTCACAAATCAACCCCCAACTCATGGGTGTTCCTGATCAGATAACAATGCACAGTCACACAACAGCCACACGTGTGAGTTATACTCACGCAGAGTTCATGTTTACACTTTACATCTCTCGAGTTGTTCCATGCATCCTTTTGCATCCCTACATCTCTGTCCACGTAGACAATTTTTAGATAATCCCAGGCACCAGGCTGGCTTGATATGATGGGTTCCCAGACCAGAGTGGATATAAGAGACTGCATTAGGGCTTGAGAGACTCTGCTCTTCAAAGCTCATTGCTTGAACCCAAGACCAGGTGGTCCGCGGGATCAAATGCGGTTCATGAGCCTGATTCTCAGGCTTCTCTTTTATGGGTAAGAACTTGACATCAGCCATTGGGGAAGACTATTCAATCTATTTAATATACTCTCTGCTCTGGGGTTCCAGATGGTGAAGAGGCCGAAGCAAAGATGTCAAACCATGTGTGGTCTTTAAATAGTCCTTGATGTTTGTCACAAGAGTTGAGCCTGGGGCCTGGACCTATTCCAGTTGGTAATTGATAATTTCAACTGGTAATTACGTGCTCTGGGTAGTTTCGGTTGGCATTCTGTACATCCTGTCCTCAAATGGTGAGAGGTGTTCCCAGGTTTCATGCCAGAGGTGGCTCCATTTCAAGCCCCATAAAGTTTCTAAATACCTCTGGAATGCGGCAGGATGCAAAACGCCATCCTCGTTAAACACATGGGCTTCTCAAAAGAAAACCCATGACTCTCTGATAATGACAATTTTTCCTGGTCCTTACGTTTCTTCGTAAAAGAAATTGTCAATTAATAAAGAATACACATATAACCCATCCCATAAATTAACGACTTATGTCAACCAATGTCCTAGGGAGCTAAACAAACAATCTGCTCGCAAGTTATTTTATTCTTCAGAATATACAGAGACATTCTAGATTGTCTGTATACTTCTCTTCTTGTTTCTTTTTCACTTTTTGATATATGAACTTCCTTGGATTGAGGTCTGCTCACTTGCCTCTTCATAGAATACACCTCCATTTAAGAAGACCTGGTCCTCGTGAGAATGGATGCTGGCCAGGATATTCCTGCTCTCTCAAAGGAATTCCAAAACCAAATTAAGTTAAAATCATAAGATGTTAATCATGGAGGTGAGGGGTTTCAAGAACCAGGAGATGAAATGAGCAGGAGCCTTGGAATAGAGTGGCCTTCCCTCTCAAGTGTCTTTCTTCCAAGAATGTGTCCAGATTTGGAATGAACACAAACACAAGCCATTACCTGTGTGCTTAATTCTCTATTGCTGTGTAACAAACTACCCTAAAATGCAGTGCCTTCAATGAAGAGCACTTTATGATTTGTCATTTTGGGGGTTGACTGGTGGGTTCCGTTGGGTGGTCCTTAGGCTGGTCTCCCTGAGGGTCTCTGAAGCAGTTAAATGGTAGATGGGGCTGGACTCATCTGAAGGCGGGGACCTGAGATGGCTGTCTCCTTTTCCGTGCTGTCTTGGGGCTATTCCTTCCCATGCAGTCTCTCCAAGTGGCCTCTCCAGCTGAGTTGCTGGACTTCTTACATGGTGGCTCAGGGCTCCCAAGAGCGAACATTTCAAGAAGGAAGAAGCAGAAGCTGCCTGACTCCTTAAAGGCTGAGCCTGGAATCAACGCTGCAGTACTTCCACTGCATGAGTGTGGGTGAGCCCAGATTCAGTGTGGAAGGTACCACACAGGCGTGTGAGAGACGGGAGGTGCGGTTCACTGGGGGCACCTTCGGAGAATAGCTGCCACACTAGTATTGCTTTTTTTTTTTTTCTGTCAACCTCCACCTACTGGTCTCATAGTTGACCACAGATTCTTCATCTTGTGCTCACCCTACTCAGACCTGGTATTGCCTCTTCTTTGGCCGGTCTTCTCTCTGTTTTGCTTTGCCGTTTGGATTTTGATTTCCTGCTTTCTCGTCACAGCACCAACACTGACCATCCCCCCCCCCCCAGTTTTCAATTTCACTGAAAGCTCATAATGACTTTTTCTCTATTTGTACTCTGACAGGAATTCCATCCAGCTTCAGCTCAAGTATTGTTAAGTGAATAAAACAAATTGAGAAATTTTATATGTAATACGATTCCCTCTATTTTAAAAAATGCATAATGAGCCATTGAATAAGCTTCTGTAAGTCTGTTTATATACGGAACATATACGGATAGATATACACTAAAGGGATTTCCAACAGAGATTTTCTCTAAGGAAGATTTGGGCATTGAGAAAGCGGTAACAGGTAACTTTTTATTTTATATTTCTCTGGATGCTAAAACATTTGCAATTAGTTTGCATTTTTTTTCTAATAATAAAAAATAATTTAAAGGGCCAGCCCAATTTTAGGAAACATTTGCTGAACTTTTAACATAAACAAGGCCCCATTCTTGGGATTCGTGATTTTAAAAGTGATAAGACGTAGTCTTTTTTTCAAAGAAATCCTCAGCTAACTTGGACATATACATACACACACACACCACCACCACCACCACCACCACCACCACCACCACACACCCACCATTAAACGCCATTAAGTAGCAGTGTTCCACATACATCACACAATGGCCAAAGCCTACACAATGACGACAAAATCCAAACTGGTGCCGAGAAGTTCATATTCTCATTTTAAAAATTAAAACAGCATGCCCAAGCTCTGCTTTGTCCTCCTTTCTTGCGCCCAATACTGAGAATCTTCCTCTGGCCGACAGACGCTAGAGTCTGGCTCACTTAGCCAGGCGTGCACTGAGAGCGGCCCGGGTAGGAACCACCCTTGGTGCTCAGGTGTGTCTCCTGCCCATCGATTGCCAATCTCCCAGGATGCCTCGCTCTCCAAGTGGGTAGGATGTAGCCCAGGGGTCATCCCCAGATCACACGTGTATCTGAGAACACGCTCTTTCTTGACGTGATGACGCAATGCGGAGGAGAGTTGCAGGGCTGATCAATGGCAACAAGGCCTCTCTTAGGATGTACAGTAATTTGACTCAGCTCAATAAATTGAGCTCCTGGGGCAGGGAAAAGACCCCAGGTTCTAAAAATGCTTGTACCAGAACCCTAAGAGCTTCTGCCTCCTCCGCCCCGGCCCACTCCCCTGAAGCGCCCCCATCTCGCTATGACTAAGACTCACAAAAGTGGAAGCGATCTCGGTGGGAAGGTACTGGGCATACTGAAAAGCCCATTGATCTATAGCCTTCGCTGAGCCTAACATGCTGACAAGAGGTCCAAGTGCTGCTGAGCACGTGCTCTTCGTCTGTCTGCTAGGGGCCCAGTAATCAATCCTGACCCTTGCACCAATCCAGGCAGGTGGGGGAATTAGAGAGCATCTCCCCAGTGGTTCTGAGTCCGCTCCAAGGACTCGTTCCCTAGGAGGAGAGGCTGAGGCCCCAGCAGTGGGTGAGAGTTAGGTATCCCCAAACAGGAGTGACTGGATGGGAGGCAGGATAAAATCAAGGCAGACATGTGTACTTGGTATGAACTAAACATTTTACATACACTGCTTCATTTCTTCACTGCCACAACCCCAGGAGCTCAGTTCTATGAATAGTCCCATTTTTCAGGAGAGGAAGCTCAAGTTCTGAGACAGACAGAAACAGAGACTTTACATAAAAAACCGTAGGAGACTTTACAGAAAGTCTGAGAGTTCATGCAACAACAGCCCAAAAATCTCCACTTTCATCCATTCCCACATGGAATCTTGTTTGAATTCAAGACTCCTCAGCCAAGATCAGAAATGTTTTGAAACCTCTGAACTAGTCTATCTATCCTTCCATCCTTCTAGTTTTACAGATGAGGAGCCTGGCGCTTAGAGAAACAAAGCAGACTGCTCAAATCGATGTAGCCACTAGGCGGTAGGGAGCTAAATGGGAGTTAGAATGCCTACAAGTAATCAAATTGTCACTATTATTTATTGAAGGTATATTATGTGTCGGGTACCCTGCTTCTCATATGTGATCTGGTCTAACCCTCACAACACATAGGAGATAATGTAGCACCTCCCTTGTGGGATGCTGGTGAGTATTAAATAACTTATCTAAGTACTTCCTATTAACCCTCAGATATATTTCTACATGTGTGTAGCTCTTACTATAAAATCAGCGAAGACCACAGCACTTTCTAGACACACAAACTCATACCTGTTGAATCTTATTTTCATGTGGCATCTAGAAATGAATGGTCATCGGGTATACACATTGAACCTTGCACTCGGTGGGTGTGTAAATGCACAATGAGTAAGTGCATATAACAAAGTGGCGACTTTCTTTTTCCTTCGAGAAACTCCAAGTTGTGTGTGTGTGCGCGCGCGAAAGCGATACTAGAGATTAAGTAGCTAATGATCAGATTTTACGCCGTTATTGGCCCTTTCGTCATTTCGTCTTAGAAGTCTTCTGCATCTGAAATGGTGTGCACAGACTGTAGGATCCATTTATTTGTCTGGTGATGAGAAAATTCTACCCACACTTCAGCCCTGTTCTGGGGAAAGGGCTTGGGGAAGGGATGGGGAGCTACAGCTCACTGCCTTGCCCTCTCTGCATCGCCCCCTCAAGTCCCTCCCAAATGTCACTTAGTAAATAGCAGCCAGACAGCCTCCTGTCTTCCTATATGGCTGCTCCACCCTTCCCTCGCTTGTGGCTGGCCTGTGAAACAGAGGTGGTGGGAAAGTGACATGGCCCAGTTCCAAGAACATAGGTAATAACCAGCTTCGACATCTGCTGCCTTTGGGATCTGGGGTAAATGGTTCAGCCTCATGGATTCTCTCTTTCTTCTCTGTAAAATTGAAATGATAGTAGACGCACTTCACAGTGCTCAGGTTTGTGTTAAATATTACGTGAGCCCCGTATGAGTTAGCAAACTCGCCCTTGCCTCAGAAGAGTAGTTCTCAAAGTATGCTTCTCAGACCAGCAGTTTTAGCAGCACCTGGGAACTTGTTAGAAATGCAGCTTCTCAGGTCCCACCCCAGATCCACTGAATCAAAAACCCTGGGGTTGGGCCCAGTAGTCTGAGTTTTAACTCACCCTCCAGAGGATACTGATACATGTTGAAATTTAAGAATCACTTCTTCAGACTCTTGCCGCTTTGCAGCTCACAAACTAAGTCCTAGATGTAAGAAACTTCTTTCGTTGTCTCAGAGTCTTGCATCTGCTCTTCTCATGGGACTTTATTCCATGTCCCTTTATATTCCCTTCTTTCCCTGAAGAACTCTTACTCAGCTTTTAGGTCTTTCCTTAGAAGGCACTTCCTCCAGGAAGCATTGCCCGGACTGCCCTGGCTGGATTCAGTGTCACCAAGCCCTTCGTATTTGTCTTTGTCATATAGTAAATTGTATCACTATATAAGGCTTGTGGGTTTAAATTACTTGTTTCCCTAACCAAGCTGTAAGGGCTCATGTTGACGTTGTCCCAGAGATGATAGTCAATAAAGGAAACGATAGTTTCTAAGAGCCCACCCCACGGGGCCATTCTTTTTCCTGCCCTCAAGACCACCTCTCTCCATCCAGCCTCCCAGACATCTCACTGCAAACATCCCTGCCCTTCCCTGGCTCCTCTAGGACTTGGGATCTGACCCAGGGAAGCCGCCTCTGGAGCAAACTGACAAACCACCTCCACCTGCCACTACTGTTTTCAGTTATTTGTAGGCTGTGTCCCAGCTCAAATTATGAACATCAGAAGAGCTGAACCAACTTTTGAAATTTATTTTTTATATTTTCTCCAGCATATCTCTCTTAGTACAGACTATCCTCCCGGTAAATAGATGCTGATCTGGGGGAAAATAATGATGAGACAACACCATTGTCTAAAAGTCCAGCAAAGCCAGTTATTAATCATTGACCTTCTCACATGGCAAAGGGGACCAATTTTTAAGGAAAGAGACGCTTATATTAAATGGGCTTTTTAAATTAGGAGAAAAAAAAGAAAAATGCAAATCCCCCCTTTATATATAACTATAAGGAGGGGTAAAAATAAAGGGTAAAAATAAAATGTGACTTTGGAAAAGTTCTTCAAATTAATGCAAAAAAATTTTTACTAAATTCTTGTTAGGGGAATATCGTGGGAGATATACTGTGTGCCAGCCATTATGTGCTAACATCTGGGGCCTGCCCTTAAGGATAGCATAGTGTAGAAAAACATGGACATATAACAAGAGATTTCAATAAGAGCTCACAGCATCTTTTGAGCGGGTGGTACAGAGAAAGCAGTCTGGGAGGACTCCCTGGAAGAGGAAGGACACGCTCTGCAGAGTTCGCAGTGAGACAAAGATGGGAAGATTTGGAACAGGCAGATGAGAAAGCTGTTCTGTACAGGAAGGTCCCCAAGCTTGAGCAGTTCTGTGAGACGGTGAGAGATGGAATGGGGACCACAGAAGGAAGCCTTTGTTCCAGAATGGCAGGTCCGCGAGGCCCCCTCACCACTCTCCTGCTTTGTGCTATGAAGAGGGCGCCAATCTTAGGCCTAGGGCAGTGCTTCCCCAACTTTAATGTCTATCAGAATCCCCTGGGGGGGGGGGCTTATGAAAATGCAGATTTCTGGGCCCCACCCAGAAAGCTCCTGATTCGATGGATCTGGGGTGAGGATCGACAATTTCATGTTCTAGCACGTTCTGTGATGCTGCTGCTGCTGTTCTGAGGCCCACGGTTTCACAACCACCGACCTGGCTGTTCCCCAGAGAGACATCAAGTCCCAGCGGAGAATGCCGGGGTTCTAAATGTGGCCCACTGGTCCCCAAACCCTTGGCACAGGCCTTGGGAACACTCTGAAAGCCAAACCACTCCTGAATCTAACTCTCGCCTGCCAAAGTCAGGCATTTGATGGCAAGGCCAACCCCCCCCCCCCCCCCCCACACACACACACACACTTTGCAGAGTTTGCCAACCTCAAGAACTCACACCTGGCAGAAAAGCTTGCTGGGGCCTTGCAAGGTATATCTAGATACACAAGACTTGGCTCCTGTTGAAACAGATGCACCTGTGTTAGTTATTCAAACCAGTGAGGGACTCAGAGGAATGGGGTTGGCTAATTACAAGCCTTCTGGCCCGTAACCAGATTCTAGCTTGGGCAGCTCTGGGTTCTAATTGTGGCATTCACTCCGAGTAGGCGTGTGTGGCCCTTAATTATGGCTGCTGTTAACATCTTGATCTGAGTTTCTTCATCTTTGAAGTGGGGATGAGGTCGATTTATTGTTTCAGGTATGCGTGCCCGGTTACTGCTTATTCAATGCCAATCAGTACATGACAAGTGCAATTAGAGGGGCCGAGCAGACTGCTAAAACCCTCCTAGCAGCTAAGGCGGCCACTCCGAGCAGAACCAGTTCCCCAGCTCAAGGGAGAATAATTGGGAGGCACAAGTCTTGAAGAGTTTGTTTGTTACCAAGGCCAAGGTCTAGTTGTTGTTTGGATTTTATACCTTCTTCCCTTTTACATTTATCTTATATCTTATCTCTTCCCCGAAGGCAACAGGGGCACTTCTCAGGCACATCGTGCACCAGCTGTAAGATGTGGGAGCCCTGACTACTGAAGCGAATGGCTGTTTGTTCTGCTTCTGCTGGTTTTGTTGTTACTAATGAGAAGTCCTAGGGAGGCTGGCTGCAGGCGTTGTCTCCTCAATGAGCCGGGTTCTGCAGCTCCGCGATGCTGTCTTTCCCTCATGAGCATAAGAAAGCTTCTGCCTTTGTTTTTTATTTCAGATTCCACATACAAGGGAGATCATACAGTATTTGTTTTTCTGTGTCTGGCTTACTTCACTTAGCATAATGTCCTCCAGGTTCATCCATGTTGTCACAAATGGCAGGATTTCCTTCTTTTTCTGGCTGTATAATATTCCTGCGTGTGTGTGTGTGTGTGTGTGTGTGTGTGTGTAATTTTCCCATTCATCCATCATACAAATTTTCAGTTATAAGATAAATAAGTTCTGAGAATCTAATACACAGAAGGGTGACTATAATTAATAATACTGTATTGTATACTTGAAATTGCTAAGAGTAGATCTTTAGTGTTCTTAACACACACACACACACACACACACACAGGTAACGGTGTGAGGTGATGGATGTGGTAATTAGCTTGGCTGTGGCAATCATTTCACAATGTATATGTGCATGAAATGCCCGCCTTGTACACCTTAAACATATACAATTTTTATCTGTCAATTGTACCTCAGTAAAACTGGGAAGAAAAGAAAATGTTAGTAAAGCCTCTGCCCTTCCCATCTTAAGAACCCACTTGAGGCAGGAGGAGAAGGAATAGACGAGTCTGTCCCCTCCTTTGACCAGGTAGGGGAATGTGTGCCTAAAAGGGTACCTCCTCTCCCAGTCGGCTTGCCCTTACACCTCACTGACAGTTGTGTCCCCTAGTCACCCACCCGCAAGTATTTCTGGGAGAGCAAGCATTTCTAAGGTGGTGGGCACCTTGCTGATCTGGATGAAAACAGTCTCCTGAGCAAAGAAACGGCGAGGATGGGTCTGGTGCAAGCAACTGCCCACATCTATGGCTGGCTGAGTTTGGAGGCCTGCCACATCAGGTTGGAAATCCCTTCCCTGCCACTGACTAGATGCTCAGCTGTGCAACCTCCAACTTTCCAGCTTCATTATTTGTATAATTGTGGCAATAACCACCCCCACATCCACCCCCGAAGCGTTTGTGAGGGTTAAATGATGTCACATATGAACTCACCCAGCACAGTCTCTGGTGCCTGGTAAGTGTTCCAGGAAGAGTAACCATTATAATTTGTAAGGGGGATGACAATTTCCTCCTTAGTTCCACGTGGTGCTTTGCCCTTTTCCAGAGCCCTCCTGGAAACCCAGGACGAGCACCCGAGGTGCCTGCGGTTACTGCAGCACACGGCCTCCCGGTTCCTTCCCGCGAGCTGGACTTCGCTCATCCCTGCAGACAGCATATCTGGAAGGCGTCCGGACATTGTAACCACAGCGCCGTTTGACCTTTAAGCTCTCGGAGCATAAAACCTCCTCGCGTCTTGTTTTTCACGGTTAGAGTCCATGTTGCCAGCTTCTCCCTCACATGGGCTGGCCCAGGGCCAGTTTGCTCTCCCAGAACTAGGAAGGGCAGAGACTAATGACCCCAAATTGATATGTAACTTGCCCTAATGGTGACCCTCGCCCTGTGGTTAGTGATTCCAATCGCAGGGTAAATCATTGGACTGTTTTGGCTTTTCCCCCATCTGACTTTTCCCCCATCCCCACTGCTGTTTTGAAGAATGAAAAATGGAATCTCAGTAATTGCATGATACAATTAAGAGTCCTGCTATTACTCTTTGATTGCTATGGCCGAAGACTTTGCAGTATTTCTTCTGAATCAATGAGGAGACTGTGACTATCCGTTAAATACGGCAAAAGCGTAACTTCCCCTGTTGGAGATGTACCTATGTTAAACTAGCCAAGTAAATAATAATAATAATAATAATAATAATAATAATAACAACAACAATAATAATATATTAATCGAATACTCAAGAAGTGCCTGATGTGCTAAGTATGGCAGACTAGATGCAGTCATTTATTCCTCAGTTACTAAATTCCTACTATTTGGTGAGCTCTGTATTAGGCCTGAGAGGCTAAAACAACATGGTTCCTGCCTGATGTGGGGACTCAGGCCATGGTTAGTGACATTCGGGCTGTAAGGGCAGGCACACAATTATTAGTCGCAAGAATGCCACTACAATGCCAGGTTTTAACTGAGCGCTTCCTCCACGTTGGTGTTTGGGACACATTATATTTTTAGCTGTCAGGACCACTCTGACCTCTGAATGTAGGTTCTCTTTGTAACCCCATTTTTCAGATGAGGCAACTGAGGTTCAGAGAAGGTTAGGTAACCTGTCCAAGGTCACATAGTTGGTGAGAATCGGGATGGGAATGGAATCCCATTCGGGCGCCAAGGACAGCCCACAGTCTGAACACCAGATTGGACTGCTAAGGGTCAAATCCCGGCTCTGCTTCTTGCCAGTTTTGCAGCTTTGGGCAAGTTACCTAATGTCTTTGGACTCAGTTTCCCAATCTGTACTATGGGTATATTACTTACTTCATGGGGTGGTGGTGAAGAGTAAATGCGTTAGCATATGTAAAATGCTGGGGACAGTTAACATATGCAACTGCCAGGACCTTCTGTGCCCTACCTAGCAATCAGTAAGGATAGACCTCTAATGGACCTGAAGAAGTGACAGCTCTGTTGAGGTTTGAAGGGTGATTAAGAATTACCCAGGTGGGGAAGGGAAAATAGTCTTGAGGGCAGAGAAAACGATTTTAACAAAGGCACTGAAGTCTGGAAGGCGTGAAGAGCTTAGAGGGATTGCTAAGATCTTGGGATAACTGAAAGGCAATCGTGTGTAAGGAGGTGGGTGGAGCAGAGAAGCAGGTAGAAATGGGATTCTGGGGGCTCTGCAGAGGAGTTTGAGCTTTTGCTAAAGGCCGTGGGGGAAATGTTAGAATGTGAAGGAAGAAAATGACTGATTCCTTCCCAAAGAAGAAATGATTCTAGAATCCAACTCTAGGACCTTAAGTCCAGCTGTAGGTCATGCTGGAGAGAAGGAAAATTGCTGCATCTTATGGACCAAAGAAATGCCATTTCCCCCTCACCCTCTTCTGGAGCTGGTCTTAGCAGGCGCACGGGGTCCACAGCTGGCCACCTTCCAACTCTCCCCCAGCTTGCCTTCCACAGGGCTTCCCAGCACTGTGCACTGGCCAAGGCAGGGCTGCAGGGAGGGTGGTTGGCTTTCTTGTCATCTTGTAATCTATAGATGAGGGCTGCCACCTTCATGGGCGTAGTTCACAGTGAGGGCACCCTGGCCATAAAATGATACCTGGTTTTTAAATACTCTGGGCTCGGAGGTCTTTCTGAGAGGGCTCAGACTGAAATGGGGAGCTCTTACTTACAAAACAAGGAGCCATGGGTTTACAAATCCCCCTGGGGTTACAGGGAGCCGGTGCCCACCAGACCCAGATCCTCAGAGGACAGTTTTGAGTTTGAAAGGCTGGGACAGCTGCCTGGTCCACGGGGACCTCCCAGTTGGTTCTGTCGTCAGGAAAGTGCCCCAGAAGTAGAGAATGGAAAATGGAGCTCTTGGTGGACCCTAGCCCGCCCTACGGAAGAGGGCTGGCCTCCACATTTTCCCAGAGCCGAGTGGGCAGCTACAAAAGAGCTTTTGAGGATAAACAAATACAGAATTGAGAAAATAAGGAAGGAGCTGGCATCTGAAGAATGTGAATATTTAGAAAATGCTGGGGAGGGAAGACAGAGCAGGCTGTTCTGTTATAGGTTAGATGTCTGATGGCCTGGGACAGGGGAACTGCAGAAAAGAAAAAAAAGAAAGGGGAAAAAATCTTGATGGAGACAAGGTTCCTTCAGGGTGGATTGTTTCCCACAGGCAAAACTGAAGGATATGAAAGCAAATGCCTTTTTGGCCAATGATATGAAGGCCAGCTTTTCCATTGTTTTGCTAAAATGTTATGAACATCCACTGCTCTTGAAGTGCTATTATTTAATTACTGCTTATTATTGTTATTTTATTTATTTATTTACTTATTTTTGTATTATTTTATTTCTTTCTTGGCATAGATATTCAAAGGGGTTTGTCTCCATCAGTTTCTGGAGAGAATCAGCATGGTAGCACAGAGACTGATGGTTAAACACGCCAGACACAGGTCAACAAGGAAATTCAGGGGTGAAATCAAGGCAGGGCCTGGCTACTATATTCTTTCAGCTACTGAAGAGAATGGCAAATGGCAAGGAACTAATTGTTTATGCACTCAACCTTAAATTGGAAAATATTTTGATTCTTCATTGAACATCTCTAGACCCCTTTTCTTGCTTTTTGCCTCAAACACTGTTCATTCATCCATTCATTCATTCAATGAATATTTTTGCACATCCAATAAGCACTATAACCTACTACGCTAACCAGGCTCTCTTCCATAAACTTTCCATGTACTACTTCACTTATGCTTTGCTGTAATACTGTAAGGTATGTGCTGTTATTGCCCCATTTTAAAGACGGTGAAATCGAGGCTTAGACAGTATCTTTTCCTTAGACAGTATAGTTTCCTAACGCACTAGAGTGAATTAACATGAACTTAGTGATTTAAAATTGCACGAATTTACTCTCTGACAGTGTGGAGGTTGGAAGTCCAACATGGGTCTTAAAGTCAAGGTGAAGGCAGGGCTGCTCCCCCTTCTGCTGGCTCCAGGGGAGAATCTGTTTTCTTGATTGTCCTGGCTTCTTGAGGCTGCCTGTGTTTCTCGACTTGTGCTGCCTTCCATCTTTAAAGCCTGCAACAATGTGTCAGTCTTTTTCATACAGTATAACTTTGACACTGACCCCTTTTCTGTCTCTCTCTTCCAATTTTAAGATCCCTTGTGATTACACTGGGCCCACCTAGATAATCCAAGATAAACACCCTATGTTACGGGCCGCTGGTTAGCAACCTCACTTCCATCGGCAACCTGAACCCCCTCTTGCTAATTAAGGTCACGTATTCGTAAGTTCCAAGGATTAGGATGTGGCCCTCTTCGGGGATCATTATTCTTCCTACATAGACAATTTAAGTGGCTCATTCATGGTCACATGGCCAGTGAGTGGCAGGCCTTTCATTCCAGCTCCATGCTCTGCCTCAGTCTCTGCTTTCTATCTCCTCTCACCTCCTATGTGCCAAGGATTCAGCTGGGGGCTGGGGACACGTCACTATAAAACACTCCTAGTCTCTGACCTCGCGGCTCTTATATTCCATTGGTGTTCCTGGAGCAGGGTCTCCTGTACTCTGGACAAGAAGAGTTTGTGGCACTATAGGATAGAAACAAGCTGGGAGCTGCAGACAGTAAAGAAAAACAGTACTTAGATGAACATTTGGGGATGTATGAGGGATGGATGAGGAGGTAGGGGCACTGAAGGTAGATTGGGACAATAATAAAAGACATAATTAGACCCAATTAGGCACTGGGGACACCCCCTGAGGCCAGTCCCTTTGCTCCCCCTTTGATTATGCATTAACATGTGCAAAGTTTGAGAGGTGGAATTCTTGTTTTTATGCATTTTGTACATGCCTGCGTACACATACTTGTGTTTGCACTGCCTTGGGCCATATGGCATTGCAGACCGACACATAAGTTCAGTTAGTCCTGGGTCCATCCAGGCCTGAGTGGTTGCCCGACCAAACACTTCACTGTTGTTAGCTGGGGCATTTATCCTGGGTATTCTGAAGGCCCACTGACAATACTGATCACAGACCAAAGGAGAATAGGCAGAGCTGGCCTCCAAAGCCAGTCACACCTTCCCCAGCGCCTGCTCCGGCCAGAGCCACCCATCACTTATCCACCCTTCTGCAAGGAGGGGACCTGAATTGGGGCCCGACCTCTGCCCAGTGTTGACTGATGGATGTCAACCTCCCTGAGCCTCAGTTTCCACATATGTAAAAATGGGGATAGTAGTAGCACATACTGCTAAGAAGCTGTGCAAAGATTAGTTAAGATGAACAAATGCATTTTGTGACGCTGAGCAAATCATACCATTAAACTAATGCATGCCAACGTAATAATGGCCTTCTCAGCTGCCTGTGACAGACCTAGCTCAACTACACAGATGGGACTCGAGGAAGCAGAGGCACTACTTTGAACAAATCACTCAGAGATGGCTTATTGAAATGAAATGTCTCCTTGGGATACTGAACAAATATGTGAGCATAAGCAGAACATCCTCATTTAATTTGCCTTTTGAACCTGTGATGTAGTCATTTGGATGTCCTCAGTGAAGGCAAATCTCCATCTTTGAAAGTAGACTTAATTTTTTTTTTTTTTTTTAAAGAGAGAAGACATCCACTGCCAAGTCTTGTTAATAAGGAGACAATAATGGTTTGGGGCCAAATGTCAGATTTTTCCGATTGGCATGAACTGGCTAAGGGCGACATTCCCAAAGAATGGTTTTCAGGTCATTTGTGCATGGGTGGCCTTGTTGGAATCCCAAGGGAGCTATTTATGGGAAAATTCTTACCTGGGATTTTCAGATGTGGCCCGGGTGTTTGGATGGCTTATTATGCTCATTTGTCACAGCACAGTTTTTACTACAAGCCCAAACCCAAGAAAACACAGAGGTCCTTTACCCCACAGCCTGAGACAGTATAACTGTGGTGTGTAAGAGTGAGGTTTAGGAAACTTGCCACCTGATTTCTGATCCTGGGCCCAACGCTTGCTTGCTGGCTGATCTTGGAAAGTCACTGAATTTCATTCCTTAATTTTATTCATTTATTTACCAGTGGTTCTCAACTGAGGGTGATTTGACTCAGGGGACATCTATCTGACAATGCCTGAGGACATTACTGGGGACAATGGGGGTGGGGTGGGGGGTACTATTGGTTTCTAGTGGGTCAAGGTCAGGGATACTACCAAATATCCTACAGTGCACAAGACTACTCCCACACAAAGCCGTCTCTGGCCCAGTGTCCACTGCATCCAAGTTGGAAAACCTTGTATTAGACAGTACCGATGTCCCAAGCCTGCTGTGAAGACTGAATGAGTAACATATGAAAAGTGTTTCCCATGCTGCCTGGTGCATGTTGGAATACAATCAATGTTAATTATATTAATAAATATAAGTGGTATATTGGCTACAATGTTCAATCTATCGGTAGACCCAGCACCCTCCTCTGTTCTTTGCACCCTCACCCCTATGCTGAAAATCATTCCTTTGATACCCACACCTGGTATGCATTTTCACAGAGGCCTTTGCAGATAACGAAAGTAGTTACCCAGGCAGGTTAGTGGGCGAATGGATTCTCTTATGTCCTTGAAAACTCTTACGCCCTGTCCCACCAGTCGCAGATTCTCCATCCTGGGATGAGGGCCAGACACCATTATGAATATTACTACCTCAATTAAAACAATTGTTACCATGTATCTGGCACTTTATCTACATTATTTTAATTTAATATTTCCTATAACCCAGAAATGGTATTTCTATCGCCCAGATGGCCGAGGCTCAGAAAATATTAAGCAACTTGGCCAAAATTAAATGGCTGAAAAAGAGGCAATCGCCAGATTTAATCCCACCTCCATGACTCATAGCATACATTCTATAATTCCCTGAAGTTGGGTAGAGACAGTGAGGAAATTGCTGAAGTCTGGCCGCCGGAGCAGCACGTAAGCGGGAAGCCCTGTTCCTTTTGTGAGGAATTTCTGTGTGCTTCTCTCCAGGTCTCTAGCATTAAGGAGAGCTGTTAACCGCCTAGTTAAACATGTTTATGTCAGGCATGAAAATGGTCTTAAAGAGTTAAAACCTCTGAGCATTTGTAATCTGTCTTTCAATTGGTATTAAAAATTCATTTTCTAGAACACTGACAGATCTCCATCCCTCCCCCACCCCGTCTCAAGCAACAGGATCTATGTTTTCACAATCCATAATTCAAACCCAATCTTGGAAGAAATGCGAAAATGATCAACATGTTATTTGTGATATGTGGCCGTTTAATGATGATGCTATTGAGCAAGGAAATTAGACCCATGGCAGATGTGGTTTTGAAGGAGATACCTGCAGGAGAGAGAGACTTTCAAAGAGATTTTTCTTCCTGGGAAGAGCATGTTGCTTATGTACCTCTCTTCCTGAAGTTTTTTAAAAACACATTGGCCCTTTTGCTTCCTCTCTGACTCATGTTTCAAAAGTGTGTTGATCTATTTGTTTTAAGATTTCTCTTGCTAAACGGCGTCATAATTGATTATGCCTTGAATTTAAGCTTTTGTTACTGTTGTTGTTAACTTTTCATTGTGGTTATGATGAGAATATCGGCAGGGGGAAGGGGGGGTGGTTTTCTTAACATCTGATTCCTGAACGTACTCTCTGATTTTCTCATTTCCTAAAAGGCAATATAAATGGGATGTCTTCGTGTCAAAAAAGAAGTAGATACATAAGAGGCTTAAATGTGTCCTTGTGTTCACAAAAGTGAATACATGGACCTATGTGTACGACAAATCTCCATGCCAACAGCCAGACTTCCTAGATTTGTCCCTCGGTGTTTGATTGTTTTGCCTTGTCTCCTGATCATACAGCCTTGCTACTTTTAAGTATGGTGGACAGACCAACACCATCATTGTCACCTGGGAGCTTCTGAGAAATGCAGACTCTATGCTGCATCACAGAACTACTGAATCAAGGTCTGCACCATCACAGAGAGCCTCAGGCGAATCATGCGCATGTTACAGTTGGAAAGCACTGATTAGAGAGTCTTTTGTTCGAGAATATATTACTCGTCACAGTGTCAACCTTAGACTTCCTTCTGTTGAAAGAGGGCATGGGATATCAGGTCCCTTTCAGTGAAGTCCCTTGTCCTCAGGTGCTTTTCCACGCACAGGAGACCGACAACAGAGCAGCACTCTTGAATAGAATACTCTGCAGTGTTCTATACCTCTCTATGGGAGCCAGTAGCCATACCTGGCTATTGAGCACTTGAAATGTGGCTAGTGCAACTGAGGCACTGATTTTTAATTTTATTTAACTTCCATTCATTTAAATTTAAATAACCATGTGTAGCTAATGACCACCATATTGGACAGTGCCGCTATAGAAGATACCACCAGTGTGGTAATGACAGTATGAAAAGAAACTGTGGGAACAGTAAGGAGAGACGAGGTTACCCAACCTAGGAGGGGAGCCCAACTAATGCCATGCCTCCATGAGTCTTGGTTGATCCTAGGTTGGCGCCCAAATTTGGGACAACACAGAGAGGACTCAAGACTCAGGAACCACTCCTTTGGTGGGTGTAGAGTCCATCACTCTCCTTATTTCTGCCATATCTCTTGTAGCCCTCTTTATATTCAGAGTTGGAATCATTCTTGCTTTCCCATGTACACGCTTCCTAATACGTATTTATATATATATATATATATATATATATATATATACATATATATGTATATATATATTACATACAGATAATATATATTACATATATACATATACATTACACATCTGTGATTCTATTATACTTGTAATTTGACTGCATGTTTTTAAAATTAAAAAAAAAAATCCCGACACACAACACTGAGCTGGTGACTAGTTGGAACAACTGGAGCCCTCACACTTTGCTGGGAGAAGGGAAAATTAGTACAAACATATGGAAAACTGGTAGTCTGTGAGAAAGCTGAATCTATGTAATCAGTATACGGAGCCAACAGAAGTGTGTGCATACGATCACCAAAGTCGCCTATTCAAGAGCAATCCTGGCCGTATCCTACTTCATGGATAAACCTGGAAACCCCAATGCTCATCAAGAGTAGAGTGGGAACTAACTATAGTATATTCACACACGGAGTGGGGGTGAGGAGACTACAGCTTGACAGCACCACATGGATGAATCTTACAAACAAAATATTCAGTGAAAGAAGCCGGCCACAAGAGAACATGCAAGGTCTGACTCCATTTATCAAGTTCACAGACAGGCCAAACTGATCTAAAGTGTTAGAAGCCTTTACCCCGACTGGGGGGTGGGGAGTAATGACGGGAACAGCACAGGAAGGGCTCCTAAGGTGCTGGAAATTGTGGCTTTTTTTTTGTCTGGGTACTAGTTGTATGGATGAGTTCATTTTGTGAACATTCATTGAACTGTGTTCTTATGACTTATACTATTTTCTGTGTGTTTGTTAGACTTCAATAAAACCTACTTGGGGGAAAAAACTGCTATAACAATTTTGTAAACTCCTTTTGTAAACTCATGTTAATAGCTGCAAAATGCTCCATCTTGATCTACCACAGCTGATCCAACTTCTTTCCTATTGTTCGACACATATCTTTTCCTTCCAGTTTTTTTTTTAATTTTTTTTTTCCTGCTCTTTTCAATAATGCTTTGATGACTATCCTTGAATGCGCTTGGTTGGAAATGTGGATAAAGGCTTCTTTCTATGGGATTAACCCCAATAAGTGAAATTAAAGGAGTTGGGGACTCTAGATAACTATTCCAAATGGCACGTAAAGGGCTGCTTTGGTTGTCATTCTTGCTGCTGGTTTATTTGTATGCATGAAATAAATTCACACCGTCAGGGTTCCGGGCAATTTAGACTCTCAAAAGTATTGGATGAGAGTGAACATTTGTGCATACCCCCACCAACAGTGGGCACTCTCAAGAGAAAAAAAAAAGAAATATATATATATATACAAAAATATATATATATGTATTTTATATATATATTTATATATACAAAATATATAATATATATATATATTTTTTTCTTTTTTTTGAGGAAAAACATTCTAAGTGAGAATTCATGGTTCTCATTTTGAATTCTGTTTCCTCAGGGATGGCTTTTCCAGCATCAGGCAAGAAGGCGCCTGTTCTTCGGGACCCAATTTCCCAACCCAAGGAAAAGCCCAGTGCAGCCTGCTAAGTGCAGAGGGTGCTGAGAAGTATAGATTCCCACGCAGAACACAGGCAATTTCATGCACAAAATGGATATTTTGCTCCGTTTGCTGAGTTGAAATCAAGGTGCACGCTGGAGACCTGACAGCTCTTTAGCTGTAACAGCACAAACGTGCTGTTACAAGACTTGAAAACTGTTTTGAAAGATTTGCTTAGTTTTCCAAAAAGAATTGTCTGTTCCCAGCTAGCGTGAGGCCAGCTGCTGAGGTGGGGAAGGAACCAAAGGGATAAATAAGCTTAAAAATCCAAATATATTCTTAATGTGAATGCCAGGCAGATTTGGGGAGCGCAGAGCCAGACTTGTATTGATGCTGAAACACCCCAAGCATCTGGAGCAATCTGACAAGTCGAGGCTGAAAACCAGAAATAGCAGGAATTGATTCAAGACATTCACACTCATCCAGTTCACCCAAAGAAGAGCTCGGGAACCTAATGATCGGTGCTGGAGGACGGAGACAAATGTTTCGGTCATTCTTTTTTAAAAAGGTGTAGGGGAGGGGAGGACAGAGAGCTGAAATCTTTGGGATACTCAAGGCAACTGGTTTTTATTTTTGGTTTTAGCGAGGAGATAAGGTTTATTTTCTGGGCACCCCTTTGGTTTTGCTAGAAGTGACGGAGGGGATAATTCTGTCCTGTAAATTTCACTCTGGTCAGAGTGACCTCACTAAGTAAATGTGGTTCATGTCTGACCGAAATCACACAGCCACTGCCATAGACTCCTGGCGGGGACACCAATAGCAAAAGAAGGAGTCAGTGAATCACGCTTAAACATTTTTTTTTTTGTCATAAATCAGTTTTTTACTGTGAATAAGATGGTAGACCAAGTCAGAGGAGCTGATTCTAAAGTTAGAATGATCTGGCTATTGCCTTGGTGGTCCAGCTAGATAAAAGGCTCAGGGTGGCGTGTTGGGGCAGGGGGATGGGTAGGGGAAGGAGTTGGGGGAACTCAGAGTGGAGCGGTGCAGGGGTCCATCCCTGGGAAGAGATCTTTAAGGTCTGGATTGAAACTCTCTACCCCTTTCTCTCATGTGTGGAAATTACATACGTATCAAAATTGCTCGGTTGCTTTTCCCATAAGTCAAATTAAAAGTTACTGTTTTAGTTCGTTTAAATCAACTTACAAAAAGCTATTGTACAAGAATATATACGTAAATATACTATAAGTGCAGCTGTAATAACTAAAGCTAGCAGGAAACAAGCTATATGTCAATCAATAGGGGAATGAAAAACAATAAGAGATGGAAACTCCACGTAATAGGGTTGCTGTGGTTATTAAAAAGGATGAGGTAGAGCCACATACTCTGACATGCGAGAATGCCCATGGCATGTTACTGACTGAGGCAAGCGAGTGCTCCACAATGGAGATCGCATATACTCATTAAACATCTCTCTTGCAAAGGGAGGGGAAAACTTTCTCTTCTATCTTACACACTTCTGGGCTACGATTTCTTTTTAAATCAAGGAAGCAATATTCTTCTAATAAAAGAAAAAATATATATAGTGAAAGTATTTTCCTGGACTGCTGTTAAGGTCTTTTTTTTTGGTTTTGTTTTTGTGTATGTTCATTTGTGTGTGTCCAAAATGAAGAGTAGTTGTTTTGTGAGAAATTTAAAATGGACATCTTTTGTCCTAAGCTGTGGCCCTAACCCTGGGGCTGATTCCTCTTCAGAAGCAGGGCTTTGGTTTGGTTTTCTGTGGTTCTACCAATGTATGGACCTCAAACACAGTCACGATGTTCCTTTTCCTCCATTCTTGCACCTGTTCTTTGCCTGCCAGGTAGGTGTGATGGGGCCCAGAGGAATCGTGCCCAAAATCACATTGCTGGAAACAGCAGAACTAATCCTCCAGTTAATACTGTCTGACCCTAAATCCCAAGACTGGCAATTGCCCAGACTTAGTCCCACCCATTTATATCTCTAAAACGGCGGTCATAGAACCTTACTCTTTGATTTGCTGGACAAATTGGTAGCCGTTTATTTTGTCTTAAGAGTGCAAGCTCAAAAAGCATGCTCTCTGGTTTCAAACTGCTCCCTAGCTGTTCGACCTTGGAAAAGTTGCTTAACATCTCTGTGCTTCTCAACTGTAAAATAGGGATAACAATTATGCTTACCCATCAGGGTTATTGTGGAATTAAATGAACTAATATTTGTCGAGCAGTAGAGATGGTTTTTGGTATATAGTAAGCTGGTTTTTCTATCTGCCTTTCTACTTATTGGATGGCCCTCGTCGATGGAGAAGTAATGATATTTCTGTGAACTGGTTGTTGGCACTTACAAAGAAAGCATGCTTGTATTGGCCACGGGTGACGTGGAAAATTATTTATGAGTCAGATAAACAGAGCAGCAAAGAAAGAGCCCCAACATTCCTATAGCCAACTATTCCTATGCCCTGAAGCATAAAGGGTGAATAAGAATAATACATTCAGGGAACCTTCTGGAAGCCCCTGGGAAACAATGAGGGCAGACTGAGGGGGGAAGCCAGTCAGCATTTCACAGCCTGAAGAAAACCCTGCCAGACCTGGTGGAAGAAACTTTGTTCATCCAATGTATAACGGCATGGAAAATCCAGATATATATATATATATATATATATATATATATATATATATATATATATATATATTTTTTTTTTTTTTTTTTTTTTTTCCCCCAGGGAACAATGGCCATGCTCCTTCACCACTAGGAAAGGTCTTGCTGAGTTAGAAATGCATTAGGGAAAATCAAAAGTCCCTTAACCATA
This sequence comes from Rhinolophus ferrumequinum, assembly GCF_004115265.2. NCBI lineage: Eukaryota > Metazoa > Chordata > Mammalia > Chiroptera > Rhinolophidae > Rhinolophus > Rhinolophus ferrumequinum. Next base: position 26,316,956 of record NC_046298.1, read on the forward strand.
GCTATGTACAAATTAGAGCCTTCAGCATGGAGTTCCCTGTGTGCTCTAAGTCTTAGGGAAGGAAATAATACAATACATGCCAAAGAGTAAAAATTCATGCAATTCCTAAGTGAAACTACAAATCTGGGGCAATTGCTTCCTATTTCAATCAGACTTGCATTGACTGAAGTCAGTGATAACTGTGATATTTAGGTGTTTCTAGAATTGCCGACTTCATTGTTCTCTGATGTTCAGCTTTTTCTTTTCCCTGCCTCCATCCTTCTGGTATTCTTTGACATAGCATATACAACTGTATTTTAGAGACAACACACTTGCCCGTGCTGAACTGCGTTTTTCTTACTGAAAAGGCAACAGAGTGTAATAGCTAAGAGTGTGGCGCTGTGGCTGCAGTTACTGGGTTTGCTTCCTGGCTGTATCATATACTAGCTGTGTGACCCTGGACCAGTTACTTACCTCTCTGTGCATTTGCTTTCTCATCTGTAAAATGAAGGTAATAATAGTATTTCCCTCCTGGGTTTATTGTTGAGGATCAAATAGGATAATGTCTGAAATGTGCTCAGCAAACTAGTTGACACACTGCAAATGGTCGATATATGATAATTTTTTATCATGATTTTATCTTTATTATATGGCCCTAACAATCCTCTTATAAGTGGGGAGGTACCTTAGCTACAATATCAGCTCTGCACTTAATTTGGGTATTTCTTTGCTGTCTGGTTGTGTGTCTTAGTGAGATTTTGTTACTCTTTTAAGTTTCTCCATTTGTAAAGTGGAGACAATAATACCTTGCAAAAGTGTCAAGAGGATTAAATGAGGTAATGTCTGTTGAATGCCTGGCCTGAAGTACGCAGCAAATGATAGTGTCATTATTTCCTTCCTTCTAAAATACTCAGCATTTTACTCCTAGGTAAGAACATCCAATTTAAAAGAGCTTTTATTTTAGTCTGTTTCGATGTACTTTTACAACTAGTGGGTTGACAAAAACTTGATTATTTCAACACTGTAAAAAGCCTGTTGGGTGATCAGGATAAATTCTGAAGCAAATGTATATACTGATGCCATAATCTGTATTATGTTAAAAATCTTATTTACCTCAATTTACTTACAAGCTCAAATTTGTCTCTAGTACAGCTACTTGAAAGTAAGAGAATACACACACGCACACACACACATAAATCTTTAGAATACCTGTTTTTTGTTGCTGAAACTTCATCACCTTAACTGTGCTGTGTGTGTGTGTGTGTGTGTGTGTGTGTGTGTGTGTATTAGGTGCTCAATAAAAGTTTGTGGAATAAATAAAAGAACCTGTGAAGTTCACTTGTGTTATGTTGAACTTCTGTCTCCGCATTTTTATGGCCCTTACAGTTCCACGTTATTGAGGAGCGGTATATTTCCTGCTGTGTCTAGGGGAGGAGTACAGGTATAGCAGACATGCATGTTTTATCTTTGCCAAGGGCATGGGACTGACAGTCCAGAATTGGGTTACCTGGTCATAGCTCTGCTGTGTGACTTTGGGCAAGTCACTTTCCCTCTCTGAATTTATGTTTCCTCATCTGAAAAATGAGGGGCTGGATTAGATCGCCTCTTTGTACCTCCTCGTTTATTCTGCGGATGGACAGTGGATAGCTTGACATAATGGAGATTCAGAACCAGTCTTCCTTTTGGACCTGGGGTAGGACGAGGGTCGGACAGATCTCAGTGAAACCTGCTTTTGCAATTACCAGCTGTGCAAATGAGGACAAGCCTCCTGCCTCCTCCAAGCCTCAGTCATCCTGATCCGTAGAACAGGAATAAGCAGACTGTCTTCAAAGAGCTGCTGCAAAAATGAAACGAGACATTGAACCTCAGGAACTTAGAACGGGGCCTGGCGTGAGCAGAGCATTCAATCAAGTGTGCCCATCATGATGTGTGTGTCTCTGCTTCTGTCTTGGCCAGATCCCTCTGTATTGAAGGTAACAGTCACCATTCTTTTCTTCAGGCCGCTCCTGGGCTAATTGAGAGCATCCTCTAGGAGGAACAATGCTGATGAAGCCAATAATATGAACTCGGCGTTTTGGGGACTGTGCAGTTAGGCCACTCGCCGCTGCTCACTGGCCCTTCTCCACGTGCTGCAGAGATGCGGCATTTGATACCAGCATGGAGATCGGCTCCTTCCTCTTTCCGAGCTGGTTTTATTGATCTCCTTATTCTAATGGGGGCAGGGGAGGAAGGAGAAATGGGGAAATACTAGCAAACGACGAGGTTGGGGCCACTTGCTTTGGTCTTCACCCACGGAAGCAGTGGCTGTAGAAAGGTGGGGCAAGAATCCAGGATTAGCTTGAGATCGTGATTGTTTTGTCCCCTTCTTTTCCAATCAGTTCACAGCAGGTAGCCATTTTTATTCTCCATTTATCTGACTTGACCAGGGGTCACGTCTGTTTGCAGGGCAAAGATTAGAGAAGCGGCTGATATCGCGGTAATAAATGAGAATGAGCTTCAGGTCTGGTGTAATTAAAAATGTATAAACTCACATTTTATTCCCCCTTAAAAGTTTACAATCATCCTTCGAAATCTTTCTTGAGCCACCATTCAACATGCTTTTTAGTCGTCTTTACTGATAAGAAAAGGGAAGGAAACTGATGATCCAGTAGAAGACAGCCCCTCCCGTACCAAATCAAACCCATATCAGGGAGGGCAGAATGAAGCTTTTCCTTGGCGTCTGCTGGGCCACCGGGAGGAGGACGATGTCACCAGTCAACTTCAGATCTACCTTTGCAGTTATCAAGCTGTGAGCCAGGGTCCTGCTAACTCCAACATCACAGGCCTAGTGCAGGAAGTGGGCAAAACCCACAAAACAAGCCTAGGTCAACTTCAAACAGGGAGTTATCAGCATCTGAGCAAGGCTGCCATCAGCAATGTAGACCCAGCATTTGCTTCAGTGCCAGAGAAAGTTCAGCCCAGCTTGAGACTTTCAGTACATTTGTCTGCAAATGCCACCTCTGTGTGCACTTTGGGGTCTGAACAAGGAGACTCACTGTGTGTGTGGCCACCTCTCCCTGGCCTGAAGGACTGTCAGAAGTTCAGCAATGGGAAATCTTCTATTTCAGGAATAGGGCAAGGCTGGGGGGAAGAAGGAGAGCCAGCAGGCGCCAGGCACTGTCTGAGCTCCTCTGAATGCACTGTTTTGCTCAATCTTTGCAGCAGTGCTGTCAATGGGATCATTTCCTCCATTTTACAAATGAGGAAACTGAGGCTCCTAGAATGACTGGCTCCAGGTCTTGTCTGTAAGGGGAAGAGCCCTGCACTACCCTCTGCTGGGCTTCCAACCCCTCTTCCTTTACAGTGGTCACATAGGGGCCAGTGGGCTGGGGGTGCTGTTGGTTTTGTTAGTGAGCAATCTGCACAGCTCTCCAAGGCTGGACTCTGGAGGGAGACCCATTTCCCTGCCGTTTCCAGAACTCATGACAATCTTGGGCAGTGGCCCTGCCCTGGCCCCACAAGGAAACTCCATGCCTTCCCTTTCCAAGAAATTGTATTGGAAAGAGTGATAAAGTCACTTCTTCCTGGTGGTAAGAGTGCACGGCACCGAAGTGGTTACCAACCATTTTGTTCAACCAGACTATTTACAAGTAGTAACAGGGTATCTGTTTCCTGTCATCTCCATCATATATCTTAAGGCAGAGAGATTGGAAGCCCATTACGGTCTGATATCTAATCAATACGCACCGTATTCCTACAGCAGGAAGTAAAAGAATAGGCCCTTGGGAGCCAGGGTTCAAATTACTCTACTGTCGATTCCAGATAGCGGCTAATGATAGGCTGGGCTTGGGGTGGGGGCTGGGCTAGTGGGGGAGGAGAAGAAGTGACCATAGTTTAATGGGATAGTTAATTCAAAGATCAGATATGTATTCACATGTGTCTCATTTTAAAACTACAAGTGGTCCCTCAGAAAAATGGGAGATGGGTATGTTCCCGTCACGCGCTCCCCTTCTGCCTTCCAAAGCAGCTGCTGTCCCTTGTGCAGGGCTAAAAATATATTTTAGACATGCACACGGATTACACATAATTTTCATATGTTTGAGTATCCTTTATATATACCTGGATACACTTTAATTTAATACTGAAAGAGGCTAAAGGAACTTAAACATGTTCATTTGTGTGTTCGGTGACTATTAACTCAATGCCTGTGTATCTAGGTACACTGTGCTGGTCACCCGCAAACAGCTTCCAGCAAACGCTACACAGTCCTGACCTCATGGAACTTACACATGGATGGGGAAGACGTAACTGCTGGATGGGTGTTCAGGTCAGGTTAATATGACCAAAGAGGGTGTAGATAGAGTTGTCCCTTCGTCAAAAGGGAGTAGTGCTGGAGTCACGGACTTCTGTTTATCTCCTGCCCCTCCCACCTTCTAGCTTTGCGCCCCTTTGAAAGTGACTCAAATTCCCTGAGCTTCAAATACTCCACGTATGAAACAAAAGCAAAACTCACCTCTGGGGTTATTGTAAGGATAAAATCAAGGAAGAAACGTGAATGTTTTCATCTCAGCACACAGCCCGTAGTCATTGCTCACAAAAGATCAGTTTACCTTTCATTTTCACGCAGCCAGGGAGCATCCCCATCCTGCGTTAGCCTGGAAAGGAGTCTGGTTATGAAGCTCTCGAGCCTCACTCCCAGCTCCCCTTCTCCACTCCGCTCTGTGAGGCTGGGTGGGGCTGGGGCTCCGGACACCACATTTCAGTCTGCAGCGCTCCATGGCGGGCTGTGCCAATAGGGGGCGCTAGAGGCAGTGGACTGCAAGGCCATGGAGGAAGAAGGGATTTGCTACCTTCTCTTGGCTTGCTGTTCCTCCCAGCCTCAATTCACCTTAGCGTTAGTACTTCATCCCTGCAGCCAGCCGTTGACTCCAGGCACCAGCATTTGGAGAACTTCCAGAAGCAGCCTTATTGTGCCCCTCGGAGGTATGAACACCAATAGGCAATGCTGCTTTCCTAGACTTCTGAGTCTCAGCTCCTAGGGTCACTTTCCTGAGCCACAAGTTGGGAATCAACTGCTCCACAGACGTCTCTGCTCCACCAGACTTTTCCTCCGAGCTGCTGGATGCTGAAATTCCTATATCTACACTTTGTTCCCCAGCCCTAGGTGTGGTAGCCTCCTCATACAACTGTCATTGCTGAGTGATCTCAAAGTGTTCCTGTTTTTGTCTTTTAAGTCTTCCAATACCTGTGTAATCAAGTTCTTATATTGAATTCCTTAGCGAAAATACCTAGTGTGGTTTGTGTTTTCCTGACTAGCCACTGGCTGATACAAGGGTCAAAGATGATCATGGCTCCTCAAAGGAATTTCACAGTTTGTCTTATTCAGTCTTAGAGCAGCTTGCTTCTTCCCAGAGGACTCAAAGACAAAAGCAATCACACACACACACACACACACACACACACACACACACACACACACCAGCAATACGTCTGTTTCAGGCCCTCAGTCTTCCAGGCATAGGCTCTCAAACTCAGGTTCATATAAAAGCCAGATCAGAAAACTTCATCCATCCTGCTAGCTTCCTAGCCCTTTCAGCAAACCCAAACTCCTCTTTGGAATAAATGACAAAACAAAATTTCTATGCTACATTGCAGTCTCCAGGTCAGGGAATTTTCCATTAGAAATTCTGAGTCTTAGCTCTACTTGCCAAAAATGCCTTATTATATCAATACATTATAAAAATTATGAAGACTATATTTGGACTACTCGAAAATATTCCCTCCTGTATGTGGGGTTTTGCATTATCTTTAAAATGGAACAAAATGCCTTAATACATACGACACAACCAGGCATATAGCATCTATTAAAATATGAAACTTCATTCGGCTCTATTGAAACCTCAAGGTGATGGTTATTAGACTTATTTTCTTTAATTCCTTTAATTTAGCCAAGATAGGGTTTGAATTGAGAGCTTGCAGGTCTACTGTCAATGCTTTTCTCCACCATTACGTTCAGGACTAAATGGTGTGCCTTGAATGGAATAATCTTCCATCTAAGACTTGGTAGGTTTCGTTCCACATCCGTGCTGCTCCCCAAAGGTCACACTCAGCACCTAACCTTCTAGGCCATTTGCAATGCTCTCATCTTCCTATTTGCCTTACTCTGTGTTGTGCATTTCCCTTAGAATGCCTTTTCCTTCCCCTGCACTTATCCATACTCACCCATCCATTAAGCACCAAAGGTCAACCTTTAACTGGAATCTTGCAGGCTTTTGACTCTAGGTTAAGATCAATCATATGCTGTCTTGTTTTTGTCTGAAACTATTGTAGGTGTATGTATGTATCTTTCCTATTCTCTAGGAACCCAGTTCCATTAAGAAAAGCATCTATGTCTGGAATTCTCTTTTTCCTCAATGAGCTGAGCAGAACATTTCTATTTGTAGAGTGTTTCTTTGACAAATGTTCTTTTAGAAGTCAGAACTGGAAAAAATAAAATTGAAAAAGATACCTCTAGATGAAATAACTTTTGGATTATTTCTGAGAGCTCCAAGTACCATTGTTTCCCTTTTTGCTTTGGCTACTAGTATGTTCACAGATAGATTTTGTGTTCAATTTCCAAAGCTCCCCTTAGTGTAGGTTTTGTACTAAAATTGCATCGCTTCCTTTCCATGCCCTTCTCACTGTTCTCCATTCAACCCATATACCTGCCACCTGTATTTCATCTCCTGTATCTTGGACTTTTACCTCCATCTTGATTATTTTATTATTTTTTTATCTATGTTTATTATAAGCCCCAATATATTTTGGAAATAAGTACAAAGAGAAACTGCCAAGCCCAGGATTGGGTAAAATAAAAAATAATTTGCATGTGTATGTTAATTCATGTACATGTAATTATTTTGCAGATTAGACATTTCTATTTTAGAATTATTTCCTCAGCATTTAATTCTTTTAAATAAGTTTATTTTTATAACATAAAAGCAATTTCTAAATTTACATTATAAAATATTAGGGAAAGTTTTAAAAATTACAAAGAAAGAAAAATATGCTGTATAGTCCCAGCATCGAAAGACAACCACAATTAAGACCCATAATATCTTTTCATACTATGTTTTGCACAGCTGCCATTATAACAGTAATGTGTACATGCACATATATATCCTGCTTTTCACCATTGAAACATACATTCCTATATTTCTGCAAAAGTTCACAATTTATTATTTAAAATATTGGTTGTCAGAAAAACACCTGAATAAAAAATAACTCTAGATTTCTCTTTCTGATTAATGTGAAATAACAAAGATCAGATTTATCCTCTCACCTTAAACAACTAACTCCAGGCATAACACGATAGGAAAAAAGTAAGAATGAATAGAAGGATTAAATATAAAACACATAGAAAGATGATAGATTAAAATTCAACCAAATCAATAATTACATTAAATGTAAATGGTCTACAGTTCAATAAAAATCAGAGATTGTCATGTATAAAAAAGCAGGACCCAATGTGTTAGGCAGGTTTTTTCAAAGAAACAGACCAACAGGAAGTATATATAGAGAGATTTACTTTAAGGAATGACTCATGTGATTGTGAGGGCTGACAAATCTGAAATCTGCAGAGCAGACCTACAGGCTACAGACACAGAGAAGAAATGTTATAATCCTGAATCTGAAGGAAATCTGGAGGCAGAATTATTATTTTCTTGGGGGACCTCAGTCTTTTAAGGCCTTCAGGTGATTGGACGAGGTTCACCCACATTTGGTAGGGTAATCTGCTTTGTTCAAAGTCTATTGATTTAAATATTTGCTTCACCTAAAAATTACCTTCACAAAAACATCTAGTCACTATACAACTGGCACCACAACTTAGCCAAGTTGACACATAAAATTAACTACCACACTCAATTATATGCTTCTCTAAGAAACCCACTCTAAACATAAAAATACAGGTAGGTTAATATAAAAAAGATGGTAAAATATATACCAAACAAACACAAATCAAAAGAATGTTGAGGAGAATATATTAATTTCAGAAAAAGTAGACTTCAGAACAAAGAATATTACTCAGGATAAAGAAGGATATTTTATATAGTCAAGGGGTTAATTCGTCAAGAGGACATAGCAATCCTAAGTGTATATGTACCTAATAGAGAGTTTCAAATTACATGAAGCAAAATATGATAGAACTGAAATGAGGAACTGACAAATCCACAATTATATTTGAAGACTGAAAGACTCTTCTTTCAGTAAATGACAGAATAAGTTCATAGAAAATCAGTAGGAATGTAGAAAACTCAAAAAACACTATCCACCAATTTGACCTATTTGACATTTACAGAACATTCCATCCATTAACAGCATAATACACATTCTTTTTCAGTGTACATGGAATACTCACCAAGATAAATTATCTTCTGGGCCACAGGACAGAATTCAATTAATTTGACATAATTGAAATCATGTAAAATAGGTTATTTGACTACAATGAATCAGTAATCAATAACAGAAGAATACATGGAAAATCCCCAGATATTTGAAAATTAAGCTAACTGCCACTAAATAATTCATTACGATAGATGAAATAAAAAGAAAAATTGGATAATATTTTGAAATGAAAGAAAATAAACATACAGGGTATCAAAATATGTGATAATAGTATGTATCACATACTAGTACTAATACTTAAGCAGTACTTAGAGGGAAAATTATACCATTAAATGCTTATATGAGAAAAAAGTAAGGTCTTAAATCAGTGATCTTAATAAATTAGATGAAAAGCAAACTAAAACAATGGCAGCTGAAGCTAGGAAATAACCAGGATAGGAGCAATCATCAATGAAAACAAAATAACAGGGAAAATTAATGAAACAAGAAGCAGGTTCTTAGAAAAGATGTATACAATTGTTAAACCTTTAGTCAGACTGAAAACACACACACACACACACACACACACACACACACAGACAGGCACACAAGACAGAAAGAGAGAAGAGAGAGAGAGAGAGAGAGAGAGAGAAGACAGAAATTACTAATATTAAGTATCAAAAAAGAGATTGTAAAAGATCTCACAGACATTAAAAGAACAAGGGAATATAATAAACAATTCATTTCAATATATTCAATAACAGATGAAATCAGTAAATCTCTTAAGACACAAACAACCAAAGTTCCTTCAAGAAGAAATAGATAACCAGGATAGTACTATAGCTATTAAATAAATTTAATTTGTCGTTAAGAACACCAAAACCATAAATTATAAAACAGTAATGATATATTGAATTTTATCAAAGTTTAAAACTTTTGCTTTAAAAAAAAACAAACACTAAGACTGGGAGAAAACATTTGTAAAACAAATATCTGATAAAAGAATTATAACCAGAATATCAAAATAAATTCTGCAACGCAACAAAAAGAAAACAACTTTATGAATAATTGGCAAAATATTTGAAAGGACACTGCCCCAAAGAAGAGATATTAAAATGGCAAATATTCACCTGAAAATATACTCAACACCATTTGTTACTAGGGAAATACAAATTAAAACCACAAGAGATACAACTATACATTCACTTGAGTGGCTGGAATTTTAGTCAGACAATACTAAACTTTGGTGAGAATGTGGAGTAACTGGAATGCTCATACATTGCTGGTAGAAATGTGAAGTAGTACAGCTACTTTGGAAAGCTATTGGTACTTTTTTATAAAGTTAAATACATACTTACTGTGCAACCCAGGAATCCCTCTCCTAGATTGCTACCAAAATTAAATGAAAACTTACGTTTACACAAATATAGTATTATAATGCTCATAGCAGCTTTATTTAATATAGCCCACAATTAGAGACAACTCAAATGACAGTCTAGTGCTGTATAGGTAGATTGTGACATAGCCATACAATGGAATATTACTCAGCAATAAAAGACAACAAATTGTGGATACATTCGATAACATGCTTGACCCTCCAAAGCATTACGCGTACGCTAAGTGAAGGTGGTAGAGCTCGAAGACTACATACAGTAAGACTCTATTTATACAAAAAATTCTAGATACAGCGAAATTAAAGTCATAGAAAGTCAACTTGTGGTTTCAGGGGCTGGGATGGGAGGAGGGAAGTGGTTGCAAAGGGACATGAAAGAGCTTTTAGGGATGATGGAAATGTTCTATACCCTGATTGTATAAATGATTATACAACTGGGTACATTTATCAAGAGTTATCAGTTCTACTCTCAAAATTGGTGAATTTTATGTTATTTAAGTTTCACATCAATAATGCTGATTATAAAAAGTACTAGTTGTCTTTGACTCAAAATATATAAAGAAAAACAAGTCCCAGTATCCAATAACATTCAATCATTACAGAAAAATGTACAATGTACAATTAATGTCTCTATCCCATCCCCTATTCTGATTTTTCTGGCAAACA